>NC_139224.1:45977241-46577241 GCF_055691185.1 Crinia signifera | reverse complement strand
ATCCATGCGCATGGGAAACTCCAATGCACACATAGAAAATAACTAAAGTGCCCATCAGACTAAAGAATTCTGGAGCTGAGAAAAGAACGTTAAACAGACTGGCCAGCATTAAGCAGCAAGAGCAAGCTTTCTGAACGTTCACAGCTAAAATTGCTGAGCAGTGTTCTCCTCATCGGGGAGAGTGTGAAGCGTGAAATTACACTTCATGAAATGAAAAACAATGTGAGATGAATGATTTTGCCTCACCTGCTGGGAAAATATTGCGAGTTGGAGACAGTTCCAGATATAAAGGGACAGTGACATCCTGCACCTCCATACATGCACAATGCAGGGCAATACGACCAGACTGTCACTTTGCCCTCAATAAAGAGAAAGAACTGGAGGAGCGCTCAGTCAACGATACACGGACTTCAATCAAGTGAGTCGAGACTGCATCGTTATCCGTTTTATAATACTAAAGATCAAGAGGAAATGGGATTCAATTTGGAAGCCGTAGATTGACCAATGGTCAATCAGATTCAAAATGTTATTAGAAAGAATCTGACTTAGTAGATTTCAAACAATGGTTTGGCGAATGATGTGTTGTTAATGTTTGAAGTATCTGAAATAAGCCACTTGTTGAAATGGGAAAAGAAAAAAAAAATGTTCTGGGAATTAAAACTTTGCAATCATGTCCTGTGCAATGTCCTAAAGCATCAATTATTTAGGCCACAGGTTCCTATAGTTCAGTCTGTCAGGCTCAGGATCTTATTCAGATCCGTTTGGTCCTTGTTTGGCGCGTTTCTGGGCACGTGCAAACGCAGGGTGCGTGTACCAACGGCGAACATTCGGTTCGCCGGGTGTACGCACCCTGCATGGCGAGTGGGAGGGGCAGAGAAGGTCGGGGGTGTCTGGCAGACCCATCGGGCCGACCCATTAGCATATGGGAATGCCCAGTGTTTCATGGGCATTAACACTGGGCGTTCTCAGGCTAATGAGGCCGTGACGGACATGCGGGGGCGGGTCACTATAGTCACTATATAGGTGTCTCTGAACTGCGAGCGCTGGAAAAATCATTCGACGGTCAGCTACCATGGAATGATTTCTCCCCACCTGCGAATTGATGATTATGTAAATCATGTATTGGTGAGCTGAGCTGGTTGTTCTCATGTTGAGAGAGAGAGAGATTAAAATGACATAGATGCATTCCTGTTCTGATTTCTTATAGGAAAACCAAAGAATGACACTAACATTTGTGAACTCACCCCTTGCATTACAGCAGTCCTTTAACTCTTGAATTTATTCACTGCTCTCTTACCGTGAGCGGATCGCATCGCACGCAAAATCGCATGCGATTTTATAGAATGCAATGCCATTTACTTTAGTATACAATTCTATGAAATGCAATGAGATTTAGGCACCCCCCCACTATCCACGCCACCCCGAAGCGTGGCAAGCGCAGGGGAACGCGTCCTCCCGACCTTCTCATACCCCTACTATCCACGTCGGCATGGAGTTGATCCTATATAGTGTGGCGAGCGCAGCGAGCCACCGAGCCCGAAGCATGGCGAGCGTGGACGTGGATTACGTTACATGTATTCCACGTCAGCTCGCATATCTATATAAAATCAAGGGTATGCAAAGGTCGGGAGGACGCGTTCCGTGTCGCTCACCACGCTTCGGGGTGGCGTGCCTAAATCTCATTGCATCTCATACAAGTGTATAGTAAAGTAAATGGCATCGCACCCTATAAAATCGCATGCGATCTGCACATGTTACATCAGCCCCACCTGCAGTGCATATGGTTTTGTCCATTAGAGAGTGATTGTGCCTTTGTAAGTGAATTAGAATAACTCCCATAATGTCTAGGTCAATAGATCTATACCATATGTTTGACATGGTCAAAAGGTCGACATGAGCAATAGGTCGACATGGCAATGGTCAACACATGAAAAGGTTGACATGCATTTTTTTATGATTTTTTTCCTTCTATGGGACAATTCCATACTCTACCATCCATGTGAACTCAGACTGGAAATGACAATGCCGGGTGCATAGTCAGAGGAGCGAGGCACCTGGCCCAAAAGAAAGGGATGCAGTACACTAATTGGGCGTATCCGCACTCAGGTGTAGGCATTGTCACCAAAAAATGTGAAAAACTCATGTCGACCTTTTGTTTGTGTTGACAAGGTGCATGTCGACCTACACAATGTGAGCTTTACAACACCCCTATTCTGTGAGTGTAACCAGTCATTAGGTCAACACACCCACGGGCGACAGGGATAAGGTCATTAGATCTACAGCAAGTTGGTCGACACAGTTAGGTTGACATAAGCATTAGGTTGACAGGGTCTAGGTCGGCAGCCAAAAGGTTGACATGGGGTTTTTCACGTTTTTTTGAGCCGACGTGTGCCGACAGGCGGTATTTCATGCCCTACCATCCACTAGGGCATGTTGGGAGATGAAAATAGTGTGCCGAGTGCAGCGAGTAATGCGGTGCATTGGAAACTCTGTCCATGTCGACTGCGTCGACATTCGGGTAAAAAAACAGTGAAACACCCCATGTCGACATACAGACCCTGTCGACCTATTGCTGGTGTCAACCTATTGACCTGTCGAGCTAAACCCATGTTGACCTTTCCCCATGTTGACCAACTTGCTGTAGACCAAACAATCCCAACACGGACGACATGGATTGGGTTGACCGCTGAAGGCATGGCTTAGGGTGACACCTGAAAGAAGTAGACATTTCTAAGTTTGACATGCATGGAAGGTCGACCCTAGCATTAGTGACAATGGTCGACAGTGAAAAGGTCAACATGAGTTGTATTTCATGCCCTACCATCCACTAGGGCATGGATGGAGAATAGAATAGTGTGCCGAGCGCAGCGTAGCACCGTGCCCGAAGCATCATGAACGCGGCAAGCCATGCAAGGGGATGTGGTGCACCAATACGGTGACCATGTCGACATTCACTGCCGACCTAATGCTTGTGTTGACCTTTCAGGTGTTGACCTAAGCTGTGTCGACTTTCTGTGGTCATCCCAATGCATGTCGACCTTGGGTTGGTTATAACCGTTCTGTGTGATTTCTGCTGCAATCCGAATTCTGTATCCTGATTGTCACGCTCATTCCTTACAGCGTACAATTCCAGAGCGACTCTCACTATCATACAAATACAGAATTATCTGCGGAGATAAGGAAATAGCTAAAAGAATGCAAATTGTATCCTTTCCTTTTGCAGGAAAAGTTATGATAGATTACTATGTAAATGTTATGAATCTTATGTCCATGTTGTAACAACCCTCTCTCTGTACAAATATTCTTTTGGGCAAATATTTGCTTTTCAAGATAGTTAAACAGCTATTAAAAGTAACTGACTGGCCTGAGATTACAATGAATACTGTGTATCATTTAGCAGGATTATTCCTGGCCATGTAATGATGTACAGGGCTTGATTAAAGGTTCCAGGTGCCCTAGGCATTAATAATACACATGTTGTAATGCTGCTAAACACACGAGTATGGGCACTCAGGGACTCACCATTCACACTGCCCATGTGCATGTAACTAAGGTTATACAACTGGCACATAGGATCCAATGCTTGTGGTGTGTAAAGTAGACTTTGACTTTAGGCTGCCCAGCTGGTACAATGTACACAGTGGTTCCATTAAGTTACATTGGCACAGCCATCTGGCAGCCACTTTAAGAACTTTACCCCCCACTGTACATTGAAACGGATTATATCTAACAAAAACTGAATAATTAAGCCGCCCCCCCCCCAGTCGTAGCGCCCTAGTCTGCAGCCCTAATCAGCTTATTGGTTAATCAGGCACTGTATGTATATGAATGTGAAACCTCTACATCTAAGGAGGCAACACCATTTATGATGTCAATAATATACATATAAAAATATGTGAACTATCTGGAGCTTGTGTACCTTTCAATTACAGTATCATAGCGACACATATGCTGTGAGGAATACCATCCGCCTCCCCCTTGCAAAAAAAAAGGTAAAGACAGTATATTTTACAGCAGAACTCTGTACAGCCCATAGTTAATTTCAGTACTCTTTACCTAGAAGGGCGCCCATCGCGGGCATCGCATGTACATCGCATGCCATTATAATGGCATGCGATGCGACGCCCGCGATTTTACATAGAAATACATGTTAAAATGTAAATCGCGTCGGTCGCATGTGACCAAAAAATCGCATGCGATGCGGCCGACGCGATTACCCATAGGGAACAATGTTAAATGTCCCAATTGACCCGATTTTACATAGGGAACAATGTTAAATGGCCCACAGAGGCCATATAGGCACCCTGAAGTGTGAAATGGCCCCCCCAATTGTTAACGCCACCCCACGATCAACGTCAACCCGAAGCGTGGCGAGCGCAGCAAGCCCGCGAGGGGCGGCGGTACGCGTCTTACGACCTTTTCATACCCCCACTATCCTCGTCGGTGTGGAGTTGAGAATAGAAAGTGTGGCGAGCGCAGCGAGCCACCGAGCCCGAAGCGTGGCGAACGCAGCGAGCCCCGCGAGGGGACGCGGATACCTTCACAGGTATCCGTGTCCCCTCGCGGGCTTCACAGGTGTCCGCGTGCGCTCGCCACACTTTCTATTCTCACCTCCACGCCGACGTGGATAGTGGGGGTATGAAAAGGTCGTAAGACGCATACCGCTGCGCTCGCCACGCTTCGGGTTCACGTTGATCGTGGGGTGGCGTTAACAATTGGGGGGGGGGGCATTTCACACTTCAGGGTGCCTATTTGGCCTCTGTGGGCCATTTAACATTGTTCCCTATGTAAAATCGGGTCAATTGGGACATTTAACATTGTTCCCTATGGGAAATCGCGGTAATCGCGTCGGTCGCATCGCATGCGATTTTTTTGGTCGCATACGATGCGACCGACGCAATTTTTTACCTTGCGATGCCCAAGATCAAAATCGTGGGCGCCCTTCTAGGTAAAGAGTTCCTTAATTTCTATTGCGCTCCTCAGAAAGATGTAATGTTTATATAATACACAGTGAGGCTAATATGGCTATTAAATGCTGTACATAACATCTGCATCAGTGTAGAATGCTGATGTCATCCATTAGAGTTGGCAAGTTCTGATGTCATGATTTTAAAATTCACCGGAAAAAAATTGTATTACAAGTAACAGTGCACCGTTGCTAACCTTGCGTATGATTTCAGAGATCACCTTGGATCTCCACGACCTATATTAAAGCATTCGACCGTCACTGGATTCCCTTTGGCACCAAGTATCCTTGTAAAATACAGCAGTGTGTTGCATTATCCAGTATACGTTCAGTAACACTTGGTGGTATTGGTAGCACATTATACATTGATTAAAAATCATCTCCGTTCTGTTTCATAACGTTAGAATATCCGGTGTCGGAAAAAAGAAATCTTGATAAATATGTCATCAATACAAGTGTGTTTCTTTGTCAAGTGTTAAATAAATCACAGTCCCGACATGCTATGTTTTGTGGTCCTCATGAATTATGGATATGAACTGCGCACTCCCTGCGCTTTCATAGCCCATGAATCATACGGATATTTGAGATTTACAGCTACAGTAAATAAAAATAGTGGAAAATTCAGTACTGAGTAGATTTCGACTGTAATATACTCTGGTTATAAGACATTTGCTATTTAAAAAAAAAAAAAAAAACTTTGAGTGACTGCACAAATAGGGGACTAGACTTCAGATCCTGACTCTCACAACAAACAGGTTAATGATCTGTCAATTCAATCAAACAAGGTCAACTTGGCAGATGGCAACTGTAAAACCTGTAAGGTGCACAACAGATGAATCTATACACAGTAATCTACATATCCATGACCACGGTCTCAATAATACTTTATGTGTATATGGATTTATCAGCTCGATAGCAGAAACAAAAGCTAACGAAATAATCACTG
Source organism: Crinia signifera (assembly GCF_055691185.1). Classification (NCBI taxonomy): domain Eukaryota; kingdom Metazoa; phylum Chordata; class Amphibia; order Anura; family Myobatrachidae; genus Crinia; species Crinia signifera. The sequence continues at coordinate 46,571,329 of NC_139224.1, read as the reverse complement.
TGGTCCTCTGGAAGCGTGTAGTCGTCTCATTATCATTGACATATCTGAGCCGTAAGTGGAAATCTATGATTGCGAGGCCTCGTCTTATGCTAATGTGCCTGGCTTCTGCATAACCTCTCCTGAAGCAGGAAGAAATGGAATTTCTGCAGCTGCTGGTTACACAGAGAAGCGGTTCACAAGGTGACAGATTTCTCCTCTACCTGGAACGGAACATGCATCATAATTACATCTGTCAGCATCTTCTGGAAACACGTGTGTTTACCAGTATGGCAAACGTATCATGCAGCATTGAGGGATCGTCACTGCTAAATTAGGAGAAATAAAATCGTGACAGTGGCCTGAGCTTAAAGCAGAAGGGAGTTTTTTTGGCATACACCAGGGCTGGGCAACACCGGCCCTCCAGATGTTAGTGAACTACACATCCCAGGATGCTTTGCATTAGTTTTGCTATGTGGCCATGCTGAAACTGATGCAAGGCATGCTGGGATGTGTAGTTCACTAACATCTGGAGGGCCGGTGTTGCCCAGCCCTGGCATACACAATTCATACTGTGGTCACCACCGTTCTCACCTTAAGTCATATGTTACCTGGTGGCAACATTTTAACAGATCTGTACACAATCTTTGATTTTCTGTATGAGGTCGACCTTCAATTTGATTTGCTGACATGGTTCCCTCCTCACATATGTGATTAGGGTAAATGTCTTGGAGGCTAGGCCTGATTATATGACAGTCCAGCCGCCCAATGTCGCCCCCCCCCCCCCCCCCCCCAAAATGACATTCTGCACCTCCTCTCCTGGCCAGGAGAATTAAAAAGTATATAGTTTTAGATCTCTTGTGTACACCTGCAGTTGGACTGGGATAAACTGATTGCTCTGGCCCTCGTACAGACACTGCTGTAGGTTTATGTGCAATGCAATTTAAACAGGGTAAAGCAGTGCTTACAGGGTTAAATTAACCTTTGTCAACATCGATAGTGATTCATCCATCTCACAGTGATCAAACCCACATGTCCACTAAAGGAAAATGTCAGCATATTTGGTTTATACAATGTAGTAGGTGTCGACTGTAGAGGTATGCTCTCCAGAACAGTGCACAATGCTAACAGCTGCTCCAGACCCTTCAATTCTCCTGAACATTTCTGCCATATATCACAGGAGCTTTCTAAACTTGCCAGAACGCCTCATCGCCTTGTTCTCTTACAGCAGGCCTTTAATGGCCTTTACGGAGATGTATTTCAGTGCTAAGTTTTATTCTGCTTTCAGGAAGAAATGTTCAGGTTGAACACCCAGTATCCCATCATAATCAGTAAGATGTCCTAGTCCTATAATCACTGCAGCTCAGCCCTCTGTGTATGAGGAAATATGCTCATCAATATAAGATAATGTCACTGCTACTCGTTATTATGCGCCACATATAATCTTACTACGCACGTAAAGAAGACTATTTATACTGTGAACTTTTAAAACAATACTTCAGATATTTCTATGTTGTATATACACCAATCTGCTGTTCTAACAGTTCCATGTGTCTCACAATGATTACTATAAATGTGTAAGTGACTATTCCATGCAGTGCCAGATGTGGGGGAGGTGTGACCAGGGAGCCTGGACCCTACAACACGTACCCTTCTCACAATAGAATAGTTCCTTCACTCCTGCCACAGCCTCCAATGTACAGGCTGAATACTCTACCGTAAAAAGGGTGTGTGTGCTATAGGGGATGATCGCATTGATCGCCACTCCACCATTGATGTAATCCATACCACATACTGAAGTGGTAAGAAAATATCCTAACCATCTAAAACCCCATAATGAATGTTGCTAATATAGGGCCGGGAGTGGCGAGCTGATGTACTCGAAAAGTCAATCGTTTCAGTGTTAAAAATAGGACTTTACATGATGCCCCCTCTAGTTTGGTCAATGAGGCCATAACGACCGTGATCATTGCAGAAAAAAAAAAGATCAATTGCATATCTCCCGGAAATCTCCCAGCACTTTAGATGGTAGATCGGGCACGATAGGACTATTGAATGCGACCCATAGTGTTATTAGTAGCTTTTCCTTCACAGACAGTTCTAAGGGTGAGAATGCACAGAAGTCAGATGATAAAACGATCATGAACAACGATTCGCTAGGATACCCTCTTAGCAGGAGGTACGGACACCAGTGCCGAGCCAAACACAAAAGTGGGTTATCCGGCTTTGTGTGAGTGAAAAGAAGCAGCACAGTTTTTAGATTTGACACAGAAAACTTGAGTGTGTGCAGGATGTCAACATGTACCCAATGTTGGCATTCTACACAGACCAGAGGGGGAGAGTTTATGGTTGGACACTAGGGGGAATATTGGTGATACTTTCGGGTGAGAGCGCTACATGATCATTCAGAAGCAATCCTGAGGTCACCCCTGGACCTGGAAGACACAGCCACCAGACCAGTAAACAACCACTAGTGCACTCGGTTTCGGAATGACAAAAGTCTACAAGGTCTATGTCAACATGTCGACAAAACATGCCAGAAATGAAAAAGTCAAAGGCTATAGACAGTTTATTTCTAATAAGCTGGGATGATTTTGCTGTGTTTTAAGTTGATAAACACATGGGACCTTATTCCGGCCACTTTGAGTTATTGGAAACCCGTGAGAACACCCATCCATCGATATTCTGTGTCTGCTGGAACTGAGACTGCACCCAACGCAGGAGATCCAACTAAAATTGGAGAGCTCGCTGTCTACATTCCAACATCCGACTGCCATCTAGTAATAACCAATCAGCTGTATATTTGAAAATGACAGACATGCAGCAATATAATATTATGGAGGCAGCAATGCAACTTACCGAAACATCACAAGCTTTATACACATTCAGAATTGCTTGCACCACTGAATCATGGCCATATACACACACAAAACTAGGGCTTCATACACACGTATGATAGTAATGGAGGCATTTCCTGCCATTTACATTAGCGCAGTGCTGACTTGTGTTATAGTATGGACTAAATTCAATTAGCCTTGAAGCAGTGCCCGGGGCTATTCAATGCAGCCTGTGGCAGCAAGTAGGCTGCACTTAGCTTCACCCCCTCCTAGGGCTCCAACAGAAAGCTGCTGATAGTACGCTTTCTTTCCTTACCTTGGCCATATTGATACAATTATAATATAGCACCAGGCACTAATTTAGGGGTTAACAAGCATTAGCCACAAATTGACCACATGAGGGAAAGTGCTTGCAATTGAATAGCACCAAGCATTAATGTCTGAGGTTACAAGCCCTTTTCTATGCGAGGTGATAAGTATGAAGCCTAAATGAATCCGGCCCTGTGAGTGCATGCCTTCAAATCTCCGATTAAAGTGATATCAAGAGACAAAAATGTGGTGTACGCCTTTAAGAGAAGTTGCTTCTCCACCCCCATGAGTACGATCCCTAATGCTCAATGAACGCTGATGTCACATAAACCAATGAATTACAACAGGGATGGGAAACCTTCGGCCCTCCAGCTGTTGTTGAACTACACATCCCAACATGCCCTGCAACAGTTTAAGCATGGCCAGATAGCAAAACTGTAGCAGGGCATGTTGGGATGTGTAGTTCAAAAACAGCTGGAGGGCTGAAGGTTCACCATCCCTGCACTTACAACAAAGCATAAAACATTGGCATTTTAGGAGAATAATATTCTTCAGAGTCCCTACAGCCCATTCCTCCTAGAAGAAACTGTCATGGAAGTTTCTAGCGATGTCCTGTGAAACAAAAGCGCCTGTCATTCATTTTATATCCAAAAAAAAGCATCTGAGGAAACTAAGTTTCTGTCCCTTGCTGAAGCAATGGCAGCGGAGCAATGATAGAAGGAGTACGTGAATAACAAGTTTACAAGCAGAAACCTCTGAGGGTATCTTGAAGTCAGTCACTGTCGTTGCAGCTCTCTCTGAGGGTGGCGGGAAATGTCAGTCTCATAAAATACGGATCGCAGATGGAATTGGTAAGAAAACATAAAATAGTGCATGTTTAATGTGCAAAGGAGTTCTACATTTCACAATTTGCTACTTAAACTACAGTTGTAATGTTATTTTATTTCTTCTATCCTCAGTCACACTGGAGATGCTCTATAAGGGCACTCACTTAGGCCTAATCTGTCTTCCGGCAGACACAGAAAAGACAAATTCATCATGAAAAAAAACTCAGGTGACAAAGCTATACGCACTAAAATAACACTGCTCTAGCAATTGTATTTCAAGGCTATGTGATGCTCCGCACTGCTGTGGCCGTCTAACGCTCTCCTAAATACATATTTTCGTGCCCTTTTGTTGGAAAATATCTTTAGCATTTGCTTGCCTCCTAATGCAAGTGAATGATTCATACATTTTTATTTTGTAAACATTTTTTTTTTTTTTTTTTTTTAGCCACACCACTGAATATACGAGGTTGGACTGAAAAGTAATGCTTCGCATGGCTATAAGTTTTTTATTTGTTAACACATTTGAACCCTTTTTTTGTACAGGATCACTCAGTTTACCCTCTATGGGGTATATTCAATGCATGTCGAAACTGCCATCTTGCCGAAAAGACGGCAGTTTTTGACAGGAATAGGTCGTAAGGGGTTCCGATCTATTCAATGCTAGCTGTTTTTTTCCCAGCAGTTATGTTACGCGACCTGCAGAAAGCTAGGTAAATTGACAGAATAGCCGCTAATCCACATGCTTTTGACGGAAACACAGCTGGTTTTCGCTGGTCAATCTCAATCCGACATATATATCATGGCTTAATACAGATTGTGTTTTTTTTTACCAAGTATCCAGTGTCCTGAGTGCTCTATCATTTGGACTGTGCATTATTGTTATTGTGGCACCGGAGCAGTGGACTATATTGGAGTGCTGACATATATGGATATCTATATATATTTCAAAGTGAAAGGACATTACATAAGCTGTAGTTTTGATGGGCCTTTAACTAGTCTTAAATGTATGCCATGTGCAGTACTTGAGGTGGAAAAATGGAGGCGTCATAGTTCTAGAAATCATTGCTTCAATGCGGCGTATAGCCAACAGAACATTAAAGACAATCGCACTTTTAGGCTATTTACATGTGAGAGTAGACTAGGCTTGCACCACTGTATATGGACGATCCGTACACTTACACAATATATGTTGACATGCTGAGTGGGTGTGTATTTTTTTACTATAAAAATTCCAATATTTGCTTCTTTCCAGAATGTATGTTTCTAGATGCCGTACATATAAATATATGCTCTGGGGAGCCAGAGTAAACACAAGCCTATGAGAACGCATCAGATACAAAATAAGTAACATCTGTTTGAGTAATAAGCAGCAAGCCTAGCGAGAGAAGCGCATAATGGGCCTTATCCAACCACAGAATGAGAGACGTAACAAGGAGCAGCCAATTCCATCTAACATAAATACACATACAAAATCCATTATTCTCCTGAAGTACAAGTAGTCTGTGCCGCCCAGCTCGAACTGTATATCACATTGAGTGTTAGAATGAAAGTCACCGCTGCCTAGCATCTAATTCATATAGTCTAAACATCAATCACTTCTTTGTTTTCTTTAAGGAAAAAAACATGGCAAATGACCATTACAACAGCTACGATCTCACAGCTACAGGCCTAAAATAGTAAAAAAAGAGAAAATTGAAGTATAGTTTTATTATGCCAGGCTTTAGGTGGAAATTCAATGGTCGGTAAATTAATGGCAGCGGACTCTTGAAGCACTTCTGTGCAAATTGGTGCAAATTCCAGATTAAACTAGGAGTGAGATAGGGTGCAGTTGCGAAAATGTATGCCCTTCACTTGTAACTGGGGGAGTGGCAGATGTATGACGCACTAATAAGGAAGGAGAAGTGAGCTAGAGGAGAAGTGGCCCATGGTAACCAATCAGCACTGACGTTACATCTATAATTTGCATAATATAAAATTATGCAGCGCACCTGATAGGTTGCCATGGGCCACTTCTCAGCTGGTTCAGTTCTCCTCCCTTATCACTGCTTCATTAATCTACCCAGTGTCTTATATTAATACAAAAGTAACTGCACAGAACCTCAGTGAGATATGTATTACTTAAAAAACATAAACACATATACTGTACTATGACAGTTTATATTTAATCTAGACAAAAATAATAATATACACATATGACAGATGTGCAATCATGCAAAATTCATCATCACTTATTTGTATTCTGTATCCGTTGTATTATAACAGTTTTCCTCCATTTTAGGGGTAAACTTACTAAAGCATGTAACAATTAGCATGTTAAAATTAAGAGGTGATGTTGCCATAGGCAACCAATCAGATTCTGTCTATATAAAACAATTACATAGTTACATAGCAGATAAGGCTGAATAAAGACTTGCGCCCCTTGAGTTCAACCTAGGTTTTAATAGCTTATCCCTTGTTAAAGACAGAATATGATTAGTTTTAAAGACAGAATATGACTCTTATTTGTACCCTTGTTTTTAACCAATAAATGTTTGTCCAACCTAATTTTAAATGTATTTATTGTGTCTGCCGACACCACTTCTCCAGGAAGAGAGTTCCACAGTTTGACTGCTCTGATCATAAAGCAATTTTTTCTTTTGAGGGAAGGAAATCTTCTTTCTTCTAATCTAAACTCGTGCCCTCGTGTCCTAGATTCCTTTTTCGCAGTAAAAAGGGTGCTTGACAGTTCCTTATATTGGCCCCTGATATATTTGTACATGTTGAGCATGTCCTCCCTTAAACGTCTCTTCTCTAGTGTAAATAGTCCCAAAGTGCTCAATCTGTCCTCGTAGTTTACTCCATTCCCCTGATTAGCTTAGTTACTCTTCTTTGGGTTTTTTCCAATTCCATGATGTCCTTTTTATAGTGTGGGGCCCAGAATTGTACTCCATATTCAAGGTGAAGTTACATATTACAATTACATACTAGAAAATTATAGCATCTTATTGGTTGCTATGAGCAACACCATGCCATTCATTTTAGAAGCTTTATGAGTGTATGTGATGTGGGTAATGCTGGTGGTCTTCTTGGCGTTAGTAAAATGCACTGGACAAAATGTTAAATGTGATCGTGTTTTACCTGATAGGTCTTTGCACGTGTTACGTCTGCCCCACCTGCAGTGCAAAATGGTTTTGTCCATCTGAGAAAAAATGTGCTTTATGATCAAGTCTGAATTAGAGCCAATGTTCGGGATGTTTCCCATTCCTAATCAGCCACCTTGGAAGTAGGTTTTAAGCTGTGTACACACAGTGAGATTTGGGGCGGTATGCAATCCCGGATCATGGCTGTTGATCCCTCTCGGCAGCCATGATCCAGGCCCATCTGCGCTTTGCCCAGCAGGTGGGTTCAATGTCCCGCCTGCTGAACGGCGAAAAGGGGGCGTGTCTGCAAAAACGGCCGTGGATTGTTGATCTGCGTCCGATCCACGGCCCTTATCGGCAGAACGGGCCCGACAGCTTCTAAAGTCGGGCTCCTTCTGCCGTGATCCCTCTTCAATGCGGTCAGTACCATTATTAAGGGCCCCATCGGATATAGTGGCGGAGGATTGCATAGCCCCTTTGTGTTCCATTTTGACATAAATTAAAAATTGAATCGAAATCAAATGGACATCGAACGGTTTTCAGCCTCATTCGATGCTGATTTGATCCCGATGCACGCTCTTGTTTAGCGGAAATCGAACAGAGAAATAGACAGTGCAGGCAAGACGATATAGCACACAACTGTACTGTACAGTCAAAATTGAATGCGTTTTGCTTGCCTTTATATTCGATCCAAATCGAATGGGGATTTAATTGCAAGCAACATTGCACCGTGTGTACACAGCATTAGAGATATGTCTGAATGGGAGACGTGTGATCAGGGATACTATTTCCCCGCTGTATTGCTTGTTATTGTGTCACATTGTTACACTGTCAACATGGACATTGAAGGGTTAATCAGCCATCTTGTTTCTCTGTCTTATAGTTTGTGTTCCTGCTTATCTCAAGAAGTTATGTTCTGGCTTGTTTCCAGTACTCGCCAGCTATCATGCACTTTGTAACTTTCTTCAGAAACTGTACAGCCTGTGATTTCTCATAACTAACGAATAATACACACTCCCCTATAAGGCGACGTATAAGCCACCCCACCTAGATGCTGTTATTTCCCTACCTCTGCACCAAATATTAACCAATCATGTAATTGAACCAGCGCCGTATGTTATGTATAAATATGTTGTTTTGTCATAATTAAATCAGAGTTCAACCTTGTATCTGTGGTCCTCGTTACTGGTCATATCATATGAGGTTACACTCTCACGGAGCTCTAAGGGGTCTTCACACTGAGGTCAAATAAGGTAATTAATATATGAGGAAATCGATACATCGGCGCATGATCGATTCTCCTTCAAGTGGGGGCTCGTCCGGGATTCGAAGTTCATTCCTACACGGTCGTCAGCAGACTCCAAAAGTCTACTCTGAGACCGCTGTGAGGTTACGGACAAACTCGATCCTGAACCTATGACTCTATCCCCGGGGGATATCGGATGTCAGTTCATAGAAGTTAAAATCTTCTATCTTTGTTTTGTGTACACACTGATCTAGGATCAGATACCGTACTTGGAGTACGAAGAGACCAGGGGTCTTTATCCAAATAGAACCTCATTTTGAACACCCACTATTTCATTGGCCAAATTTTCTTACTATGTTTAGTTTAAAGTATAAGTTTTTCTTGTTTCAATATCCTTGTGTGATTGGTAAGTATACACACTTGTGATATCTGTATTTCTTTGTAAACCGTGCGGCTGGTAAGTTGACGCACAATAACCCCTTTCAATAGTCTCATTGATTACTGTATGCCAACAGACTTGCGGACTTTATGCTCCCTCACTCTTAAGGGTAACGCAACGTGAGGCTTCATATACAGTATTCACATAACAACAAGACTCTGTCCACCGTCACGTAGACGGTCTGTTGTTTCACTAACATTTTGTACTTTTATATTTAATGGGATGTATCTAGAGGAAATATAGTTCATATAATATTCAGATAAAGACCAACCCTCACAGTCTGCTGCCACAGGTCCCGACCTGCCTGACTGAAGACGGTGCCCCTGGTCTGGGTATTAAGAACTTTCCACGCTCCCATTCATAGTCAGAAATATTGATACACAATCATACCCCGACATGGGTGGAAATAATAGTAAGAATAAAACAGTCTATCCACCCCCATTACCTAGTGAAATATGTAAGGAATATGTTGCCCACAAATTATTACCTTGTTAATCCATGAGGTGGACAACATAATAGATGGGACTGGAATCAAGTCCCCAGTATTAATACCCCGATCCCTGCAATATAGTAAACAGCTGCAGACTATCCCCTTAACAAAGCACAGGAGATAACTGACATGTGGAATGAAATCACCGTACACCAGTTCAGCTTTGAAAGATCTATTTTCTATTGAGCTCTCAGGGTGTACGGCGGATTCCTGCTAGGCTTCTGTGTCTTTGCTGGAAGAGGGGGGTTTGAGGGGGAAGCTGCAGTATTGGCCTCTCTCTCCCTAACACTGAACATCGCTGCCTATTGCAGTTTCATGTAAATAGAAACCTACAGTCACTGAATTTTGGAAGAGATTTAAAAGATGCTGGACTGAGGAAACGGGACTATTTCTTGAAATATTCCCTTTACTCATTTCCACCTTTATCAATAACCTACACTCCTCATCTCCACATTTATTAATAACTTACACTTATCTATTATCACCACTGTCAAACAGAGTGTCTCTACCTGGACTTCTGACAACATCACTCAATTTAGTGATCACTTGTATGAAAAAGAATCAGCAGGATGTTTTGACATGAAGAAGACTCCTGTCACTTCTACTCACAACTTCCAGAACAACAATAGGGGCCCACCCAATAGACCAAATAAGGGAATCCCACAGAACAACCACAGAAGGCCTCATAGACCCCCTCAAGGTCCACCACCCCGTGCGCCCCCATATAACAGGGACTATAGTAACACCGGTACAGTCCCCAAACAGACAACTTGTTTTAACTGTGGCCAAAATACACACTGGGCTAGGGACTGTCCATTCCCTCCCCAGAAACCACAACAACCTTACACACAAAGACACCAACAAGGACTGTCCCGACCGGGTTCCACACCGATTCAAGAACATGTACGATTCAGAGTAGACTGGTCCGACCCTACCCACTGACGGGGCCCGGAGGAGGGTATCCCATCTTTTGCACAGTTCACTACTCATTGGGAAGATTCGCCCCTCATCACATTATATGTAGATGATAAAAGACTGTCTTTTCTAGTGGACAGCGGGGCCATCACCAGCGTTTTGTGCTCTCTTAACTATGATGGTGAACTGCAAAAGACTACTCCTTCAATGGGAATCAACGGGATACCCACAGACACTTACCTGACTGACCCAGTTATCATACGTTCTGACAAGGGAAAACACTTAGGGATACACCAATTCAGGATCATCCCAGAATGTCCTGTTAACTTACTAGGCCGTGACTTGTTTAGTAAATTCCACATCTCCATCTCACCCTCTCCACAAGGGAGTGGGCTCCAAGTCACCTCCCCACACTTTGTGTCACTACAAAATACTCTGGACAACTCACTTGATCAAATTGATGATAGAATTTGGGCCACTGGCCCTTATGACACTGGTTTCGTACCATGCACACCCTACAAAGCCAAACTCAAACCAGACACACAGCCAGTGTTCTCTAGACAATACCCACTCTCATCTGAGAAAATAGAAGGTCTTAGACCCATGATACAAGAATTTCTTGAACAAGGCATACTGCGATACGTCATCTCACCTTACTCGACACCCATCAACCCCGTTTTCAAGGCTGATGGTGCTGTCAGATTCATACAGGACTTGAGAAAAGTAAATGACCTCATTGTCCCTATTGCACCTATAGTACCAGATGTAAACTCACTCATCTCAGCAATCCCTGCAAACGCAACCCACTTTAGTGTCATAGACTTGAAAAATGCGTTTTTTAGCATTCCTATAGACACAGAGACCCAATTACTATTTGCCTTTTCCTTTGAAGGTAAACAATTAACCTGGTGTCGTTTACCCCAAGGCTATATTGACTCTCCAGTGGTCTATAGCATAGTCCTCCAAGCCACATTGGCTCCCTGGCACCCCCCCCATGGTTCTGTCCTGCTACAGTATGCAGATGATCTGCTTCTCTGTAGTGTCACCGAGGAGGCCAGCCGGTTAGATGGAATTTCATTGTTAAACTGGTTAGCAGAATGTGGACACAAGGTGTCAAGAGCAAAACTGCAATGGTGTAAAACGCATGTCAATTACCTGGGTTTTGTACTCTCTGAGGGAGAAAGGAAAATCAGTCCACAACGCATACAGTCTGTATTGGGCCTGGTCACCCCAACTACCCAGAAGGATATGCTGTCTTTCTTGGGTATGGTAAGTTACTGCAGACAGTGGATTTCTGATTGTTCCTATTACGATAACATCTTGAGACAATGTACACTCAAAAACAAACCCAAGGTTATAGAATGGTCTAATGTAATGTTTTCTGCATTTGCAAAGTTGAGAGAAATGTTAGTAAAGAGTCCCGCGCTTGGCCTCCCGGATTATCTGTTAACATTCCATTTGTTTGCAAGGGACACCTGTACAACCATAGCGGGCGTGCTCACCCAACTTCATGGAGGCAAAATGCGCCCTGTCGCATTCTTTTCAAAAGTGATGCCTGTCACTGTGCAAGGAATGCCGGCTTGTCTTCGAGCCCTGGCTGCCTGTGCAATGGTTGTTGAGATGTCTACCACACTGACACTAGGACATCCTACCGTGTTACATACCACACATAACGTCCTTTCCATTCTCAATGGCCTGCACACGCAACACATGTCAGCTCAAAGGCTTAGTGGTTATGAAGTACTCCTACTTAGTAACCCTTCTCTCACCATTAAATATGCAACAAATTCTGAAGGTCCGGTCCCCGTACTCAATGCCCTTTTAGGGCTAAGAGGCCCTGACGACGAGGCACCTCCCCAACACGACTGTGCATTGACTATTGACTCAGAGACTTCACCCAGAACAGACATGTACACTATACCTGTCCCGCATGCTGACATGATCTTTGTCGACGGCTCTTGCAGTCGACCAAATGACAACACGTACCAAGCAGGATACGCAGTCGTCAAACTTCCTGATATCACTCTAGAAGCAGAGACAATCCCCTTACAGTCAGCACAGGCTGCAGAACTCATTGCACTCACTCGAGCTTGTCACATTTACAAAGACAAACCTGTAACAATCTACACAGACTCCAAATACGCCTACGGTGTTGTCCATGATCATGGTATGATCTGGCAACGCCGAGGATTCACAGGCGCGGATGGAAAAGGCATATCCCATGCCCAACTCATCACTGACCTATTACACGCAATCACCCTGCCATCACAGCTCGCCATTCTCCACTGCAAAGCTCACACTGGAGGAAAAGATGACATCAGCAGAGGCAACGCCTTAGCTGACGCCGCTGCTAAACGAGCTGCCACTACAGAAACTTACAACCTCATTCTTGCTGTTATCTCACCACCATCACTAGATGATACCTATTTACTCACAGAATTACAGGCGGCTGCCTCTAACTCTGATCTTTCAGACTGGACATATCCAATTTTGCAGAAGAATCCACGGACTGGATTAATCTGCAAAGAGGGGAAACCATGTATACCCCAAACCAGTGCTTCACTGTTTATAGCACATTACCATGGAATAGGACACCATAGTATAGTCACAACCACCCTACTCCTCTCAAACGATTTTTATATCACAAATGCAAAAGATCTCATTAAACAATACATCAGTAGGTGTATAATATGTCTCAGAAACAACCCAAATAACCCAGACAAAGCAAGACACCAGCACCTAGAATACCCAACCACTCCATTCACTCACCTGCAAATAGACTTTACACACATTAACAATGCAGGCAAACAGGAATACGCCCTCGTCATTGTCGACATGTTCTCACGATGGCCTGAGGCTTATCCCACAAAGTCAGAAGACGCAAAAACCGTAGCCCGCATACTCACGCGAGAAATCATTCCGCGATGGGGATGTCCGCTCCAAATCAATAGCGATAAAGGTTCAGCCTTCACAGCCAAAGTCACAGCAGAACTAGTCAAAGCACTGCAAATAGAATGGAAATTTCACATTCCCTATCATCCCCAGAGCTCAGGTATCGTGGAACGAATGAATAGGACTTTAAAGGATAAATTGAGAAAAGCAACAGGCGGCACCTTCAGCAAATGGAAGACAGTCCTTCCTATCATACTGGCTGAAATTAGAATGACGCCACAAAAGACTCTAGGTTACTCCCCCTTCGAAGTGCTAATGGGCAGACCTTTCCCCACTCCCTGGGCAAGGAAACCTTTAGTTACCACAGAAGGAGACTTAGAAATAATAAGAGAAGAGTACGTCAGATCCCTAATACAGAAACTTAATGAAGTTGAACAAAATGTTATCTTTAAGAATCCTTCTCATCCACAGATACCCACTCACCCATTTAGGGTTGGAGACAAGGTCGTTGTAAAGATCCTACCCAGAAATAAGCATCCAGGAGACTTCACCTACGGTCCAGAAACAGAAGTGGTCGCGGTTACCAGGACGGCTGTCCTCACCGACGAAGGACCAACGTGGATCCATGCATCCAGAGTGAAGAAAATTCCACCTCCACCACACGTCAACACAGAGGTCGACACCGATCCCGAGACTGACACAGACGGGACGAGAGAGGTAATAACGGGGGCCAGTGGCTCTGACCTCCAACCTGGAGAAGAACTGCCGGTTGGAAGTGACGAGGAATCAGAAATACAACATTCTGAAGCCGAGGACAACGACACAGGACATGATTCCCCCCACCTTAGCCCTAGCGACTATACTCGGGCTTGTTCTTTATAACTGCTTTGCTGAAGTTGATATTACTCAGAATGATGGACGTTTTACCTTCTGGTATAATTCTTCTAGTACAACTGTCGCTACTTTTATATTTTCTTATTGTGATATTGTACTTTGTTCAAATAATCAAGGCGGCAACCGAGGAGAACCACCATTGCCATGGCTGTGTAATGTCCACCACGCACCACACGCAGTAAGTCACGTGTATATCTGTGTCACCAGCACTTACTGGGGAGATTCCTGCGACTCATGGAGGGCTGTTGGGTGGAACACTAGAGCAGATACCACTGTCTTTGAGAGCAGCCAAAACTGGGGATATCGCCCCGATGTTGGCCTCCAGAAATGGTCCCATGGTCGATCCTTACTAACCCGTATGTCCCTACGAAAAAAGGGCACTTGCAATAGCCAATTTATCATTAACATAGAAAACCCGGCCCCCGGCGATGCCGGACTGTATGTCATGGGTAAACATCAATCAGGAGAAAGCGGGGGCCCAAGGGGAAGATTCCATTTAAAGGACATGTATGATAACCCAGAATACACCGCCCTCAAAACCACTGTAAAACCTAAAACACCATCATCATTCTTTAAACCACATGTCACTACTTTTAATGAAATGTTAGCCATTAACAACCCCACTTACGAAGACACTATATCCATAGAAACTGGATTATCTGACGTAAATTATTGGCTAGAATGGATGAAATATAATGCACGTAAAGTTAATCAAACTGATTGTTATGTGTGTGGAAAATCCAGACCCCACTTGGGTACGGTGCCCATACACATACCTTCAGACCAAGATAAATGTTTCTTTAGCCTGTATACTGATACTATTGTAGAAGAAACTAAATGTGAACAATGGAAGAAAGAATATCCCATAATGGTAAAGAATACCAATCCTGGTAGTACCATAACCATTTATCCTGGTAATTATACATGTTATTACTCAAACAGCACTGCACAAAACACTGTAGATCTGAAATTGTTTCCTGATGGGTATTGTGCTGAACGAAGACATATCAGTGTACCCACCATGAAAAAATCATTAGGAGACATTTATTTTATTTGTGGAGACATGAGACTCAGGACAAAGCTGGATAATCCTTGGAAAGGAGAGTGTGCCCTGGCAAAGATCATTATGCCCATACACATTCTCCCAGCCGATTTGCCTGAGCCTCCTCCCACAGATAAACCTAACACAAACTCCAGAAACAAAAGAGAAGCTCCAAAGGAAAGCTTCGATCCACACATATACATAGACACTATTGGTGTTCCCCGGGGAGTTCCTAAAGAATTTAAGGCTCGTGATGAGGTCGCTGCCGGCTTCGAGTCCCTGTTTCCCCAGGTAACCATCAATAAAAATGTGAACTGGATAAATTACATATATTATAATCAACAGCGCTTCGTTAATGATACTAGGGACGCTTTGAAAGGTATTGCTGAACAGTTGGAAGCTACATCACAAATGACATTTCAGAATCGCATGGCTTTAGATATGATGCTTGCCGAGAAAGGAGGAACCTGTGTATACATAGGTAAGGTTGATGGATGCTGTACTTATATCCCAGACAACACAGGTCCTAATGGGAAAACTACCCTAGCTATTAAACATCTAGAAAATTTATCCATCGAACTCAAGAAGAACTCAGGTGTCACGGACCCCTGGAGTAGCTGGTTTGGATGGTTAGATGATTGGAAACACGCACTAACACAAATAGGCATATTTATTCTCATTGTAATTATCGTACTTATGATAGTAGGATATTGTGTCTTTCCCATATGCAAGAAGATTGGTTCCAAGTACCTAGATAATGTAACACCTGCTATGTACACTGATCTCGCCAAAAGCCCTCCCTCACCAGAAGATTATGGTGAATATGTCAAAATTTACCGTACCAAACAAGATGCCATCTACAAGAATCAAATTGTCTAAAAAGGACATTGATTCTAAGAGGGGATTGAAGGGTTAATCAGCCATCTTGTTTCTCTGTCTTATAGTTTGTGTTCCTGCTTATCTCAAGAAGTTATGTTCTGGCTTGTTTCCAGTACTCGCCAGCTATCATGCACTTTGTAACTTTCTTCAGAAACTGTACAGCCTGTGATTTCTCATAACTAACGAATAATACACACTCCCCTATAAGGCGACGTATAAGCCACCCCACCTAGATGCTGTTATTTCCCTACCTCTGCACCAAATATTAACCAATCATGTAATTGAACCAGCGCCGTATGTTATGTATAAATATGTTGTTTTGTCATAATTAAATCAGAGTTCAACCTTGTATCTGTGGTCCTCGTTACTGGTCATATCATATGAGGTTACACTCTCACGGAGCTCTAAGGGGTCTTCACACTGAGGTCAAATAAGGTAATTAATATATGAGGAAATCGATACATCGGCGCATGATCGATTCTCCTTCAGACATCAATTAGCCAGACCACTCCAGAGCTTTCAAGTTATCTGTTCTATTACAACAGTATATCTAGCAGTATAATCTAGCAACCAAACATAAAAGGTGCCTCAAGGAGTGCATGCGTTTCCATCCAATTGTGAGCAGATGTACTTTGCCAATATTTCAAGGAGAATTCGCTAAGTAACCATTTAATTAGAATATCTATGTATTGCTGTTTGTTGATGCTATGACACAATGCTTTTACAATAAAAGAATACTTCAAAGCCTAGGCATACGCTGGAGTTCACAAGTGCCACAGTGAAGCACAATATCCGGCAGTTCTAAATTCAGCAATACGATTGTGTTTGCAATCCCGGGTGCATAATACAATCTAGGAAGAACACGTGCAGTACAAAAGATTCTGTATAATTTAGCACCAAGAGGGATTTATCTCTTAGTTTGTTAACTAATATACATCAATTATTCAACCAATTTAACCAGCTGGAACATAATCAGCATGGGTTTGGCGGGAGAAAGCAGTCACGTTTCTCAGCAGAATCACCAGTATGATATCAGCTTAAATAAAACTCAAAAGAAGTTCTGGTACTTATGTAGTAGATGGGCGCCCACTAAGCAATTTGCTTAGTGGGCTAATCTGCGTAGGAAAATCGCATCGGCCATTTTAAGGGCCGTGCGATGCAATGCGATCCGATTTTCATATGTAATTTATTCAATGCTATCTTAGCCCCGGGGGATCGCATCGCACCTCCCGCAAAATCGCATGCAATGACATTTGCTATACAATAATATCATTGTAGGACATGAACGCGCCCACCAACCTTTTCATACCCCCACTATCCAAGTCGGCGTGGAGTTGAAGTTACATAGTGTGGCGAACGCAGCGAGCCACCGAGCCCGAAGCATGGCGAGCGTAGCGAGCCCCGCGATGGGATGCAAAATATATGTAAAGTAATCCGCGTCCGCTTGCCATGCTTCGGGCTCGCCACACTATATAAAATCATCTCCAAGGCGACGTGGATAGTGGGGGTATGAAACGGTCGGAGGACTCGTTCCGCCGCCGCTCGCCATGCTTCGGTGCCTAAAACCTCATGGTCATACAATGATATTATTGTATACCTAATGTAATGGCATCGTACACCCTCTAAAATCGCATACGATCGCATGCGATTTTGCGGGAGGGGGGATGCGATGCGATCCCCGAGGCTAACAGAGCAGTGAATAAATTACATAGGAAAATCGGATCGCATCGCATGGCCCTTAAAATGGCCCATGTTATGCTATGCGATTTTCCTAAGTTACGGTATGTATGCAAATTGGGTGCCCGTCTTTGTATGAGGTGATCATGATTATTGTATGGATTCTGCCTTCAGTGAATGTGGTGTGTGATCTCATGGGTGGTGGTCCCCATATCCAGAACGTGCTCATATTAAAGATTGGACACACTGAAGGTCCGTACTCACTGAGCGATGTGGGGATATTTTCTAAGCGATCTGACTAGGTTGCTTAGAAAATAAACCTGGCTCCCTCTGTGTGTACAGGGTATAGTGATGGCGATACACAGAACTGCGCGTCACCATCTTTCGCAGGGATAGACTGTGCATGCATTTGAATTTTAAAGAACAAAAAAAAGCACTAATGGTGTCTCCACATGGGCTGATCCGTCGGCCCCTGATATCGTACCAGCATCAGCTGGCAGAGAGGGAGGGAGGGACGGCGTCATGGGGGCCATGCTGCATTTAGCAGCATGGTCCTCATTCCAACATAGTAGTAATAGACTGTGCTGCACAGTCTATTTCTACTTTCGATCCCGATGCAGTGAGGTCGTGCATCGGGATCCGGTGCTGCATAGCACTGTGCGATTTGCAATATGTGCGATGCGATTTTGACTAGTCAAAACCGATTGTGCAAATCGCACCACTTAACTCTGTATATGACTGAATAAGAATCACTATTTTCTGCAATGGTATGCTAATCGCAATTTGCTAACAAGACAGTGGTGAATGACAGAGCTTTAGCTATTGGTCAGTGTACTCACCACAGGGTGATGTGTCTGGAGATGCAGCTATGTAGGGGAAGGTGTTTATAAAAGGAAACTTGTCTATGTAAAGTGAGTCAGGAAGATATGGATGACAACAATTTGTTTATTTTCATAAATTTCATGTACATTCATTACGGATACTTGAATGGCAGAAGGAAAACAATTTGTTCATTTTTCACTATACTTTAAATCTTTGCGATAAATATCAAAAGAGGAATATAAAATTACCAGTTCCTGTGTAATGTGATCTGTATTGTGTATATATGTGGCTCTGAGCCAACTCTTCTGAGAAGAGATGTTCCTGTAACCGTCTACATTGTACCCTTTGAGCAATGCATGGTAAGAGTGCGTTTTATACTTTTTTGAGCAAATAAACATAGCGCCTTCAAGAGTTTTTTTTTTCATGCTGCGATTAAGAGGAATATGATAAAACACAGTCCCATTTTTTGGCTGTTCTGGTTTGAGCCCAGCTTCCCCAAGCTCCGCCCTCTACAAGCTACCGATCCAGCTACCGATTAAGGATCAATGATCAGTGGGGATCAACCAATGCCAAACAGGAGGTGTGTCAGCAGCATGTAAACACATACAAAGCAGCAAGAGGAAACAGGTGTCTGTGGTAGGAGTCTGATTAGAAATATGGTGCCTAATCAGACCTGATTGGAGGACAAATATGTTCTCAAAATGGGCAAAACCATGCTGCACTGCAGGTGGGCAGTTGTAACATGCAGAGAGAGTTAGATTTGGTGGAGTTATTTTGTTTCTGTGCAGGGTAATAATTGCTGCATTATTTTTATACTGCAATTTAGATTTTCAAACACACCCAAATCTAACTCTCTCTGCACATATTACATTTGCCCCACCTGCAGTACATTTGCCCTACGATTAAGTCTGAATTAGGCCCATGGTTCCAGGTGCAACCTGTTAGGAGCCTGGTGGTGGCAGCAAAGATACATACCCACTGAGCAGTGGATGGATGCACTAACAGGTGGTTACTGATAGTAAGAGGGAATCCCATATTGACCTAGGTCCCATGTGACACAAACCCAATTTGCGATCGCTTGGCTCGGGCAGTGAGGCGCATCCGCTGACAGTCTAATTTTGAAACATTTCTAACAACATTTGTGTTCTTTTCTTTCCACCAAGAAACGGTGTTATAAATGTACCCAAATGCATTAAGACAATTTGTAGACTGTTGTGTGGCAACTGGTTTGCATTCAATTTCAATTAGGTTTCTTCTCTTAATTCTTCAACCATGAAATCATTTCACTTTATGGATTATAGTGCTAGTATTTCTCAAACGGTTAGAAAACAAATTAGATTTACAAACAAAATATCAAACAAGCAGCGGGGTGATATAGAGAAATGTACAAAGCAGGCGCAAACTTAACCTCTGTACGTATACAGTCACTATAGAATGCTTCTTTACAAGAAGAGAGATAATTACCAAAATGTGGGTAAATAATAAATTGGGTGAAATTTAGTAGGATGAGAGATTCAGAAAGTGAAAGGTTTGGTAAGAAATCTCCAATATTTTTAATCTCTTATCCTATTAAATGTCACCCATTGTCTCTAGAAATGTAATGCCATGTAATCTATATCAAATCAAAAACACCTTATAAGTATACCGTTAAAGTGTGAAATCATTTTTTGTATTTATTTCCATAAGATTATTTTTGGTACTCTTTACTTAGTTGGGCGCCCGTCCCATTGAAACCCATGTTAAACATGGAAATCGTGTCGGTCGCGTCGCGGCCGGCCATAAATGTACCCGCGATGCCCGCGACGCGATGCTCCCGATTTGCCATAGGAATCAATGTTAAAAGGCCCGATGGACACGATTTTACTGTTAAATGCCTCAATGGACCCGATTTGGCCATAGGAATCAATGTTAAATGGGCCACAGAGCCCAAATAAGCACAATTAACCCTTAAATGTCCCCCCAAATTTTTAACGCCACCCCACGATCCACGCCAACCCGAAGCGTGGCGAGCGCAGCGAGCCCGCGAGGGGCGTCGGTACGCGTCCTCCGACCTTTTCATGCCCTACTATCCACTAGGGCGTGGAGTGTGAATAGAATAGTGTGGCGAGCGCAGCGAGCCACCGAGCCCGAAGCGTGGCGAGCCCCGCGAGGGGACGCGGATACCTTCACAGTTATACGCGTCCCCTCGCGGGCTTCACAGGTGTCCGTGGCGACGCGGACACCTGTGAAGCCCGCGAGGGGACGCGTCTACCTGTGAAGGTATCCGCGTCCGCTCGCCACGCTTCGGGCTCGCCACACTATTCTATTCTCACTCCACGCCCTAGTGGATAGTAGGGCATGAAAAGGTCGGAGGACGCGTACCGCCGCCCCTCGCGGGCTCGCTGCGCTCGCCACGCTTCGGGTTGGCGTGGATCGTGGGGTGGCGTTAAAAATTGGGGGGGACATTTAAGGGTTAATTGTGCCTATTTGGGCTCTGTGGCCCATTTAACATTGATTCCTATGGCCAAATCGGGTCCATTGAGGCATTTAACAGTAAAATCGCGGTCAATCAGCCTTTTTAACATTGTTCCCTATGGGAAAATCGCGGTCATCGCGGGCATCCCGATTTACCCGCGATGCCCGCGATTTTTACCCCCGACGCCCGCGATTTCAATCGCTGGCGCCCTTCTAGGTAAAGAGTACCTTATTTTTTTAATCTGGCTGGTTGGAACGAAAATCTGGTAATGTCTGAAAACAAATTACTATTAGACAAATTGCAATCAACCATTTGTTCCCAAAATCTGGAAAATAGACAAAAAGTAATTTACTTAATTTTCTTAAATGAAAAGGATTTAATCAATTTGACTGAATGATAATTTTTTTGCTGTTCTCCATAATTGGGAGCAAACGGTCAATTTGCTCCCAGAAATGACCAGATTTTAATTTCAACCAGTCAGATGGGAAAGATAATCTTATAGTGTGTATCCAGTTTATCTTCCATTGCAGTGGTTGTTCCCCTTGATGGATCTCTGCCAGCAAGGGATCCAGCATGGCATGTAGAAACAAGTAGGCGCTCAAATCGGTATTAATAAAACCATCTTACTTTGAATGGTCAATAAACAACTTAAAAGAACACAATTATACTTTAAGTCCTGAAAGTCATTGGATGTTAAAACAAGCCAATTTCATGGAATGCAGAGATGGCAAAAGTCCCTATTTGGTGAAAAGTTTCTTCACAGGAGATAAATTATAAAAGGGCTAGTTCTCAAACTTTTTAGGTGCTAAAAACTGGAGGTGCGGCAGATAGTCTGAGAAGTATTTTTACAGCGGTAATCATGTAGAAGTTAAAACCAACCTGGTTTTGCCTTGTAAGTAATTGCTGCCCTGAAAATATGTTCATTCTCAGACAAAATCATGCACCTCCGCCCTACATTGCATCTTATGATATTAATTCATAGACTCTCAATAGTAGGCTCATAATTGAAAAAGAATCATGTAAGACCCTCATACCAATAAGACACCCAAAGCAACAAAAAGCTCACTTTTAATTATATATTTTAAAAAAAAACCTTACTATTATTAAAAACTTCTGTGTATATAGAATTCAGCGTACACAAATCTTAATGATAAAGATGTGATTTAATCATCGCTAGAGATATTACCACTTGTCTCTCCCATTTAATAAGGAAATGTGTTCCTGACAGTGGCTACTGTCTCAGAGTATAGAGAAAAGCCTGCCCCTTTACCCGATGGATTTCATCTTTTACAAACTTCATCAGGGTGTATCAAATGTATAGACTATAAAAACACAACCATAGATATTCATGAGGCCGGAGGACCACACTAAGGACTGAGTCAGAGTTGATTGCTGACGTGTGAATTTTCAAGCGTTCTAATATTGAATGACTGTGCACGCATACGGAACATAGCACGCATGTGCAAGCCCAAATACCGGCAAATATAGTGAAGAAATGTAATCACAATCCCCTCACAATTTGACAACAGGAAGTCGGCATTAGGGGGTGGACACCTGACGTTAGAAAAAACACTAACGTTTTCAGAGAAAGAGTGTGACGTCAGCACCGACCTTTGGGGGTTATTCTGGATTTGTTCGGATGTGAATTCGCATCGTCAGATCCTGCCTTGCAAATGGTGGTATGCCAGCCCACCATTCGCAAGTCGCATATGTTTGCAATGGCTGCGAATGGATGTTTTACATAAACATCCATTTGCATGCTCTGAGCAACCTTACATATGTATGTACACTTGGGGTGAAGTGGGCAGGCAGCTGGCCGCATGTCTGTCACGGCCTCATTAGCATGACAATGCCCAGCGTTCACATGGGAAGGCCCGTGAAACGCTGAGCGTTCCCATAGGCTAATGGACCAGCCAGCCGCCCCACGCCCTCAAGATGGGTGTAAACAGCAGAAATCTGCATGAGCAAACATCGGCCATGCGAACTGACCTGAATAAAGGTCCCTTATCAGCCAGTCTCTGTCGCAGAGTTGTTGCATAGACAGGGACAATCATTCGATGGTATATGAATTGTGTATGGATGTGCAAAAGGATTCCGGAAAGCAATATTTTCGCAATTAATTTGCAGATTTACACAAAGGCGGGTTGTCTTTCGGTCTGGGTAGTGGCTTAGTACTCAGAGTGATCTGTAACTTTGCAGATGAGTGGTCAGGTCTGAAATCGGACCCTAAATTCTATTAATTGATTAATATCTATAGCAATTTTTGAAAAAAAGTAGACCTTCCATAGGGGGATTTTCAATGCTGTGGGCGAGCGGTGACTGCGAGCAGAGCTTCCTGCTCGCTGTCACCACTCACCCTGTCAGTATTCAATGCAGCCCCCTCATACGCCAATTCCCCCTCGCTCCATTTTTTGAGCGAGGGGGAATTGGCGTATGCGGCTCCTGAACCAGCGAGACTCGCGGCTAAATACAGCGAGTTTTCTGCACTAGCCGCAGGTCTCGCTGTTTTGGGGAATTCTCGCCGTCCTGTGACGGCGAGGATTTCCCCAGAACATTGATTAGAGCGAGCGGCCGGTGCGGGGGTTAAACAGCGAGGATCGCTGGTTTTCTGCAATCCTCGCTGTTTAACCCCCTCGCCGGCAGCATTGAATACCTGCCATAGAGTGAAACTTCCAATAACCATGTGTATTCTCTGCAGCTGTGAGCAGAATGGATCACTAATCTAAAATCTTACAGAATTCTAAAATATCAAATATATAAAATGACAGCTTCAACGCAATGTACCCTAGGGCATTGGTTCCCTGACTTTTTAGAATGACGGCACCTCAGGGTATCAGAATTTTTTTCACGCCACCCCTAGGCCAAAAGTTTGTCATTGAAGTAAAGTGTGTTTATATCTCATCCTTAGGGTCAGTTACGTGATAAGATAGGATTCACTTCTGTTTGTCCACAATTTGACTACTGCATTGGCCATAAATAACTTGAATTGGTCATGGACCAACAATCCACGGCACCCCTGCAAGTCCACCAATGGCACACAGTTTGGGAACCACTGCCCTAGGGAAGGGTCAATGTACAAGTGGTATAGTGCCAACAATTTTTAAAAAGTCGGGTGCAGGTTTTAGGAAACACCATGCGGGTAATTACTCTGACGGATGGAGAAGCTTCACCCTAGTTAGTAGGGATAATACCAGTCTTGTGCGATACCACTGATGTTTTTATACTTAAAGAGTCTTTTTCAAGGTCCCCTACCAAAAGCAATCACCAACTGACTTTAAATAATTTGAATAACTTTGTTGTATTTCCGTATGGTATTGAATTGTCTTAGGACAAATTCTTTCCAGTGCAATATTTTGGTTTCTTATTCTTATTTTAATGACCAATTACTACTAAATCACAAAATTAAATTTCCTATATAACATATACAATTTGGGATGTTTATGTTAGGAAAAAGAAAAGGTCACTAAGAACATGTATCATCTGATATACAGTATCTAGCACAAGAAAACACAAGGTTTGTCCTAAAGCAGGATAAGTAATGAAATGCTGTGAATTGATTTTCTCCCCATATTTTGTATATGCAGGAGATCTGCTTTATTTGCAGACAATCCAATTTAGACCCATCTGTTTGGAAAGATACTTTTTTCTTGAAGCATCAAAGCGCTGAATTCACAGTATATCTGCTGCCACAGAGACAGAACGGAGCCTGACCTAGCCCATGTCACCACGCAGCCAGTGGAATCCCGCTGAAGTACAAAGAGTGACAATGGTTGCATAAAGCTTTGTGACTGTAAACATTGGGCTTTGGAATCACAGAGCACATCGCTTGCAGATATGTAAATACTAAAGCAAAAACAGCAGAATTTAAATATATAATTTCTAATACACGATCCCACACAGCGGAACTTAAAAATTCATTTCTAAATGATAACACTTGGATGTATGAATTCTATGCTCAACGTCATTGAAAAATCTCAGGGAAATCTTAGAACCACCTGCGCATCACAGAAAAATTTATTTCCGCAGCTGCCCATCGATAACTTAATGAAGAAGATACTCCTTAAAAGAAAAGTGCACATTATTATATAGGTTTTCAATTTTTTTTTGTTAACATTTTACACAAAATTGTCAGCCATTAAGAACCACAATCAGATTGTACAAAGAAAGGCCGAAGGTATGCATACTAAGATGTCCTGCTCCTACCCAAAGGCTCACAAGACATCCGCCATACTGTCATAATAGTCGGAGCGGCTGATACAGATAATTGATCTCTAAGGGAACCGCGCTGCCTGTACCCTCTGACATTGCGATTTAAATGTTGGCCAGGTCTGGATGCTTTTTGCAGCATTTTGGGCAAGTCTGTTTATTAAACAAAAAATGTCAGTGAATAGAAACAGCGTGGTTTCTAGTACTAAAGACTAATTAACTCTACTTCTTTCTATAAGTAAAACGCAGGAGATAAGCCCTCATCATCGAACACTTTAAAGAGCTTCTGGATGGTTCGACCCTCAAACAGTGACAATAGGCACACTCCAAGCTGTGAAGGTTTCTTCATTTTGTGTATAATGCAGTTTTACTTTACTGAGACAGCAAACGTTGTTGGATGTTTTTTATTCAAACTATTGTTACTAATAAAGTGACTGAGCAAGGTCTGTATGAGCATGCACAATAAGACTCTCCACTAGCCTCCAAACTTTCAAGCATTCCCTGAAAACTCATCTCTTCAGGCACAGCCTATTATATTTAAGTTCCACACGCATAACCCTCTGAGGCACTTATGTATTGTATAGCTTCCCCTCTGGACTTGTAACTTGGTGGGACTGCTATGCTATTACTGGTGCCTGTCCGTGTGTTTCCCTCCTATGTCCATATAGATTGTAAGCTTACAGCAGGGCCTTCCTACCTCCAAGTCTGTCTGTTGTTACCCAGTTTGTTTTATCACTGTCTACTATTGTAAAACGCAACGGAATCTGCTGCGCTATACAAGAAACTATAAATAAGTAAATGAGACCTTTAGCTGCTTTTTGGAGGCTTTCAAGGGGTGTGGTATGACGGTCTGACTGTCTGGATTTCCAACCGTCAGTATACTGATATCGGAATCCTGACCGCAGGCACTCCGACAGGGGGACGAGCGTAATGATGCCCCTTGCGGGCTTGGTGGTTCATTGCGCTCTACACAGGTTGTATTTTTCCTCTATGTGGGTTGTGGACCCTCATGAGGGAGAATAGCCCCAGTCAGTCGGGATCCCGAGTAATAGGTATTTAACAGTCAGGATTCTGATGATGGTAAACTGACCGCCAGAATCCTGACTGTCGGAGCATCATCAGACAAGCACAAGTACCTGCTAGTAAATCCGCTTTCAATTTTTTTTTTTTTAAAGAGAAAAAAATATATAACTCAATATGGGTACTTCCTGTTTGTGGTTAGAGCAATCCTAGTAACAGAAGCTCTGAGAAGTGGCCAATGTCTGATGGTACATTTGTAAATATTTGTAACTAAAGGTGCATACACACGGTGCAATTTGAGCTTCTGATTTTGAATATATAGTCAAAATTAGAAGAAAAGTTAGCACAAATCACACGATGTGTAAACAGCTTGCTGCTCCCTTCTACACCTATGTTGTTACTTATAAATTCCTTTTGTGCATTCATATTAATATTGTGCATTAATATCTGTTATTGTAGCCTTGGATTCGGTATGAAATCCCGACGGTCAAAATACCGACAGCTATTGACAGACGGTCAAAATCCCGACATGGTCAAAATCCCGACAAGGTGAAAATACCGACATTTAAAATCCCGACAAGGTCAAAATACCGACATATAGAATGTAGACAGGTGAAAAAGTCAACATGACTTGTGGTCGACATGGGTTTTTCACTGTTTTATTACCCGAATGTCGACATGGACACAGTTGGAAGTCAACCACAGCCCCTCACATTGCTCGCGATGCTTCGAGCACGGTGCCTCGCTGCGCTCGGCAGACTATTTTATTCTCCCACCATGCCCTAGTGGATGAAATACCGCCTGTCGGCACAAAAAACAGCGAAGAAACCCATGTCGATCAAAAGTCATGTTGACTTTTTCACCTGTCTACATTCTATATGTCGGTATTTTGACTTTGTCTGGATTTTAAATGTCTGTATTTTGACCGTCGGTCAATGGTTGTCGGTATTTTGACCGTCAGGATTTTGACTGCATCTCATAGTCTTTACAGGCAGAGTTGCTGTATCATTTGCGAGATCAAAAAGACAACAGATAAACGAACACATCAAATACATCATCCTGATCATTGAGAGACAGAACAAAAAAAGATTTACCAGCATTTGGCCAAAATTTGATCATGTAATTCCTAACTGAAACAAGGTGCGTTGGGAATGAATGAACGCAGTCCATCAACATCAAGGGTGACCGAAAGAATGTTGCTGTCAACATAAAAAACGTACAATTTCCTATGCACATCCTTTTCTGTCTACAATGATGAGAAGTGTGCTACACTGAAGCTTTAACCCCTTCACGACATTTGACGTATATATACGTCATGGTCGGGAAGTACTTCCCGACACATGACGTATATATACGTCATGACTTCAAACTGTCACTGCGTCTAGAGACGCAGTGACAGAGGGACGATGTCTGCTGTCCCCGACAGCAGACATCCCCCCTCGCCGCCCGGGGGGGGCAGGGATGCCTCCCCCGGTCGGCGATCGCTGTGATTGGCTGTTCAAATCTGAACAGCCATTCACAGCGTTTCCTGTGTTACCGGCGGCTAAGCCGCTCGGTAACACAGGGATCGGTGGTGATCGGTGCTGTCAAGTACAGCACCGATCACCACCGATGTGCAGCCCCCCCCCTCGCACCCGCCGGGCACTCACCCGGCAGCAGCAGCAGCTCCCCCGGCTCCCCCGGCAGCAGGCAGCTCAGCCCTCCTCAAGCTGCACAAATAGTAAAATGTAGTAAAATTCAATATTAGTACTGAATATATATATATATATATATATACACACACATATATATATATATATATATATGTGTGTGTGTATATATATATATATATATACAGACACATATATATATATATATATATACATACACATACACACACACACATATATATATATATATATATATATATATATATATATAAAGATATTCCCGACATATGACGTATATATACACGTCATGGTCGGGAGGTACTTCCCGACCAAAGACGTATATATACGTCATGGTTTTAAACTGTCACCGCGTCTATAGACGCGGTGACAGTTTGGAGATGTCTGCTGTCCCTGACAGCAGACATCCCCCTCGCGACGATCGCTGCGATTGGCTGTTCAAATGTGAACAGCCAATTGCAGCGTTTTCTGTGTTACCGGCGGCTAAGCCGCTCGGTAACACAGTGATCGGTGGTGATCGGTGCTGTTAAGTACAGCACCGATCACCACCGATCGCCATCCCCCCCCCTCCCACCCGGCAGCCCCCCTCCCTCCCACCCACCCGGCTGCCGCAGCGCCAGCACCCCTCCCACCCCCCGCCAGCCGCAGCGCCAGCCCCCCTCCCAAAGCTGGTGACCAAAATGGGGTCACTTGTGGGGGGGTTCCACTGTATTGGTGCTTCGGGGGTCTTGCTAATGCGACATAGCACCCACCATATATCACTCCTTCCCTTCTGAGTCCTGCCATGCACCCAACTGGTATTTTTTGGTCACATGTGAGGCATTTCCGTACTCGGGAGAAATTGGGGCACAGATTTTGGGGTGCTTTGTCTCCTTCATTCCTTGTGAAAATGAAAAATTTTGAGCCAGAACTGCATTTTTCTGTAAAAAATTACATTTTTTTACAGAAAAATGCAGTTCTGGCTCAAAATTTTTCATTTTCACAAGGAATGAAGGAGACAAAGCACCCCAAAATCTGTGCCCCAATTTCTCCCGAGTACGGCAATGCCTCACATGTGACCAAAAAATACCAGTTGGGTGCATGGCAGGACTCAGAAGGGAAGGAGTGATATTTGGATTTTGCAGCACAGATTCTGGTTGAATGACCCCCGAAGCACCCATACAGTGGAACCCCCCCACAAGTGACCCCATTTTGCAAACTACACCCTTCAGGGAATTCATCAAGGGGTATAGTGTACATTTCAAACCCCCAGGGGTTTCACCAATTTTGATACAACTGAGCTGTGAAAATGAAAAATTAATTTTTTTTCATTTTCACTGCCCAGTTGTACCACAATTGGTGAAACCCCTGGGGGTTTGAAATGTACACTATACCCCTAGATGAATTCCCTGAAGGGTGTAGTTTGCAAAATGGGGTCACTTGTGGGGGGATTCCTAACTTTTAGCATCTTATGGTGCCTAGAAACCTACATGGTGCCTAAAAAATAATCTCATAAAAAGGAGGCTCCAAAATCAAGTAGGTGCTCCTTCTATTATGAAGCCGGTGGTTTGGTCACCGTGCACACTAGGGCCACATATAGGATATTTATGAAAACCAAAGAATTGGGGGAATCAATTTTTAGTCACATTTCTCTAGTAAAATCTACTGTGTTCCTTAGAAAAATGTATTAAAATTGCAAATCTGCAAAAAAAATGAAATTTTGAAATTTCACCTACACTTTCTTTTAATTCCTGTGAAACACCTAAAGGGTTAACAAACTTCCAAAATGCTGTTTTGAATACTGTGAGGGGTGCAGTTTTTGAAATGGCATCATTTATGGGGGTGTCTCACATACAAGTCACTCAAGTCACATCATAACTGACCTGGTCCCTAAAAAAAATCAGTGTTTGAAATTTTCTTGAAAATTTGAGAATTTGCTATTCATATTTGAAGCCTCCTAGTGTCCAAAAAAATGAAAAGGAGGTTGAAATAATGATTGCAACATAAAGTAGACATATGGTCTTTGTTAGTTATTAACTATTTTGAGTGGTATGTTTATTTGTCTCACAAGCAGAAAATGTGACATTTTGCAAATTGCAAAATTTTCCATTTTTTCACGACATTTTGGTATTTTTCACAAAAAAACACAGACTGTATCGACCAAAATTTACCACTAACTTGAAGTACAATGTGTCACGAGAAAACAATCTCAAAATCACTGGGATAAGTAAAAGCAAAAAAAAGTTATCCCCACTTAAGTGAGATATGTCAGATTTGAAAAAAAGGTCTCTGTCATGAAGGCACAAACTGGCTCTGTCATGAAGGGGTTAAACGTAGACAAACAAAGGAATCTCAGATCCCAATGGAATATGCCAAACCTATCCACACTACAAACGGGATCACACATATGGCCTGGACTCATTTTTTGCACCCATGGCCCTACGTCATCGCGGAAGCATGGTTTACGTAGCGTTTACCATTGATGCCCCACAATCTTGAGCTCAAGAGTTACGTTTCCCGATCAAAGCACTATGGGGGTTATTCTGGTTCACTGCATCTGGCAAATTCCTTCTCAAATGGACAAAACCATGTGCACTGCAGGTGGGGCAGATGTAACATGTGCAGAGAGAGTTAGATTTGGGTGGGGTTTTACTTCAAAGTGAAATCTATATTGCAGTGTAAAAATAAAGCAGTCAGTATTTTCCCTGCACAGAAACAAAATAAATCACCAAATCTAATTTATCACCCCCCTCCCCCCCTGCAGTGCACATGATTTTGTCCATTTAAGAACAAATTTGCCAGGAGTGAACCAGAATAAACCCCTTTAGGTGGTGAGGTTTGTATGTTTTCTCTATATTTGCATATATTTCTTACCATGCTATTGAAAAACATATACATAGGTTAATTTGGCTTCTGACGAAAACAAAAAATCTTCTAGGTATATGTGGGAATATAGATTGTCCGCTCCATTGGGACACAGACACACATATTATTTATTTGTAAGAACAGGTGTTTCTATTTGGAATCAAAATAATACCCCGTAAACCATAGGTCAGTTGTCCTCGAGGCATTTACTGCAATTAGACACCAGGAACTCAGAAGGCATTTACTGCAATTAGTCTACTGGACCTCAGTAGTATAAAGGTTGTTTATGGCAGCAGTAGAAAGATAAAAATTTTGTCCCTCAGGGGCTGTAAAAAAAAAAAAGGCGTGGCAAGAGAGATATGCAAGCACTAGAGACATGCAGCACAATAATTGCCAGTATGCAGCTGCGGGTCATATTCAATTGGAAGCAAGGTTTAGAAAGGTTAAAAATCTGGCGTACTGATCCTAAAGCCCCAGAAAAACTGTTGCACCAATTATAGACAACCAGTGAGTTTCAGATCTCTCAGGTCTTTTCTCACAACCTGAGGAAGGACCTGGGAGATCTGAAATGCATTGGTGTTTTAAAAGAGACTTCATTGTTTGGACTTTCCATTTGCATCTACCAATTTCCACCTGGTGTTGGGTGAGCCATATTGCTTTTGTATGTGGACTAAGTGAATGCTTTACTCTTATGTTGTGGAAGAACCAGACGTGTACCCTGTAGTTTTACAGATGGAGCGCCTCTCTGCTTTGGGGATCGCCAGCATGTCTCCACTGGCGCAGAGGTGCTCCATCTGACTGGGACATTTGTGCATCTCACATGTATGCATGTCCCAGTTTAAGGACGGCGCCGCTGGGAGACTGGCAGGGATAGGGAAGACGGTGGGGCGGCGAGGGGCACCGGGGAGGCGGTGGGAAAGGCCACGGGCGGCAGAGCTAGCTCCGTAGCCACGGGGCGCGCGCGAGCGTCTCGTGCGTACACGCCCCTGGCGAGAGATTCTATCGCCAGCCCCGGCAAGGAGAGGCCGGCTCCATCTGTACACTATGTTTTATGGAACAGAGATGTTTTATAGAAGAATTGTCCGTGATATGTGGGTACCATGAGCAGGGAATGCACATACAAAGAAACCTTTTCAGGAATGCGTGACTGAAAATCTTGGTGAGTGTTTTTCTATAGAAGCCAATTTTGGTGTTCATTTGAACAAGAGTAAAACTCACAAAGAAACCTTTATGTGAACATCCGTTACGGATCTTGATGATTTGGCAATACCAGGTTTCTGGTTGGAATCAAGCTAAAATTGATGGGAGACCTAATCATACTTTCTTACTCCCTTTTTCATTGAGATCAAGGGACATCATACAAAGGGCAAGATATACAGAGGAATACGGTACGGACGGCACCTGGGGAATACACATATTATTTCTGATGTGTCTTTGGTGTTGGTGGATCGGTACCCCTCAGTGTGTATCTGGGCTGCATTTCAGGGCGCAGGTGGTGTTGATTACCTTGTAGTTGTGAAAAGTGTAAAGGAGCCATTTCCATTCTGTACTCCCTCATAAATACTCAACCTGGCACATATAAAGAATCTTTTGAAAGTGCTAGGGAAACCTTGGAATTAGTATTGAAGAGGAACAATGGGCAGATATCAGACCAAGGATAACTAAAACTTCTATCAACACTAATCTCAAAAAAAACTTTTTTAAATTTACTTATGTTGGTAACTGGTTCGTTCATTCTATTTTCCAGACGTCTGGAGACCTCTGCTAGTGTAATTGTGGGAATAAAGGCACTTTTATACATATTTGCTGGGAATGTTCTCTGATTTCTACTTATAAGGACTGGTTTCAGTTGAAAGGTCTACAGTCTCTAGATAGACAGTCAATAGGTGGACAAACAATAGGTTGGCATGCTATTAGTCAACAGGATCAAAAAGTCGACATGAAAAAGGTCAACACGTGACATGATCCACATGAGTTTTTCACCTTTTTTATTTTTTAACCGGCTTGTTTTTACTTCCCCATCCATGTCAGCACCGAGAGAGCACGAGAGGGTATGTGTTACACTAATCGGAGGTCTATGTTGACAAGAACTAAAAAAAGCAAAAAAATTGAAGGCGTAATTTTCATGTTGAGCTTTTTGACCTCTGTCGACCTGCTGCATGTCAACCTATTGACTGTCTATCTCTACACTGTCTTTCTTATCATCCATACCCATTTGGGCAAGGTCCTCTCTGATTGGCAGTGTAATCAATTTCACCTACCTTAAAGATCTGATTCATGTTTTCTTGTGTAAACCAATGAGTGGGATCTCTAAGCCCCAGGTTAAACAGTCTCAATATATTTAATGCAGGTACAGTTCTCATTGCTACATGGTGGAAGCAACCTTCTGCTCCTTCACTACCAGCATAAATAAATATAATTTGTACTCAGCATCAATGGAATATATTACTGTTCTTCTGCATGATAGAGTTGATAGATATCATGATGTCTGGTACTTGTGGTTTTCTCACTTCCATAGAAAACTTAAATGCCTCTCTTAGTGACACCTTGTTGTTTTTGTCATAGTGGTTTGTATTTCTTCTTATATTATTTATTTTCTTTGATTAATTTGAGTTTCAGTGGTAACCTACTGTAGCATGCCACTCCCCCTCGCCGCCGCCCCCTCCCCCCCTGTATTTATTTATTTTACCCAGTATATGCACTGTAAAGCAATTTTATTGATGTCAAATTTTCAACGGTGTTTACAGACAATGGGACAGATGTTTCAAGCTTCAAAAAGTGATCAAATGGAGAGTGATAAAAAAGCAGCCAATGTCTGACATTTTTCAAACACAGTCTGTGACATGGCAGGTAGGAGCTGATTGGCTGGCTGTTTATCAATCTTTATTGTATCACTTTTGAGCTTGATACATCTAGCCTTGTGTAATAAAAAATAAATAAAAAAAGCCTGCATATATTGTAGTCAATTTTTAAATAACCACAGGTACAGTATGCACGCTCCCAATACTTGCAGAGTCCAATTAAAAGATATAACAAGTGTGCTACTGTGATCTGCAGAGGGAGAAAGCCATTATATTCATTATATCACCAGATCCATGATCTGCATGATATACTGGACTGGTCTTCAAGCTTGGGTCTGTAGTCCATATCATAAAAGACTGGTTTATCTATGACGTTTTGTGTTTAAATATTTTTATTTTGCAATTGACAAATTATACAAAGTTAAGAAGTACTGGAACATTAAGAAGAAAAATTGCATTGTATAATGTACCATCTTCAACAAAATATTTTTTAATACAATACAAGTAAACATAAAAGGGAAAGAATGGGGAAGGGAGTGTTAGGTAGGGGTGAAGACAAGACAAGACTAAATCCTTAGTATTTGGGGTCTAAGTAGAATTAATAAATATTTATTATTATTAAATTATTTAAAATACATTTTAATTGATATCTTAGGTTCTTGACATGGTTCTATGACGTTTAAGGTTTTGTAGTAGCTGTACAAAACTATTCTTTTCCCCATGAGACTGTCCTAAAATGATTAGTGATGAACTTTTGGGGAGACATAGCATGGACACCATGGAAGAAATTCTATCATCAGCACGATAAAAACACAACAATTGATTATCGCCCTGTGATTTCCTGTCACCTTAGACAGGGGATTGTGAGTGATAAATAATTGAATGACCCCCATACTGTATGTGACATGAGGGTGGATTAAAAGTGAAATTAGTCACCTCTGTCATTTAATTTTGCGCATAGGATCCCTTCCGCTGCGGGATAAGAGGAGAAGGTTGTTACTGTGATTAAATAAGCACTTCCGAGAGCAGCTGATCTAGCATGTGTTATTTCATTAAAAAGATCTACAAAGCCCTTTGGTACTTAAGCATTACTACTACACTCTGATTAAGAATCAAAGACATTTAACTCTCTTTTTTTCTTTTGAAAATCTTAAAATGTGTTCTTATTACTTTGATTGTTAAAGTGTTTTTTTTTTTTTTTTTTTTTTATGAATAATTCCTGGTAGCAAAACGTGAATGTCAACATTGGTCTAAATCATTAGTCAGAGGACAGGAAAGTCCCTTGGTGATAAGTCATTTGATTGGAATGGAACCATCTCCTAAGATTGTGGCCACATTAATGGCATCTAGCAAGGAAGGCTTATCCATCCACAACATGCACGTAATTCTTCTGCTTGTGTCTACATTGGCTGAAAACAGCAGTTGATGGGCACAAGTTATTTATAAGGGACTTAAATAATTGACTTTACACAGAATCCAATATTTATTTGATTTTTAAAATACAGACATGTGGTTTAACATAGGGGTAACAGATCATTAAGAAACATACATGCTGTAAATGTTCTAAAGATTGTAGTGTGGATACACTCCTTGAAATGACAATTGTACAGCTGCACATTGTCAGTCCTTGTGTGCAGTGCGTCCTACATCTCCAATATATTAGCCTTTGTCACACTCTGCTCAGTCGTTCTAGTCTGCACTGCTAAAGTCTTTCAAATGGGCAGTCCCAGAAACCTTTGCTCAAACAGCATGCAGCTATCCAAGTACTGTACCACTCCTAAAATAGGCTGATAACGAGCAGGAAATACTTCGCAAATTATAACAGAATGGATACTCTGGGCACAATATGGAGTTGGAGGGTGTCGAGAGAAAACTTATAAATTTGACAATCACAATGTAAAGAGAAGCACAACACTAAAATGCAGCACTCACAATGCAGATAATGGTCCTGTTGCCTTAAGACAGGGCTCGGCAAACCCCGGACGCCAGGTCGCCATGGCGACCAGAA
Organism: Crinia signifera; assembly: GCF_055691185.1. NCBI lineage: Eukaryota > Metazoa > Chordata > Amphibia > Anura > Myobatrachidae > Crinia > Crinia signifera. Next base: position 46,535,964 of record NC_139224.1, on the reverse strand, counting down.
TGTCCTATCTGGCGACTAGATTCTCAGTGGGGGTGCTTGGCCTGCCCCTGCTGAGGAGATACCATGCTGCAGCAATGTGTCCGAGCTCCTGCCTAAGCGGATAGCAGTATCAAGTGGCACACATCCTCTGCCTATCTCAGCGATCTGGACCCCCCGCCGGAACCCCCTCCCTGCATAGCGGAGAAACTTCTGAGCAGTGTTCAGCTCCGCTCTCAGCAGCCGGAAGTCGGATGTCAGCGCGGCTCCAGTCGTCCTCCTGCAGCCGTCCTGCTGAATACAATACTATGGGCTAGAATCTAGATGCACTAAGCTGCAAAAGTGATGAAATGGAGAGTGATAAACAACCAACCAATTAGCTCCTGTCTGACATTTTTCAAACACAGTCTGTGACATGACAGGTAGGAGCTGATTGGCTGGCTGTTTATCACTCTCCATTTTATCACTTTTGAAGCCTAGTTGATCTGGCCCTATGTGCGGTGGCCAGCTATTTTAAATTTGCTCCACTGCCATGGATAAGTGTTACACACACACCCCCCACCGCGGATAACAGTGTGACCCCCACCTTGGAGATCCGGACCCCATGTGGCTGCCTAGCCGTATTAGTAACAGTTTCTGCAGAAAGAGACATGGATTCTCCGATCATTCTAAAATTTGCCAAAACTTTCTGAAAACATTACAAACCTTAGTCTTAAAGGCACAGCCCTTTCCTGGTTCTCATCCAGTGTTTGTTTCTCTGATTCCACCTCCTCTTCGAGGAGTAACTCAGGGCTCAGTCTTAGGCCCCCTTACACTTGTTCAACTTATTGTTCAACAAATTGAACCACCTGATTGACTCGAGATTTATCCTATGTGCAGGAGGATCCATCTCTTACAATCTCTTGGTTATACCCAATGGCACAGGATTGTGCATTGTGTCCTACACATCAGGTGCAAAAGATTTTGTCAAATTTCACAAAATCTCACAAGTGTAAAGGGCTTAGATCCTCTGCTTTTCTCAATCTATACCACATCGCCTGGCAGACTAAATAGCTCTGTTGGATTTCAGTATACTCAAATCTACCTATCCTCCCCAGACCTGTCTCCATCTGTATTGACCTGTGTCACTGAATGCCTTTCAGCCGTTTCATCTTGGATGTCATCTCGCCGCCTCAAGCTGAATATTTTCAAAAACAGAATTATATTTCCACCAACCTATACTAGTTACCAAACTGATATCTCTATCACTGTTGAGAACATAACAATGAATCCCACCCTACAAGCTCGCTGCCTAGGGGTCATCCTGGTCTCTGAACTGTCTTTTGTTCTTCACATTCAATCTGTCTAAAAATCATGCTACATGCATCTAAGGCATAAAACACAAAAACATAATGGCCACACCCTACATAAGACACTGCTAATATTCCATTCATGCCCTCATGATCTCCCACATTTATTATTACAATAGTCTCCTTACTGGACTTCCCCAATACTGACTCTCACCACTACAATCCATCATGAATACAGCGGTGAGGCTAATCTTCCTCGTTCATCATCTGCAAAACTACTGGGTCGGTCTCTAGTCCTCAAACCTTCAAGTGTTCCCTGAAAAAGCTCCCTTCAGGCAACACAACCTTCATAAACCTTTTCTATCTAATCACTACTGACCCCTGGCCAACATTTCTAGGTCATCGTATCAAACATTGAATCTTTGCAATCTGGTGGATCATTATGCAATACATAGCACGTATCCTTGTGTATCAATGCCTATTTCCCTATAGATTGTAAGCCTGCGAGCAGGGTACTTGTTTCCTAGCACGGCGCCCACTAAGCAAATAGCTTAGTGGGCTATTCTGCGTAGGAAAATCGCATTGCGTACCATGTATAGTGCTGTGCGATGTGATGTCCATACTAAGTGCACAGGAGTGCTTATACAATGAAATATCGCATAGGATGGCATGGCACCAAATGCAATGCGATCCGATGTGATATTTCATTGTACAAGCACCCATGCCATGAGATGTGATGGGTGCTTACTATGACATGTGATGTGATTACATGTGATGGGTGCTTACAATTGTAAGCATTGGCATTGTTTTGCGTCACCCCCCGTATCCACGCCACCCCAAAGCGTGGCGAGCGCAGTAAGCCTTGCAAGAGACGGCGGAACGCGTCCTTCGACCTTTTCATACCCCCACTATCCACGTTGGCGTGGAGTTGACTTTAAATAGTGTGGGGAGCGCAGCGAGACAACGAGCTCCGCGAGGGGATGCGGAATACATGTAAAGTAATCCTCGTCCCCTCGCGGGGCTCGCTGCGCTAGACACACTATATAGAATCAGCTCTACTCCGACGTGGATAGTGGGGGTATGAAAAGGTCGGAGGACGCATTCCGTTGCCGCTCGCCACGCTTCGGGGTGGCGTGGATAGTGCTGGTGTTTTAGGAACACATTTACACCTGGACATTCATACAGCTGACACAGTAATGACGACATGTGTTAACTAATAACTAATTTACTTAACAAATTTGATTAATGTAGCATAAATAATTTAAGAACATTCATTAGTGAAAATCGCATCGCATGCTAGTACTATGCGTTTTGCGATGCAATGCGATTTGACTACGTTTGTGTACGTAGCAAATCTGGGCACCGTGCTAGGAAACAAGTACCGGCCCTCCTAACGTTTTGAATGTCTGTAACTACCCAGTTTGTTTTATCACTTTTTAGAATTGTAAAGCACAACCGAATTTGTGGCGCTATATAAGAAACTGATAATAAATAATAATAATAAATACATGACAATAACACGAGGTAGAACAGTAATAAAGTAAGCATTTCAGAGTAGTTTATTCTGTACAACATCTCACTGGTCCCAACATTCAGCCCCTTCAAAAACATTACACTGACAAGGTGTTCAGCCAGACTTCTAGCACTGCTCACGGAACATGGTCTAAAATTCCATAGTGGGGGGAGAAGCTATAATGCTCGGCTTTCCCCCAGGAGTCAGCGCAGCTTTACAGAATATTTCCTATTTGCAATAGCGCCTCTCCCATAAGAAAGGTGAACTACAGAGATTCCATCTATGACCAGAGTTACCACAATACAGAAGCCATAGCCTACCACCAACAATACAAATGTGCTGAAGCTTGTATCAACCGGAGATGGGTGTGGTATAGCGGGAAGATAGTCTGAATTCTGACTGTCAGTACACCGACATCTGAATCCCGACTGTCGGTACTCAGACAGGGGGGCAGTGTATTGGTAGCTTTCTACCCTAGCCACAGGTTCATACTCCCTCTATGGGGGTCGTGGACCGCCTCGAGGGAGAAAAGACCCTGTAAGACGAAATCCTGACCATCAGGCATTTATCAGTCAGGATTCAGATGCCATTGTACTGGCCTTCCGACAGTTATGAGGTCATCCGGCAATCCCGGTTATGACAATTCCTCAGTAAAGGTTTGGCTAACAGGAAAAAGAACCCTCATTCTACCATATTATTACATCAACCTCTATAGTGGCAGCTATTGGGGAACTATAATAGAAAGTAATGACAATGGCATTTAAAGAAAAAAAACCTGTATTTGAGGGAATTCCGACAGCATCTCAGGCTGTAGACATGGACGAAGCAAGAATTATGGGCATTGCTCTAGGGACACATGATGTAGACAGAAGTTCATTGGCCTATGTGACATTTGGGAAAAAAGAATTAGCTTCTGCAAAGAAAAACTTGTCAAAAAGGAACTATAATTTATATGTCAGAATTAATGTGTGTCCAGAGGTGAAATGTACCTGGTATTAATAAACTGAATCCTCATCTGCAGTCTTAAAGACCCATAAAGAGCCCTATACTAGTGCAGTAACAGAAGTGACCTCTCTTTGGGCGTTATCAGGGGAGCGCGCTCAGTAGATAAAAGGCCATTTGGGGGCAACCTGCACAGCACGTGTGATTTACTGTGTACAACATAAGAAATGGTCTATGGACAGCACAATCATTGTTACAAGTTCCTCTACAGCATCTCTCTGGGTAATATTTCCAAACCGCATGTGATTCTGATTGTTTTTAAAGATTTATTGCAGACATGTCCAAACTATGGCCCTAAGCTGTTGTGAAACTACAAGTCCCATCATGCCTTGCCACAGTTTTGCTATTAGAGAATGCTAAAACTATGGCAAGGCATGCTGGGATGATTGCAGCTGGAGGGCCACAGTTTGGATTGCAGACTTGATCAGACTTTAAGGGCATGAAGATAGGTAGGACTGAGATTACATATTCAGTGTTTGCGGACAATGTTCTGCTTTATATTGATAACCCAGAAGTAGCTTTAGGAAAGATATAAAATAAATTGAAAGAATTCGGGGAAATCTCAGGATATACGGTTACTCTTTCTAAATCCATGGGTTTATACAGTATCTACACGCCCAAGTTACAACCCCACATTGGAGTCAACACCTCCCAGTCCAATGGTCTAAATCTGCAATTGAATACTTAGGCATCTACCTCCCTAAAAGATTGTCAGAATGATATAAACTTAAGTTCTCTAAAGCAATAACTGACACGTAAAGGGAGCTAGATGGTTGGAAGCATTTAACGCTCTCTTACTGTATGTCGGTAGAGCCAACTTGATCAAGATGGAGACTAGACTCCTATACTTGATACAGGCACTATTGACACAAAAAGATCTACGTGTATTAAATGCACATAAATATTTCAAACATGTGGCAACATAGGGATGCCAACCCCGGGGCATTTTTTCAATCCCAGGAATCGGGATTGAAAAATGCTCAATTCCAGGATCCCGGGATTGGCATCCCTAAAAGAAAACCGCCCCTGTCCCCCTTACTCACTTTAGTGGAGCCTAACTACAGTGGAGCGGGGCAGGCAGCGGCTGTGAGGTCCCAGTGCTGCACCTCCAGCGCTAGAACCCGTTCGCCGCCCGACCTCTCCAGTGTCACGGAAGTCACAGAGGCCGGAACCTGCTCACCGCCCAACAGTGAGTGCCAGAGGCCGGAACCCGCTCGCTGCCCGACCTCTCACGGCCGCACGCTGGGTCGGGAACAGCCAACCAGTGTCAAAGCGGGTGCTCAGATGCTGCCCAGCAATAGACTGTGCAATCCCAAAATTGGATAGTCCAATCCTGGGGTTGAAATCCCAGACATTTTGGTGCCAAATCCCAGGATCCCGCTGATCCCGATCCCAGGATTGGCCACCCTAGCTGCATAGTATACAGGTTTTATATAGGAAAATAAAAAAAGTTAATAAATAACAAAAGCAAAGCTGATATGAGCCTATTTACCATCATTATATGCTTTCAGTAGTGCATATATGTATATGGTGTTACATCATTTAACATACAGTATGCATCGGTTAATGCTCGAGTGTTATTCTCATGCAGAAAATAACAGCATAGATTAAAAACAACACATTGTGCATCAAACCAATATTTTAGAGTGCAGTAAATTAACAGAACAGTTTGTTTTCCTTTCATAAATTAATGGGTACTTGAAAACACACACACACACACACACAGCACACACCTGTGCACACAGATTACAGCACAAGCCCATGACGGTACAGCTGTGACAGCCAGTAAACCACAGGAAAGTCTCTCAAACAGGTGTTCAATAAAGATGTCCCAACATTTACCCAAATCACCACATTCTATCATATGTCTGTCTCTATCATTCATTTTACACACTCAATAGCTATGTAGTGTACACACCATTCGATTTGGTCTATGTTTCTATTTGATTTTGCTTATATAATCGAAATCAAATCAAACGCATTTGATTTTGATTCAATACCAATGAGCGGCCCCACATCGAAATTGAATAGAAAAGATACACCTGAGTACAGATATGTACTATATACAGTAGTCCAAATATAATGCGTTTGTCTTGCTGTGCAATTCAAGTTACCCAGTTATCAATTTTATCCTCCGAGACTTCACATTCATCCTCCGATTACACTGTCCTGAGCCTAAATAAACCAAAGATGGTGTGTATTGTTGACGATAAGCTATTCGGAATCCCATTTTCTCAGTTAGGAGGCACAAGCAAAAATAAGTATACCAGATTTGATTATTATAGGGTTAGTAAACAGGATATGGTCATTAAGTGGACCCTATTAAGGTCGACAAACATTGGATCGATCACTGAAGGTCAACAGGCCTTAGTTTTTTAGGGGTTTTTTCTTTAGCCGACAGGCGGTATTTCATGCCCTACCATCCACTAGGGCGTGGAGGGAAAAAATGGTAAAAACCTCATGTCCACCTTTTGGCTGGAGCCCAGTGATCAGATTAATGCCCCCCCCCCCCCCCCCTCTCCCCAGCCGGACGTGCCATTGTGCAGGGCTGCGAATGGATGTGTGGGTACACAACCACTCGCAAGCGCCCACACAGAGGAGAATCATTCAATGGCTACATACCATATAATTATTTATCCTGCTGACCCTTACACTCGAAACGGACGTGAGAACCAGGAGTCAATTGGCGGCTGCAAGGATTTTAGGGCAGGCGCCGCCGTCATGCATCTGCACCCAACAGGCAAAGGAACGCCTGCATTCAGCCGGGCACTCCAATCAGACTGTGAGGCTATTGCTCCTTTATACAGGCTATTCCTTCTTTATTATATTTATTTATATTTGTGTAAAGGGCCCCCAAATCAGGTCAGTGTGATGTCCCCACAGGTCCGATGCGCGGTCCCATGCGCATCGGACCTGAGTGGGATTTCAGAACGGCATGCTGGTCCAACCACGGACCTCCCTCACAGTGGGGGGCCTGGCAGGAAACAGGGGTCACATGCGATTCATCACAAGTTAAAGGACAACTTGTGACGTATCGCATTGCATTTAATTCTGCCACCCCGGGAAGGTCCCAGGGGGGCTCGCAGGGGATCAGCTAGTTGTACACTGCTGCAAGAGAAACCGCAGTAATGTATGTCCAATGTATGCGTGCACGAGCATTGGCACACCGTATCTAGCGCACAAGGTTGCAGGAAAGCACAGAGAACACGTGTTAAAGGCTCAGATAAAGGTTCTGTCTTCACATTTTACAGACATTGTTTTTCCAACATCTGTACAGGGCCTAAGACAGAAAGTTCAAACATCAAACAAATGTTCGCTGTCTCCTGATCCGACGCATCTTATACAATGCAGCTGGTGAGAGGTCTGAGAAATATTTACTGTAACTGAGAAAAAGACACTGCCAACGGTTCCTACTAAAAATGTAATTCTGTGTGCTAATTTGCTGGAGCGCGCTGTGGCAGAAACCCTTTGTATTCTAGTACATTTCAACAAGCAAGTGACTGAGCAGCTGGGATATAAATTATGCCCTGCTACAAAATAGCACAGTGCCATCCAAATATCGATGATGTGCTTCCTAGATTGTTTTGTAACATGGTCATAATATACTCTAGAGCTAAACACTGCATCAGAATATTTTGATCAGAGTATTACACTGTTGGGTAAAGTAAGAGGGAAAATAAAAACAAACAGGTAGTTGGCAGTTTTTTAAGAGGAAAATGTTTCCCACATACATGTTTTATAATCTAATGACATAGCGGCAATGGAAACAAATCAGGTATACTGTAGATGCATAGCACAGCATTGTTCTAAAGGGGCCTACACATGTGGCGATGTTGCAGAGCGATCTAAACAATGCTGGATCGCTCAGCACACAGCGCTGCACAGTGATGTGTCACTGATGTGTGCTGAGTGATCTGTCAGGGCCAGTGCTCTCCGATAAGAACACACCAGATGTATCAAGTTTAAAAAAGTGATAAAGTGAAAAAGCCAGCCAATCGGCACCTTCCTGTCATGTTACAGGCTGGGTTTGAAAAATGACAGGTAGGAGCTGATTGGCTGGCTGTTTCTCACTCTCCAAGTTATTTAAACTTGATACATGTGGCCCTCACTTTACTAAGAATGCCATCCTTTCTGAAGGCCTATGCACCTTGGCACAAATTTGAGGTTCATGGCAGGTTTTGTAACCACTTTTGCACCGCCCAGCAGGCAATTTACACTAAATGACCTCCACTGTTTGTCATCAAGGGTTTTTGGAGAGACAATCAAAGAATTGTGGATGTGTTTAGTGAATAACTTATAATTGATTAGCTAAAAGTAACACCTAGCTATGATGAACTTTAATAGAAGCGCTGGAGACGTTGTACATTTGATTCTAGTGAATGAGGCTTCTGCAGGTAGAGCAATGTAAAAGCAGTTTCTCATAGGGAATAAACATGGATGACCGACAGGCGGGATGCCGGCAGTCAGAATCCCAACTTTAGCATTCCAAAGGTGGGAATCCCAACAGGGTCCGGTAACCATATACCTCCATCCCCACAGCCTAACTATATCGCTCCCTCTCCACAGCTTACCCTATCCCTCCCTTCCCACAGCCTAACCTTAACCCTCCCCTTCCCACAGCCTAACCCTCCCCTCCCCACAGCCTAACCCTAATCGCACCCCTCTGCAGCCTAACCCCCCAGTGCATAAACCTAAACTCCCATCTCATATACCCCAAGTACTCCTGGGCCAGAAGATTCATTGAAGGCTCATACTGTAGATATTAGATGTCAGTCAGGGATGTGCAATAATGTTTACAGATCATGAGCCTGTCAAACAGAAGGTTATTACTAGGTTGTTAGGAAAGTAAAAGACCCACTGGGATATAATGGTAAAACTACAAAAATGTAGCCCCCGGCAATCCACCTTTAGGCACTGTCAGTAGGTAATTTGTGATTTTTGTCCATCCTCAGTGACGTGTCAGCCACACAACGGCTGCGAGATGAGATTCATGACCTTGGTTTGCTTCTATAAAATATATTACATAATCATAATCTTGGAAAATGTTTAAGGAAATTTTCATTTTCAAATTGCTATTCCCCAGCTCCGGATAGAACGACTTACAGAATGTGTTCTTCTATGCAGTTTTATGGTTTATTTCAATGTATCTAATTTACAGTACATGTGGCGGCCTGGATCAGAGATTGCCACATAAGTACTGGCGCTGTAGATTTGTACACAGCCCCATCGGGATTAGCATCGCCTCTGAATCATGCCCATCGTCACAATTACTAACATAACACCAGTTCAACATTACGATTCAAAATCCGGCATCCTGCCTTGGAAAGCATGACTTGCATTTTTATACATGTAGCTGAATCAATATTACTAAATGATCTTCTAAAGTAGTGTTAATAAGGACTTCATAATAAACTAGTGAAATCAATATTGTGTTCTCAAGTACAACAAACTGATATTCCAAAGAATTATTTTCTTAAACATAAAATGATCAATTGTTAGCATAGATTAATGTGCACAGAATTATGTCATCTATACAAGCATGAAAAGCTATAATTACTCTAATACATAAAAACAGCATAATGTACTTTCGTACAGGATTTTAGAATTCAGAATAGGTTTCTGTGACATTATAGTGAACCAGACTACAGCCCGAGTACTATTAAAAAGTAACCAAAAAATATATAATATTTACATTATAATAACTCCAATTCTCTTAATACCAGTCCTGTATTCAAGCGCCAGTCGGACGTGGATATTCAACCACGTCAAATAAATGAATAAAAAGGTACACTATGCTACAATACTGACACGCAAACACCCGGAAGGAGGTGAGAAACGTGGAAGTAAAATACCCACAAATTTACTAATACACCAGCTCTATAAAAAGCTGGAAGTAGACCAGTACAACTACACAAAAAGTTAGTAGGAGGGGGCCCTCACAGCCATAATGGAATGGTGCGGCTAAAAGTGTATGGATAGCCACCGATTGTGCAAGCTGATCCACTTAAAAAGATGAGAGGGGTCTCTAATTTACATCATAGGTACACTTCAACTGTGAGAGACAAAAAAAAAACTGTGAGAGTAAAAAACAGGAAATCACATTGTATGATTTTTAAAAAAAATATTTGTATATTCTTGTGGAAAATAAATATTTGGACACCTACTAACCAGCAAGATTTCTGGCTCTCGCAGACCTTTTACATCTTCTTTCAGAAGGTCTTCTATCCACTCATTACCTGTATTAATGGCACCTGTTTGAACAGGTTATCTGACACCCGTCCACACCATCAAACAGACAAATTGCAATGTCTCCACCATGGCCAAAACCAGAGAGCTTTCTAACGACACCAGGGACAAAAATGAGCTACTCGACAATATGCAAGCAGCTTGGTGAGAAGAGATCAACTGTTGGCGCAATTATAAAAAAATGGAAAAAATACGAGATCACTGACAATCTCCCTTGACCTGGGGCTCTATGCAAGAGCTCACCTCTTGGGGTAGCAATGATCTTAATAACAGTAAGGAATCAGCCCAGAACTTTACGGGGGACCTGGTCAATGAAAGCTGGGGCCACAATCACAAAGGTTACCATTAGTAACACATGGATTCAAATAGCGCCCGAAAGGTCCCCCTGCTTGAGCCAGCACATGTCCAGGACCGTCTAAAGTTTGCCAGTGACCGTCTGGATTTATTCAGAGGAGAATTGGGAGAATGTCATATGGTCAGATGAGAGAAAAATAGAACTGTTTGGTATATAAACTCCACTCGTCATGTTTGGAGGGAGAAAAATTATGAGTGGCATCCAAAAAACCATACACACTATGAAGCATGGGGGTGGAAACATCATGCTTTGGGGCTTCTTTTCTGCAAAGAGGACAGGGCAACTAATCCGTAATAAGGAGAGGACAAATGGGACCATGTACTGTATCAATAGATTTTGGCAAAAAAACTCCTTCCCTCAGTAAGAGCATTGAAGATGCAATGTGGCTGGGTCTTCCAGCATGACAATGACCCCAAACACACCGCCCGAGTCACTTGGCTCCGTAAGAAGCATTTTAAGGTCATGGAGTAGCCAGTCTCCAGACCTCAATCAAATCAAACATGACAGATCTAGAGAAGATCTGTATGGAAAAGTGGGCCAAAATACCTGCTACAGTGAGTGCAAACCTGGTCAAGAACTACAGGAAAGGTTTGACCCCTGTTTTGATTGTCCAAATATTTATTTTCCACAATAATATACAAATAAATTGTTTAAAAATCATACAACGTGGTTTCCTGTTTTTTTATCGTTCTTTGAACTCCAGCATTTACTTTCCTTGTATATAAAAAAAAAGTTGGAGTCCTAGCCCTCCACTTCACTAAAAGATAAGCACTATTGTATTTTAAATATATATATATCAAGGTGCAGAGGATAACGCACCTTGATAAAGGGACCACCAGGTCTCGAAACGTTGGGACACTTATCCAGCTGTTTCTGTGTCATTATTTGTGAGTGCCGCCGTCCACCAGTATCCTGCATAGCGCCTATCTCCTATAGGCTTTCTACACGGAGGGCACCTGTCTACCAACAGGCTGAAGGGGAGTGCCGCTTGATGAAAGAATCTATATATATATATATAATCAATCCCAGCGTATGTGCCGCACTCCAAAGATACGTCTCTTAAGTCAAATAAACGAAGTATTTATTTAGCAACGTTTCAATGTCTATGTGACATCATCATCAGGCTTCAACAGGTTGAAGCCTGATGACGATGTCACATAGACATTGAAACGTTGCTAAATAAATAAATAAATACTTTTTGAACAGTGCGAGCACCCAACCAGCAACACTATAGGAGGCTGTGCTAGGCTACCCGGGAAATATATATATATCGTAGTACGGCCCGGCACTCGCTCCCTGAGGTCATCCGTCCTGGTGCCTGTCCTGGTGTAGGTGTAGCAGGTAAAGAAAGACTGGCACTCCTGGGTCTTGGTGCAATAGTATATTTAAAGCATGGAAACAACCAACCAACATTTCGGGGCAGCGCCCCTTTGAGAACACACCTACACCTTGACAAAGGGGCGCTGCCCCGAAACGTTGGTTGGTTGTTTCCATGCTTTAAATATACTATTGCACCAAGACCCAGGAGTGCCAATCTTTCTTTACCTGCTATATATATATATATATATATATATATATATATATATAGAGACAGATATCGGCAGCGGCACTCAGTATAAAAGAAAAGTCGACACAACGCCGTGTAGACGCCAACGTTTCAACGCTTTAATCGCGTTTTCGCGATTAAAGCGTTGAAACGTTGGCGTCTACACGGCGTTGTGTCGACTTTTCTTTTATACTGAGTGCCGCTGCCGATATCTGTCTGTATCAAGCCCGCTAACGCTGACTGTGGAAGGCACCGGGAAAGTAAACCCATGTATGCAGTGAGTGCCGGAGCTACCAAGAAACGCTCTATATATATATATATATATAACGTCACAGGATTTCACAAACCCGGCGGGCAGAGAATCAGCACGGCACTGCAGCAGCTCTCTGCCCTCCGGGTTTGTGAAATTCTGTGACGTTATTACATTGTGCAGGGGCACGCAGCTCATCATCCCTATCGGAGAGTGCCGGGCCGTGAGCTGACTATATACACTATATATATATATATATATATATATATATATATATATATATATATATATATATATATATATATATATATATACACATACATACATACATACATACATACATACACACATTTCTTGTTTTATGGTAATAAATTATTTTTTTATATTTATTCTCTTGAGCCCCTGTTTTATCTGGGCAATACTGCTCCTTTTCATTTAATTTTAAAAGAAAACAATTAGTCGCCGCAGATTTATACACTGTTAACATTTTTAATTGAAGTAATTTGCCACTGCTTTTTATTTAAAGATTGTCTGACACCCTCTATAGATAAGAGAAGATTGTTTTTTAATGAATTCTTATCCACTGAGGACACACAAGTGGTGCCACCCATTTGCACAGATAGATAGATAGATAGATAGATAGATAGATAGATAGATAGATAGATAGATAGATAGATAGATAGAATATATATAGTGTTCATTCTAGCACCCGCTATCCTTGAAAACCCATGCAGTTCCTCTTCCCTGCCTGGGGTGTCGCTGTTTGCTGGAGTGCTTCTAGCACAGTGTGGTCTGTATATCATCACTGAAATGCAAACCAGACCTGTGCTAGAAACACCACAGCAGACAGTGACACCCGAGACAGGGAAAAGGAACTGCATGGGTTTTCAAAGATACCGGGTGCTAGAATGAACACACACATATATATATATATATATATATATATATATAGATAGATAGATAGATAGATAGATAGATAGATAGATAGATAGATAGATAAAGATATGAAAGGGGGGGGGGGTTCTGAGGCCTACGCCTGTGTATATGTGTATAGAATAAAGTTTACCTGTAAACAATGAAAACGTGAAATACAAATATAAAGGAATAATAGTTTGCCCACAAGGTAATGGATCTGTCAACATGTATTTATTTGCGTAATGAGCTCAATATTGGTTACAGTGCCAAACGCCTATAAGTTACTGTAACTCTTACAAAAAATACACACACACATACATACACATACATACACATACATATACATACATACACATACACTTCCAGGATTGCAGCTTAAACTGGCCTGGATACCCTAATGGCAGCAAAGTATAAATGAATCAAAGTAGGCCAAAGTATTGGAGCAGAAGATATTTTTTGCTTCCAGTATAGATAACACACCACTCTCTATGGCACCTCCCAGCCAACAATGGCTAAAATTATAGATTCTCTTTCAAAGGCATAAATGCTCATGTAAGTGTTCATTTACTTAAGAAGTCTTTATATCTAATAAGTAGGCATGTTATGCTGTTTTGAGCTAGAACTTACACTCCGATAGATGTAATTCTTCAAAGGCCACAAGTTTGCCGGCTGTTCATGCAACTGATAATTTATAACTCATTTGTACCTCTTCTCTTTGTTCATATAGAGTATGATACTGTACTGCACACTTAAGATGTCTACTCCGTCTCAATTTCTGTGGTAGCATAGTTAATAAACACACTTTATTTCTGCTAGTCCTAGCTGTGAAACAGCTGCTTATATTTCCCATAATATCACCCAAACACTTTTGCATTTCTAGACTTCTCTAGTCTGCCAGCAATCTTCAGATCATAGATAATGACAGTATACCAGAGACATAGGACATAGGTAATATCAATGTTATCTAGAAGGTCTACTTCTATTGTTCTACAGCTTCCCACACTGCTATGTAAATGTTAACCTAACCCTTCTTCTATACATTACACAGTAATCATGAAATAATAGCTTTAGATTATGCAAAATAAAAGGGATTGAAAAAGCCAGCCACAGACTGTTATATATTTATAGTTAAAGGTTAGTGGCACTTTTAATTGGCAATTTAGTTCCAAATGCAAATTCATGTTAGTTTTCTATTAGAACATCCATTTTGTAGTTCCGTTTCAGGACCTTGGCTGTTGTCCACAGCAAGGGAAGCGGTGACACAGATTCGGGAGGTACAGCCACTGTTTCCCAAGTTAATATCCCCTAGTGAGTTTCTCAGAACTATTGAAACATTACGAAGCGGCAAACTGTGCAGTGCTACGATCACCGGGCTGGGGCAGGGGAACGATCAGCATTTTATGGGTGTCTCCATGAAAACGCTGGGCAATCCCCTGGGAACGCAGGCGGGCCAATCCCTGCTTGGGGCAGGCGTGCCCGCCCACGTATTAGGCCATCTCCAGCTGAAATAAAAATACTTTTATTTCCAAAGGGGAGAGAAATCATTCAATGGTCGGCGACCATCGAATGATTTCTGTCGCCTTCGATCGCATGCAAGGCGATGTGTTCTCAGACACACCCCCTCGCATGTTACCGAGGGGTGCGGGTAGCACTTGGCTGCTCACTAGGCAGCGAATATACGCTCCCTAGCGAGCGGGTCTGAATCAGGCTAACAGTTTGATAACAAATCCTGTATAAATAAACAAAAAATGGGTAAAGGCCCCCACACACTAGAACGATTCTTTTGGCCGATTATCGGTAAAAACCTGCTGATGTATCGGACGATCGGTCGGAAATCGGACAAAAAAATCGTTCTAGTGTGTGGGGGCCTTAAGACAGCCCTGCTCATAATTGTATAGGAAACAGTTGATAAATTAGATCAAGGGCATCAGATAACATATGGGACTAGCTAGACTACCCAGGGTGTAGTAAGTGTAGTCAGGGTCCATGGCTAACTATTACTGAGGGGGAGTAATCCCCTGTGCTGTACATTAATAAGACCTTTGACATAAAGGGCCACATAAATTACTGTTGATGCTGCAGGCCACTGCCGTAGTGCTCAATATTAACCTGGTTATGTCCTAGCACTATTCCCAATGCTCAGGGATATACACAAATAAAATTTATATACTTTTAGCTCTAAAACTTGAGCCTCAGGGCAAGTTCGTTTCCTGGGCTGCCCGGGTACTGGGCGCTGCAGAACGCTAGGTACAAGGGCCAGTATTCAATGAGAAAAATTTGCCTTGTTTTATGGCGAGTTTGTGCTATTTTCGCGTTGGAAGGAGCATTTTGCTCTCCAAAAGTGAACCACCCTATTCAATGTGATATTTTCGCCGTCTTTTTAAGTGATTTTCGCTGTGTCTCTCCGTGTAGCAATTCTCCATCTTTTCATGGAGAACTGGAATGTGAACTTTTAAACTAAAAGGTTTTTTTTTTAATTTTGGTGTAAAAAAATCAGGATTTTTTTTCTGTGAAGGGGCATGTTATTGGTACTTGTTTCCTAGCACGGCCACACCGATTTACATCGGGGTGGTCGTGTCGGAAAAATCGGGTCGATCGCATCGCATGCGATGCGATCGACGCGACCGACCGATTTTTCGACCCGATTTTTTGATTGAATGAAATGTAAATCGGGTCCCTGGGACCCGATTTTACATTGGATTCAATGTAAAATATTCCCAACCCCCCCCCCAAATTTAACGGCGTAAACCCCACCCCACGATAGACGCCAACCCGAAGCGTGGCGAGCGCAGCGAGCCCGCGAGGGGCGGCGGTGCGCGTCCTCCAACCTTTTCATTCCCCTACTATCCACGTCGGCGTGGAGTTGAGAATAGAATAGTGTGGCGAGCGCAGCGAGCCACCGAGCCCGAAGCGTGGCGAGGGCAGCGAGCCCCGCGAGGGGACGCGTATACCTGTGAAGTTATACGCGTGCGCTCGCCGCGCTCGCCACACTATTCTATTCTCAACTCCACACCGAAGTGGATAGTAGGGGAATGAAAAGGTCGGAGGACGCGCACCGCCGCCCCTCGCGGGCTCGCTGCGCTCGCCACGCTTCGGGTTGGCGTCTATCGTGGGGTGACGACGGGGACATCTATAATGTGAAATGGGTCATATTGGCCCATTTCACATTTTTCAAATTTTCTCACGATTTCAATGTTAAAAAATATTTTAACATTGAAGCCTATGGAAAAATCGGGGGCATCGCGTCGGGACCAATGTTAATGGTCCCGACCGACGCGATGCCCCCGATATTTTACCTTTCCCAACACGATTTCAATGTTAAAATATTTTTTAACATTGAAGCCTATGGAAAAATCGGGGGCATCGCGTCGGGACCAATGTTAATGGTCCCGACCGACGCGATGCCCCCGATATTGTGTCCTAGCCGGCAAAATGGACCTGATTTCAAAGGAAATCGGGTCCATCGTGTGGATCGTGTACCTTAACTTAAAGGTACACGATCCATAAGATTGTGGCCGTGCTAGGAAACAAGTACCATGTTATTTTTATTCATGTGCTTATAGCACATGAATATATATTTAATTAAAAATAATATATATATATTTTTTTATTATTTATTTTTTTACACAGAGCAGCCAGCAGGGGGCCGGAGCTCTTGAGCCGCTCATTAGATATTCATATATTCACTGCATCCGATCATTACATATGCACGATCGGGTGCAGTGAATACTGGGTCCCCCGCTGGCTATAGGGGGGGGCAGCTTGTGCTGCCTGGGTCCTGGGGAGCCCACCTCCCCTCCACATATGTTCTGGGACAGCCAGGGAGACTTTAATCTCCCTGGCTGCCACCGTCCCCCGGCTCCCTGCCAGCTCCCTGCCGCGGACGCTCATCCGCTGCAGGGGTTAAGACTCCCCGCGAGTGGCGGCGAGTCTTAACCACATTGAATAGTGGGAGCAGGAGTGGCAGCGAGCCCTCCGGAACAGGGCGAGTGCATCTCTCGCCATGCACGGAGAATTATTCTCGTTGAATACTGCCCAAGGAGAGCAATTTTCTGGTGCTCTCAGCTCAAAAAGAGTTAAAGTCCAGGAGCAAATACTACTGTGTATTCAGTGCAGGATTAAATAAATGTTTCATCTACAGAAAGTAAATGTATTTTAGCAGACAGTGAGGTAAGTATGGAGCATTAATTCCCCGTCTACAGAGCAAGTAAGGGATCTGGGCGCCAGGCATAGGCACAATGTGATGTTCAAGGGAACACAGATTGTATTTCAAATGAATGTTTTACATTTATTTTGTTTATATAAAATGTTTTCTTATCCCTGATGGTTGCAGTAGTGACCCCAGGGTCCAGAGAGGCCGCTACATTTGGGGCCTGACTCAGACCTATTTGCTAGCTGCGTATACTCACAGTCTGACCGCTGTCCCGCTGCACGCCTGGGAGTCATCGTCATATTGTAATTCAAAGATGTTAATTAGTTTTCCATTAAAAGTAGCACGGATAGCGGTGAACCAAGGGCGTAGGACTAATGCTGTGTACACATGGTGCGATTTGGGCTCTCAATTTTGATTTTATAGTCAAAATTTGCTAGCCCCATCTTTGTTATCTGCCTGCTGTTAATGCATGCATCAATAAGCACCTCAGTCAGTTGAGGTTTGATTGTGTACACCTGACGGAAGAGGATCCAGTTGGTTTGTGAGTCAGACAAGAGTGTGAAGCAAATGTATGTAAATCACTAACGCCCCCAACCACTAGTCCGATTTGGTGCTTGACATCCCAACTGATGCACAATCCACGTACATTGAATCAGCGGTCCAACCTCCGACACGGGCAGCGGAAATGGGATAGCATGTGATATATCACATGGAAAAAGACCACATGTGAGATATCGCAAGTGATCCAGCCGCCTGAACCCTTCCCGGACAGCAAAAGGGGGATCGGCTACAACGTCTTCCCTCGGAAAAGACGCAGTAATGGATGGCGGCCTTAAGAGATTAAAAGGAGTTTAGAGAGGTAGCTTTAATCAGAGGATCAATTAATGATAGTAAACAACACATACTAGTTCATAGTCAATGCCAGGGTGTAATAGGACTGTCCCTAAACTCCTAAGGTATGATTAATTAGCAGATTAGATGGTGAAAATGCAAAGATTGGTGAAATAAGATGTTGTAAAAAGAAAAATCTTATTTGTAATTATTGTATGTAGTTATCAAAACTGAGATTTCTGTGGGTATGAAAGGGGCTGGGTTGGTTTTGAGTCCAAAGTGGAAATTATAGATGATCAGATGATGATCAAAGAGAGGGAAAGGAGTGTTAAAAAAAATAACGAGAAAGAAGGAAAAACAAGATCAAGGCCATCCAGCTGAGCAAGATAGTCACTTCGCTGGAAGAGACCAGAAGAGGAAGTTAAGAGTAGTTTGTAGGAATGATGAAAGAATACACAAACTACGTTCTTCAAAAGATAGAAACAGTAAATAATTGTGGAACTGATGGTTGAGTTATGAATGTGTAGCAGAAGGAATTCAGTTCTCAACTTTAACACAATATACAATTCCGAAACAGCATATTGCTTCCTACCGGCAATGCAAGCTTTCCCTAGATGTTGTAATGTCGGTACTAACATAATCATTTATATATATATATATATATATATATATATATATATATATATATATCTATTGTCCGTAAGTCTCCAAAACACTGCCATCTGCAGGCAGAGAGTGAAACTACATCTCTTTCTTACACATGCACAAAAACAGAAGGTAGCAGACTAGCTTTCGAAGCTTTTGCTTCGAGCGGGACTACTAGTTGTCCAATATTTGTACAGCCAGGCATAGTAGTACATTAGACTGAACTGAATTCCTCCCAATTGTCAGCTTCCTAGCCCGAAGGTGTGATAAAGTGGAGATCAACATGTGTCAGTCAACACGTGAGCTGCAACTGGAGGCACTATCTGATTTTGATGGTCATGTTTCCCCCATTGCATAGATGTCATATGACAGGAATAGGTCAGGATAAAGGTTTGTTTGTTATAGACAGACTTAATTCCACAGTGCAAATTTAAATGATTTGGGGGCATATATATAAACTATCTTCAAAGTGACAGCAGATAGCTGTGAAAATTGACAAGCAAACCTGTTCGGTCATAATGACCTGTAATGTTTACCTTATATAGGAAATATATTCTTTTTTTACACAACATTTTTTCTTTGAATTTATATAACAAACGTGAGCGACGCTGGTATTTTTAGCGGGTATTTTGAACATCTCTCAATACGATGTTGGGACCCGAAGGATTAAGGAACACAGGCATTACAGAAGCTAATATTAAAAGGGATGTGGCAATATGAAATAATGAATTAAATATATTAAAGCGTACCAGAGATAATGCCATAGTGGAATACATAGAAGCTAAACATTATGGGTTTTGCTAGGGGTAGGAGAATGAATGGCAGAAGACCAAGGGAAATAAACAAAAGGCAGTAGCTAGAAGTGAAGTCCGCGAGTTTCATTGTCCAGATAAGTAAGATAGCGAATTCCATTTCTGGATGTAGCAGAAACAAACTGTTGCTTGAGGTTATCACACGGTGTTTTCAGATTGTTTAACTGTAAACTCCCAACATTTAGTAATTGAATCACTTAGCAAGGAAATCCAAACCCATTTACCCTTCGCCAATTCATTCCCTTAGGGATATCTTATGTTCCACCTTAGGTCACATGAATTAAATGTTATTGCTACAAAGTGCTGGAAATTAGCATTCATTCAACGGGACACATTTAATTCCTCCACCGAGATCTTAGAAAATCAAGTTTTTTGGTGCCAATATTAATTTAAGGATTAAAAATATAAGGTGCATCCTTATCAATGTGCTTCTATTTGTCCCTGTTTATTGAAACAGCACACATCACTATTCCGATTTGTACAAAGAAATGACAGGGAGACACAATAGCAGGAAGCTGTCATTCATCTCCCACGCGGCATCAGAGTGTTGTGGCACATAAATAGCTTTGTGCAAACAATAGGTTATCTGTCATTATCACAATTGCCACGGCAGAGATGAAACCTAAAATAATATTAATAACAGATATGTGTTGTTGACAAGCTCAGAGCAGTGACACAAAAAAAGGGAACAGATGAAGCACTGGCATTGCAAGGCGGATTTCAGAATCTTCCAGTTTGTTCCAAGCTGTGAAATGAACAGCAGTCAATGGGAATGTAATCTCTTCTTGGAAAAAGAAAATGCACAATATGGATGTGTCAAACCAGCAATATCAATATTAGGAAAAAGTGTGGCTTAAGTGGATGTCCCTGCTTTCTCAAAGGAAGAACAGGCTTCACAGGGATATAAAAATGACAGTAGTGCATTAGATCGCCTGCCATACAGGGGAACAAAATGGTCCTTTATTGGTCTGTCCCATGATGCAACACATACACCAGTGACTTCTGCAGATACAAAGCTCAATGAACTACCTGACAGAATGTATAATGGTTAGCATAACTGCCTCACAGCATACAGGTCATGGGTTCAATACCCACCATTGCCCTAACTGTGTGGAGTTTGTGTTTCTCCCTGTTTTGCGTGGGTTTCCTCAGGGTACTCCGGTTTCCTCCCACAATCCAAACATATACTGGTAGGTCAATTGGCTTCCAACAAAATTAACCCTAGAATGTCTGTGTGCGCGTGTACATGTGGTAGAGAATATAGAATATTGTAAGCTCCACTGAGGCAGGGACTGATGTGAATGTTCAACTATACTCTGTAAGCGCTGCGAAATATGTGTACGCTATATAAGAAACAATAAATAAAAAGACAGATCTCTTAAGAGATGGCAATATTTCAACATATGCTTATAACTTGGACTACTAGACCACCAGTGCCCTGTATTTAATATTTGATAAAATAAATTATACATGTATAAGATTCAAGTGCAATAGCATAGGATACTGATACTGACACTCCCCTTCAACAAAATCTGCACTGGCTCCCATCCCCCTACAGAATCCTCTTCAAACACCTCACACTCACATACAGGTCCATCTCTAATTAAATTGCTCCATATATCTCTAACCTCATCACCATTCATACGCCCTCCCTCCCTCTAGGGTCGGCCAACGACTGTCGTCTCTCCTCCACCCTGATCATTGCTTTCCATGCTAGAGTTCAGATCTTTGCCCGTGCTGCCCCCCTTCAGTGGAACGCACTCCCTCGCTCCATTAGACTCTCCCCGACCTTGCAAAGCTTCAGATGGGCATTGCAAACTCACCTATTCATCAAAGCGTACCCTTCCACTGCATAAAATAGTCCTGAGGCTGTTCCTCCGACCCCGTGCCTGCTTACATCCTGCTATCAAGCCACCTCCCAATTGCTTGCACCTCATGTAATCGGTCTATCTCCCCTTCCTATTAGATTTTAAGCTCCTCAGAGCAGGGCCCTCTTCCCTCCTGTTGTCAAAGCCCACTTCTCTTTACATTTCACTCTCCCATACTCAAACACTTAGTGACCATCTTTGTCCGCATACTCATCGCCATCATTGGCCACAAGCCTCTAATAGTAGAGGCTTAGTACTAGTAATAGTAGATCAAGTACTCACTACTTATATTTAAGCTGTGTATTAAACTGTGGTGCTCTTTACCTTTACTTTTTGGGTACTTGTGAGTTATCTGGGCGTCCGATTTTGGTACTAGATCGCATGCGATATCGCATGCGATTTGCGATTTGCATGCGATTTAGCATGCGATTTGCATAAGATTTGCTATTCATTTCATTACCCCACTATCCCCAAAGTGTGTCTATCAACGTGAACCCGAAGCGTGGCGAGCGCAGCGAGCCCGCGAGGGGCGGCGGTACGCGTCCTCCGACCTTTTCATGCCCTACTATCCACTAGGGCGTGGAGTGAGAATAGAATAGTGTGGCGAGCGCAGCGAGCCACTGAGCCCGAAGCGTGGCGAGCGCAGCGAGCCCCGCGAGGGGACGCGGACACCTGTGAAGCCCGCAAGGGCACGCGGATACCTGTGAAGGTGTCCGCGTCCCCTCGCGGGGCTCGCTGCGCTCGCCACGCTTCGGGCTCGCTGCGCTCGCCACACTATTCTATTCTCACTCCACGCCCTAGTGGATAGTAGGGCATGAAAAGGTCGGAGGACGCGTACCGCCGCCCCTCGCGGGCTCGCTACGCTTCGGGTTCACGTTGATAGACACACTTTGGGGATAGTGGGGTAATGAAATGAATAGCAAATCTTATGCAAATCGCATGCGATATCGCATGCAAATCGCAAGTACCCAAAATCGGGAGCCCGGATAACTCACAAGTACCCTTTTTGTTATTTATTCAATGTAATGCTAAGTTTTGTCTCCCTGTACTATATATATACAAAATGGAAACTCAGATTTTAGGCGCTCTTTATAAGGGCATACTGTAGATAGGTTTGAAAAAGTGAAAATGTAAGAGAGATACTTCCCTTATCTATAGGGAATGTTGTTTCCTATATAGATGTTCTCTTTTTCTGAATCCTCCTTCTCCTCTAGAGTATGTTGTGGAATATATGAAAGAGAATATATAATTATACAGTGTGTTATATCCTCCCTACTGATCCTATAGATATTAATAAGAATCTTGTGGTTCTTTCAAATAATGACAGGGCGTACCCAACTCACTATTGAAAATGCACAGATAAGTATATCAAGGTATCTTTCTACTGGGTGACGCACCCGTACTCACAATGTGTTTCGCTGCATGAAGTATATAAAGGTATCTTTTTCCTCCTTTTATCTTCATAAAATGCTTTTATTTAAATGTACACAGCAGTAAAATAAACAAATTTAAAACATCTGACAAAAAGTTCTGTTTGAACTACAGTAAGGACACAGATGGTGATAATGTGGAGTCAACACTTCCAACTGGTATTCCGGATCCAGAGGGTAGTGGACTTACACATATACACTCACCAGATCCAAGTAGTAGTCCTCCAGCAGATGCACATTCAGTTCTAAAAGGTGCCCATACACGTTACAATTATTGTATGCAATATTGTAAACAATATCGCATCTCATCACGTCTCGGTTTTGCGATGAGTTGAGATCTAGTTCAAAAAGTATGTGCAGCACATACTTTTTGTACTAGATCTCATCTCATCGGAAAACCGAGATGCGATGACATGCGATATTATATACAATTTTGCATACAATAATTGTAACATGTAAGGGCACCTTAAGTCAACATGTTTCGAGACAGGATGACTTCATCAGGAGCCCTGGTTAAACCTTTTTTTTTTGGGGGGGGGGGGGGAGGGGTGCCGCCACTAGCCACCAATGTTTATTTGGTTGGGGGAGGGGGGACAGTATGCCACCAATGTTTATTTGTTTGGGGGCACTATTCCACCAACATTTATTTATTAAGGAAATTGATTTTATTTATTTATAAATTTATTTAGGAAATTACTGTCTATACCATATAACTTTATTTTTGTGATGAAGTGCAGTTTTTTACATCACTTTCTGTGACAGTTGTGACAGATTTGAAATCTCCCATGCTAAATCTCCCATTATGAATCTCTGACACAAATCTCTCTGTATGTGGCTCATTATCTGAGAGAGAGTGAAATCTCTCGTGCTGAATCTCCCGTTAAATCCTGCGTATGTAGGGCCCTTAATGGTCTGTACACACGGTGAGATTCCTTTGCTATTCGACTTGCTATGCAATCTTTGCTAATTCATGTGCTATTTACATATGCTATCTGCATTAGATTTCCACTATATAGTCATTGCTGCCTTGTCTATCTGGGTTTCGATTCCTGCTGTCCTGGGAGCGCCCATCGGGATCACAAGGGAAAAAAAACTGCGATCTGCATGAGGTTTTGACTATATAGTCAAAATCTCATGCTGGATTGTACCGTGTGTACACAGCATAACCCTCCTAGTGATTACAATTAATTCACAATACAGTTGCACATAAACACAGAGCAAGTTCAGACAGGGCTGATGAGCGGTGCAGATGTGATACGAGTGGTAAGGAAGTCACTGATCCTGAGATCTTATATAATGCACCTTGGGCGATATGACATTAGTTTTTAAAAATGCACTCTAGTAAAATCTTACTGTATTTAATATCCGCCTCCTTGTCTAGCTTATCCTCCCATCAGCATTTAATTTCATAACGCACACTATTAAACCTCTTGCAATTTTCTAACAAACCAAAATTTCCTCAGTACAATTCATTGGAGGAAGCAGGGAAACAGGTTTTTCTGGATGAACAATTCCAGATACGGAAAAGACAAGAGTGTTTTGTTTGCTAACAATGCCATGAGTAAGTACAACTGTGAATGGTGTCATATTTACTCCTACAAATACAAGCGTAGGACAATTTTATAATGAAATATAAACAAAATGGACCTAGATGGACAATATTAACCACACAATCTGGAAAAGTCAATCCACAGAGAGCATCATACCCTATTCCAATTATTGGATGGATTGGATGAAAATAAACAACCAGAAGTCTCCGGTTTTTCTGGCAACTCCAAAAAAATCTAAAGATTGTGTCAGACAGGTAAGATCCATCTACAGGTCTGCTTCAAGCTCTGTCCTCATGCAGAAATCACTACACTCAAAAGTTGCTATCACCAATCATACTGTTCGGCCCAACTCAAAATTCTCTTTAAAATCCAAAAAGCTTAATTTTCAAATATATGTAATGAATATGCTTAAACCAAATTTATGAATTTTACTTCAATGCGAAGAACAATACAAGACAGAGCACACTACATATTGCAGCAAGAATATATGGGGGTATTCAATCCCGGAAGGTCCCGACAGTCGTAATGCCAGGCCGTTTTAGTCTGATCCAACAGTAACTCGACTGTCCGAATTCAATGTCCCGGCTGTCGGAAAGTCAGTGGATCGGTGAAAACCGATGGGGGAAATGTCGACAATTTGCTGCCCTTTTTCGACAAATAAAATCCGACTTTTAAAAAAAAAGCAGGATCTGACAGCATTCATTATCATTATTGTTATCGACAGCATTGAATAGGCGAGCGACGATATTTTCCTTGTCGGGAAATATCGTCACAGATTGTATACCCTCCTATGTGTGTCGTTATGCCAATATAAAGCAATAGACACCGTGTAAAGGGTCCATATAATTTGATGTGAGCCGTAGCCATGAAAACATCACAAAGGACCAACTAGAATAAAAGTACCAAACTTTGTACAAAAATAGATGATTTGTCTAATAAGTCCACAGACCAGAGTTACAGGGTATGAATTAGAAAACAATAATTATTTCCAAGCGTCCAACCCGCATTCGTGAACTGAATCAAACAAAAAGACCATATTCATGCCAATGTTTGTCAACTGTGCATCTGTCTATAGTTCAAAAGCTGCACAGCACATGCATCGCATGGTGTGTACGCACAAAGGGACTATTTTGTTTATGTGAAGGGTATATACTGGCGGCTTTATTTTTACACTGCAATTTAGATTTCGGTTTAAAACACACCTCTCCCAAATGTAACTCTATCTGCACATGTTACATCTGCCCCACTTGCAGCGCAACATGGTTTTGTCCGTTTGCAAAAAAAAAAAAAGCAGCTCTGAGTCTCAATGCCAAATAAGAAGCACGGTGTTTGAAATATATGTTAAGATTGGAAATGTATTGGGGTGCCCTTGGGCGGTGGCTACTCAGATAAAGAGATGTCCTGTCTTATGGGCGTGTTATGGGAGTGTCCAATGAGTTAAATAATGGGTTGTGATCTAGACACTTATTCGCTTACGTTAGAGGCCATACTCTGATGGAGATTTTGTACCTAGCACGGTAATGGTGCATTCGATGGCTGCATCTAAAGAACTAAAAGTAGGTGTCCTAGTCCTTGCACATTCAAATCTACACTTGTACACCAGAGGAAGGACATAATGTTATA
The DNA here is from genome assembly GCF_055691185.1 of Crinia signifera. Lineage (NCBI taxonomy): Eukaryota > Metazoa > Chordata > Amphibia > Anura > Myobatrachidae > Crinia > Crinia signifera. The sequence goes on along the minus strand of NC_139224.1, from coordinate 46,509,960 downwards.
GTCACAGCAGCCTGTTACTAGCTGTGTCAGATCGTTGCACAATGCAGTATTCTACCCAGAAAATGTTTCCAGCCGGGTGGCACCAAGAAGTAGCTGGGTGGGGGCTTTCATAAATGCATTTTTTAAACCGCTCCCAGATGCTGTTCAATTGCTTTCTTGACACAAATAATTTTTTAAACAGCCCCAGATGCTGTCTAGTTGTTTTGTGGATGCAAATTATTTATTTTAACAGCTCCCAGATACTGACCTCACTTGCTCGCTTTACTGATAGCCTTCCCAGAATGACCCTAGGGTCATCCCCGCCATCTCCTGCCGCTGCCCAGTACAGTAGCATACCAGCCTACCGTAGCTAAAAACTAAATAAAATAACCTAAACTACCTGTAATACTAAAAATGAGACAGGAAAAATACTAGAGTACATGGGAAGGAGTAGAGCTATATATAGGAGGAAGAGGAGGGGCTGGATGCTAGGAGAGAAAAAACTACTTATCTAAGGGGAAGAAGGGATAATAAACCCATTGTAAAGGCTGCCATGAAGTATGTAGAAGAAAAACACTTGAGAGGGTAGATGCAGGAGGACCATTCTCTTCAATGTTTACATGGACTGTTCCCACCAGACAGCGCACCCTTCCTTTTATTCAGCGAGAGGGATCTTGGCTCACCATCGATGGTGAAAGTGTAACCGTCCATCGATGATAACAGACTATGTAACAATGGTTTTACCAATTGATGGTCATCCATTTTCTTTGACTGACTGGCCCATAGGCCAATCAGAACCAAGGGGTGGGTCTTCCCAGATGGCAGGGGCGGAGCTATGCTCAGTGTCTCTGCCCCTTGGGGAAAATAAAGACAAAAATATTTTGTTTCTATGCCATTGATGGGAGGGTTCCCCCCATTAATGGCAAAATTATTTTACATCGACCATAAACCATCAATGATCATCGATGGTTGATGGCCATCCCTACTCTGCTGGGTGAGGCACTGTGCCAGGAGTGTAGAGTGCCAGGTGAGTTCTGGTGCCATGCTGCAGGGATTTCTGGGGTGAACCTTGACAATGTAACACACTTCACAGTAGTGGTGACGACATGCTCGCTAGTTTTTCAGTAATAACACAAATTATTAAAACAATCTAAACTGTGCTACCGACCTTATTTTTTATATTCAGCTTGGTAATTTGGTAACAAGGATTGGCTTGACACTGCACACTGAGGATTGCTTCTGAAAAGCGTTCTGGAATTTGGAATTGTAACACAATGCTAAATATAGCACGGACAGAAACACAGAGTGGCCTGGAAAACCACAAGTAAAAATATGAATGTAAAGGAATAAAAGACACATTCATGCAACTTTTTACATTGAAGTCAGAGTTAGATTCCCAGCTAGCGAGCATCATTTCTCTGAGTCTCCCAGGTTATGTTATGACTTGGTCACTAAACACTGGTCATTCAACCTGGAACATATGATTGTAAGTTTATTTTATTTTTTTCATTTACTCAGTTTTTATAAATATCCCTGTGGTGTCTAATTATAAGCAAGTTGTACCAGCCCCTTACTATCATTTTTCAAAACCAGCTTGTAACATGACAGTTAGGGGTTAATTGGCTGGCTGTTCTTCACTCTACGTTTTATCACTTATTGAAGTTTGATACATCTGTCCCTAAGGTTCTATGCAACTGCATAACTGCATTTCATACCCCCAATGCCCTGGGTTACCTAACATACACTAGAAACAGTGAAGAAACAGTGGCACTGAGAAAAAAAAGAGTCAGTCATATTAGGTGTGCAAACTAAATAATTCTATAATTGTATAATTGCTCTCAGATACGGAATTACCAGGAATTCGCCTACAAATGAGTTAACTGTAAAAATCAGTGGTATATAGATATTGTTGGTAAGTTGAATAATGCTTACAATTTAAATATTTACAGTCCACGCAATTATACAATTATACTGCTGATAATTAGCGTATGAGATGGGACGTACAACAGGTAGTGTACACTCTAGGTTTGAGCAGTGTGTCACGTCCTGCTCGATATTAAAAGGGCAAAACGAACCCTGCCTGTTTTGTGGCACCCTGCTAAAACAGCCGGGTTCGTCCATCTACGCCGCCGGCTTTCGGAGTGCTAGGGGGAAGCCCAGTACCTACTTAGGTGCCAGGTATGCCCCCAACATAGATGTCGGTGGACGGGCCCGCTGCATTCAAAGTGCCCCCTTTAGCCTGGCGCACTGCCCGGATGTGATCCTGGCGGGATCGCTACTGAGGCCAGTATTGTAGAAAGTAAAGAAAATCATTTTAGGAAATGTGAGAATAGTGTGCACGTTAAGAAGAATCGTTTTTCTGCCAACCAGCAATAACTTATTCCTTTAAAGTCAGCAACACGGACAGGGGGCAAACTTAAAACATTGCAGCATCCAGTAAGCAACTCTTAGATCTTTTCCGAAGCAAAACAAAAATAAAACCGTAAAAGTTCCTCCTCGAGTGATACATATGAAATAATAATGTTCCATAAGGTCACTTTGTAGATTAGACGCCTCTGTTCTCTAGTCATACATCCAGGAAAACAATAGTATTTCTTAATAATTTTAATATGCAGTTAGACTTGAAAGCTGAAAGACAAAGGACTAAATAAAATGCATTACAATGTGTATTCATCGCTATATAACAATGAATTTCATTTTAATAGTAACTACCTTGAATACATTATAATACAATCCAGCTAGTTAGAAAGTGTTTCAATATACTGTATCAATGAAAATGAAATATCCTAATGTAAGGAACATTACCAATAGAAGTCTGGTAAATGTACCACCCAATTACATGAAATTAGATGCAATAAGTTAAATAAGAAAATATAATTTATCTGCAAATGTCACTGATTTCCGCCCTCCCCCTGTTTATGCAGTGGTTTTATTATACACATTATTTGTTAGAAATGATAAGTGGAATATATTGTTATTAAGCACAAGAAACCTAGGGGTAAATTTACTAAGATTGGAGTTCTATTATAGATAGGATGTTGCTATGGGCAACCAATCAAATTCTATCTATCATCCTTTAGATTAGAAGGTGCTAAATAATAGTATGCGGCCACTGGATAGACAATGTCTAGATCGACAGTCACTAAGTTGAACCCAATGTCGACATTGAAAAATGGTCAACACAAGCTTACGGTCAACATGAATAAAGGTCAACGTGGGTTTTTCACCTTTTTTCTTTTTTAAAGGAAGTTTTTAATACTTTACTATATAGGCATAGAGTGGGAATTAGGGTGGCCAATCCTGGGATCAGCGGGATCCCGGGATTTGGCCCCAATTTTGGTGGGATTTGAATCCTGGGATTGGAGTCTCCAATCCCGGGATTCAGGGATTAGACTGTGCATGTGCCCGGCAGCGTCTGAGCACTCGCTCATATGCTGGCTGCTCCCATCCCGGCTGTGCAGCTCTGCGCAGCGTGATGCAGTCAGTGGTCACACTGCACGTCCAGCTGGTTGCACCCCGCTCTCAAGCACATCTGATGCAAGCACATATGATGTCCAGGTCCGGTCCGATGCGCACAGGACTGAGCATCAGATGGGACGCCAGACATGTGGGTGAAATTGGGCCTAAATTGAACAGTGTATGGGGGCCTTTAGGTTCAGTTATGTGGTGAAAGACCGGACTTGCTTACATTTGTCCACATATTTTATGGTTGGCAACCATAAGAAAAGGGGTATGGATCACTGGATAGATAGACATTAGGACTCCAATCATTATTAGGTCGACCACTGAATTTTGACATGCATGAAGGTCGACATGACTGAACGTCAACATGGGTTAGGTCGACAGGTTCATTCAGTCGACACAGCCAATCCAAGTCACCCCTGCATGTGCCCCAAGGCACCCAAGGGTGCAAAAGCAGACTGCATTAGTTGATGTGTTGATAGCAGGGTTGCCTACATTCCTGGAATGGCCTGGAGACTCCCGAAAATCGTGTCCCCCTCCCGGCTCCCTGGAAAGATGGGTAACCCTCCCGGATACGGACCAGCCATGCAAAGTGCTGCTGACAGTCGCCTTTAAAAGTAGGCAACCCTGGTTGAAACCATACATACATTCTAACTGTAGATGGACAGAGCCATGACACATATATAAGTATATCCAACTCTAGCACAAGCCTGTATTACGGCAATAAAAGGTCATCTTACTTTATACTCAGCTACTCACCAGTCTTCTGCATTTTAATACTATAAAATACTATATTTTATTATTTGTCATTTAGTTAAGACTATTTTACCCAATTGTGATATTTATACCAATAAGGGTACAGAAGTGTAAGATTCTTACAATATATTTTGCAGTAAATACTATAGGATTGGAACACAGAAATCTTTCATTTGATTACTGGTCACTTTGCTTATACGAAATGTAAAACAAAATATTTATACCGTACTGGGCAAATGGTATAAAATAATGGCATGGCAGCAGTAAGAGGAATAGGCAGCAGGATTATGAAATGCACTCTGTCCTTTTGAGAGCTTATTGTTAACCCATTATTTTATTGTCTTTTAGAGTAAAACCAATGGGGCAGATTCGGGCTTTACAGCGCGGCTTTAGCTCCTGGATTACCACCCACTGTAAGCCTGTGATTGCTCCTGAGGATGGATTTAGCACAGAGGGTGCATTAACTGCATCCTCTGGGCTAGTGGCAGGTAATAACTGAATAACACTAGGCAGGACAGCAGAGAGGTGGGGGAGCGGGTACTAATTACCCAGGCCTGCTGGAGGGGCCCTAGTCAGACCCCTCCCTTCCCCCTTCATCCCTCCCCAGTAGCAACACTTCTACAGCATGTGCTGTGCTGACAGCAGGCTCACTGACATAAGCATCTCACTGACAGCGTGTGAGCTCATGCTGAGCCTACTGTCAGCATAGCACATGCTGCAGGTGTGTGCTGCTGAGTTTAGAGTTTTTACAGATTTCTTTCACCCTCCTCTAAACATTTTGGGGGCGTGGCCTAAGTGTGGGAGTTGGCCACACCCCAAAATTTTACTGGGGCCCGGCATTCCTCTTGGCTGCCCTGGCGCGAGGCACTTACAAATGTGTCCGTGCTCAGGGCAGCATTGATGGTGTAATGATTAGCATTATTTCCTCACAGCACTGAGGTCATGGGTTCGATGCCCACCATGGCCCTAACTGTGCAGAGTTTCTATATTCTCCCCCTGCTTGCGTGGGTTTCCTCCGATTACTCCAGCTCCCTCCACACAATCCAAACCCCCCAACAAAATAAACCCAATAGTGAATGTGTGGGCTTGTACCTGTAGTAGGGTAGATTGTGATCTCCATGGGGCAGGGACTGATGTGAATGTACAACTATTCTCTCAGTAAAGGGATGCAGAATATGTGTGCGCTATATAAGACACTGCTAATCAATAAATAAAATGTGTTGTCATACATCTAGCTTCAATAAGCCACACAATACAAGATGCCTGGTGCAAGTGAGCCACCAGGTCCTGTGCAACTCTGCTAGTGGAAATATCTCAGCCGCACTCAGATATACAAGTATCACATCGAATGAATCAACACAGTCTCCTCATGCATTTTAGTCATATTGCGCTGCATTCAAGGATACATTATTAGAAAATAAAAATAAAAAAAACATTCAGTTCTAGTACAGTAGAGTCTCCTGGGACCTGGTGAGCAGGTCCGTTTGGCGTGACAGCAGAAATGGTATATGACGACACATTTGTGACTCAGGGTCTGAATCTATTCCCAGACTAACATAGGGTGATAAATGACTAGTCCCTGGTACTTAAGCTGCATTCCCTCCAACATTTCTCACATAGAAACTGGTACAGATGAATCAAGGGGACATGGCCACAGGTAAGTAGGGCAACATATCGCCAGCACTGATCTATTAAGCTATTCCTGGGGGCAGCCGGCAGGTTACAGATAGAAAGAGGGACAGTCTGTCAATAGGCAGTGCCCTGTAAAAACTGTACAGCCCTGTTTTGACATAGCATAAAAATGGTACTGTACCAGCTAAGACGGTGCAGTTGTAGGGTCTAAAGATGCAAGGGAAAGCCTGCAAAGAACTGATCTACCCACAATGTTAACAGCCAAAATTAAAGTGTGGCAATGATAAGTAAGCCAACAGACAAACACTGATAACTGCTATTCATAATACCGCCATGATACAAGAAAAGATACCCGCATTACCCATTTGTACCGATTTTTTGCTCAGGTGCCATCTTTAGATTTACCCCAACTGTCATAAATGCGTAAATCTCCTAGTTTACCAGCTCTATGGTTTGACGTCCAGCCTGCCCATATTAAAGAAATATTTAATATTCATAAATGTAGGGTTATGCACTTTGACAGCATAAACAAGACAGTGTTCTATGTATTAAATGTGGAAAGTATAAAGGAATCTTTAATGGGGAATTTAGGGTGCTTATTGACAGTAGACTTTTAGCAGCACTGCTCAATGCCAAGAGACAGCAGCGAAGACTAATAAGGTATTAGCATGCATAAAAAGTGGCATAGAGTGTAGGGAAGACTGTGTAATTTTGGCACTTTAAAAAAATCATTGGTACGGTCTCATCTAGAATAAAGTGCACCGTTCTGGTCACCACTCCATAAACTAGAAAAAGTTCAGAGATGAGCAACAATATTGATTAAAGTCATTGGAATATGAGGGAAGGCTAGACAGGTTATGTTACATTGGAAAAGAGGCATCTAAGAGGTGATATGATTAATATATACAAATACATAAAGGGGCAATACAGCAAATTAGCTGTCAATCTGTTTACCAGAAGTGCTGTACACAGGACTCATGGTCACCCCCCGAGGTTAGATAAGAGGACGTTTCTCATCCAGCATAGGAAGGGTTTCTTTAAAGTAAAGGCAGTTAAGATATGGAATATTCAATTGATCCATTGAAGAAAGGGTTAGAAAATTTTTTAGCAGAAAAAAAAGTATCCAGGGGTATAATCCTTAAAAATATTGTACTATAGTGGACTCAGATTGGACAGCCATTTGGGTCATATAATGAATAAGCTGCAACCTCACCACGGTCAATTCCAATGCAGGACATCAGTTATAGGTTGTACTTGATGGACTAATGTCTTTTTTCAACAAACTATGCTACCATTTATTTTTATTTTTTTTTAAATACTAAAATATTTGGCAGTTCTCATTAATTCCCTGTTATTCTATTTTTAAGATATAATAAAAATGTTGAATAAATTGTTATTACAGAAAATCCGCCATCGAATCACATCCAGTTCTGTTATATTTACCAGTGTGTTTTCCATTCCAGTGTAGTACATGGTTAAAGAAGTATATTTTACAGACGTAGACATTAAAATACAGCATTTACTATCTTATTTTAGAGGAATTCGTCCTTCACATGTTATTATATAAAAATAATCTGGTGGATTTATCAGCTTTGTGTGTATGAAAAAAAGGATATATTTAAAATGTGTAGGAGGATGCTGGCTAAAGTTCTATAGAAAATTATAATGTACAATGTATCACTTCCAGATGCTAAAACTTTAATAAAAAAATTTTTTATTTATATAACATTTGTTAATCCCCAATCTAATCTACACCAAACAAGTGATGTGCTTTATATCATGATATTATTGTATATTATCACTATATGTTCTCTGCTGGAGACCATTTGTAGCACCGTTTAAATATCGGTTCATAACAATAAATCTACATAATAACCAAACTTTGCATGTGCCAAGATAGACCGCCACCCGCTTTCACTGCAGTAGGGATAGATGAGGAGAGATACCAGGCATGCCCCACAGGATAAATATATAGTATTCACTCATGGATGTTTTTTTTTTTTTAAAGGGCAAAACGCGCACTGCCCATTTAGCAGCGCCCTGCTACAACAGCCTGGCTGTCCATCCCCGTTGCCGCTGTCCAGAGCGCTTGGTGGAAGCCCAGCACCTACTTGGTGAAAGCCCAGCATCGGGGGCATCAGTGACATTGGCAGGCCTGCACCACCATATCTAAAGTGCCCCCTTTTGCCCGGCACCCTGCCTTGCACTCGCGCAATGCACCCCTGGGACCGCTGAAGAGGATACTGAAGGCCGCCGTGGATGCTGGGGCACCCCATGGACACCGGGGGACCAGGTAAGGATGTTTAAAAAATATTCCAAAAACCGGAAAAATCCCTTATCCAAAATGATCATGTTCCCGAGCATTTCGAATAAGGGGTACTCAACCTGTATTTAAAAATATATATAAAAATGACGCACAGAGCACCTTTTGGCAATAGATAAAACTTTCCTATCACATTGATAAATATTCCCCTAAATGTAATGACAGACGTTCAAATAAATAATATGCAAGTTGATAAAAGTCTTGAAAAAGTGCTTGGGGTATAAGGGCTCTAAATCATCTATTCTGTTAAGAGCACAATAAAGCAAATGGCAGATACACTCAAACAAGCACCTCACTGTAATTTAATAAAACTGAATCCATGGGCACTTTTAGCTTAGCTTAGCACTGTACTGCTGCCAAAGTATATTGACGCTGTCTGCAAAGCTCTGTAAAATAATATTTAGTACTAAAATTGTGAAAATGATGTGTGACACCAGTGGGTGGACATTCTGCTTCCTGTTGTATTTATTTACTTTTCAGGACCCATTTACGAGTGAAGCTTGGCTGCTTCTGTGCAAGGAGCAATCCATGTGGCTTAAACAAAAAAAAAAAACTCTTGTAAGAGAGTTATTTTTTCTGGCTCATTAAATTTTAACTGCTACTGTAAAAATATTTATCAGCAAAAATTTACTTGACGGAAGCTTTGCTAGTAAAAAGGATAAAACCCGTTAACGGGTCCATTTTACCCTGAGAGCAGCCATTTAAAAACCAGGACTGGCATTTGGTAGGGAGAGAGCATGGCATCATGCACCTCACACTGACAGTCACAAGTGAAGACTGAAATGTCGGCACGGAGTAAGAAAAATGTACTGGGTACATGACTATATGATGGGTATTGGACTGTGGTTTGCACAAGGCTGGCAAGCTTGGCACTGGGCTGGGTATTGTTGGTTTTGAGAGGTGGTAAAATTTGGGTGATACGATGGGCTCATCACTAAATATAACAGGTAAGGGATTGTAGTGAATATGACCTAATATATACCCCTTTCACACTGCACCTTGGACCCAGGTTATGCCGGGTTGGTGACATGTTAACCCGAATCGAGGTGCAGTGTGATAGCACCAAAGCTTATAACCCGGGTAAACTAACCAAGCAATTTGACCAGGGTTATAAGTAGGGTTAAGCCCTCTGTATAACGTGCAACCTGGGTTTAATCTGAAAGGGCGGAGAGACCCTTGTGGGAGCTGGGTCAAACCCAGGATCGAGAAGCCAGGCTTGACCTCTCTTTCTGATGTCAAAGGGGTAATAGTGCGAAAAACACTGAACAAGGTGGGTACTGGACTTTAATGTGCATTAAGCAGATGTATGGCACAGAAATATGTGGTAAGCATATGGCTGTATGTGGTAGCATTAGAATGTTTTACTGGACATATACAGACAATTGTAAACTATTTACTATTAGATGCAGTTTCGTGTCTTTTTGTCATCAGATCAAAAGGCGCCCAGTGTCTACGGCCCGGCGATGAGCACTGATGCTGTTCCTGCATAATCACGGCTCATCTGCTGGTATTACCAGCAGATGAGCAACAAGGTGGACATCTTTCTATAGCATCCTGCTAAGGAAAGCCGTCCACCCCCGGGAAAATTACTTAGATGGACGAAAATCGCACAGTGTGCATGAACTGAGCGATTTTCAGCCCAGCCATTTTCCCGAAGGGTGCGAGACAGGGTGCCAATGCAGCAGCAACGTCAATTCACACCCTTCGCTCCCACAGAAAGCATGGTTATGTGTGTGTGTGTCTTTTACCAAAGTATTTGTAATGTTTTAGCACACCTGATAATCTTGAGGACACAGTATTTTAAATATTTGTTGTTGTTTTTTTCATATTGGTGCCTTGTTGATTACATTTGGTGAACAAAAATTGTCCATCTTTTTCCCAAACTCTGCATTACAATCCACATTTTAAGTATATCCATGTATATGCACAGGTGACTAAATGATTACCAGTTAATTTGATTTAACCATCTGGACTAGAGCATGGATATCCTTATAACTTGGCCTGTAATGGCTGAGTGGAGTTAAACTCTGCTATCTACCATTCTTTTACAGTTTCCAGTCTCTATGTGAGCTTTCAAATATCTATTTTATGTATCATTACGTTTATTATTTATTAAATGAAAAACACTGTTTGTATAGCAAGTACTGTGTATTGTGAATATATCTGGTAGTTGAAATATACCTCTATCATAATCTAGCCAATATACCCAACTCTCCCTGTGGCTGCTCGCTTCTCAGTCTGTATTAGCCTGTAATATGCATTTGACTCAGTATAAATATAAGGAACATTTGATTTACACTTGTAAAGTATATTGCTTCATTGTCCTCATCTCAGTGTCCGTGATTAATAGTGCTTGGCCATGGGAGGGACGTAATAGTGCCGTACGCTGCTATTAAGCACTGCAAGCTTCCGGGAGGTGACTATGTCCTTTATTCTTGTCAGGAGAGCTCTGTTCGTATACTACATTAGGGTAATTACAATACACTACTTGGAAGTCCAGATGGTAGCGATCAGTAATTACACTGCTGTGTGCAACATACAAACACAAGCCAGTGGCCTTTTTAAGAACCCTCAGCACCACTAAGAAAGCTTTCTATCCAGACAATAATCTGCAGATAGCCATCGTTTACCTCACAAAAAAGTGGCTTACAGTATATAGTCAAAAGCACGGCATACTGCCTTCAAACACAGGACTAAAAGAAAAATTTTCCGTGGTACTGTTTCTGTGAAACCTTCCACGGCCATTACAACATAACTTTAATGTGGAAGGCTGGCAATCACTAGGAGTTAGTGACATCAATGCCATTTCAGCCAATCAGATCATTAAAAGCTAGTGACATCACTAAGGCATGAAACGTTATTATGATTTTTTTTTTTTTTGTTGTTTCCTTTGTTGGACAGGGGGAAATTCACCATAGAAAATTATTGTTCAGCAAAGAAAAGAGATTAGGTGGAATAGCTTTCAACTGTAAAGGGCGAATAACGTAAAAGAATTACAGAGAAAGAGAAAGACATAAGGCATAGGGGAACTGACAGACTAAATAGGCATAGGGGGGTATTCAATGTGCTCCGAAAAAAACTATTTTACGTTTAACATTATGTTTTCGTTTATTTCGCATCAAGAATCCTTTTTCGCTATTTTTTTTTTCGAGGTATTCAAAGGTTTTTTTTCCGGAGACAGCAAGAAGTGAAAAAAGTGAAATGTATCGAAAAATGGGCGTGACTTTTTCGCTAAGCGAAACTTACGCGTATTGTATAAAAAGAACGTGCTGCGCAACGCATCCACCATTTTGGGATGCCGACAGTGTTGTGTCTAATGGCCGTAGTGCAGTGGATCACAGCAGCCCCCTTCCACGTTCGGACCGCGTGTCTTCAAACAGAGTGAGTAATATCCTTTATTTTATTAGTTGTTTTGTACAGTATTGCTGCGCTGTTTCTATTGTTTATTTTCTTTAAAATGGAACCTTCTGCTCGACAGCGTTGTCCTTGAATTTAACCACAGGTTAGGGCTTTTTAGTTTTGTCCGTTGTTAGTGAGATTTTAGCATGTCCTTTAAACGATACTCTCCTTGTGTGTGGCATGTCTTTCATATTTCCAAATTGGTTCTTTTTAGTGCTTGGTTGTTAAGGGGATAAATTCAAATTGTACTGTTATATGAGCTTTGAAGTGTGCACGGTTGGGGTGGGTCAGCATGGCCACTTTTCAAAGCTTTGCACTTTCTTGTTGGGGAACGTCTTAAGGGTGCACCCTGCCTGACCAGCAGCATTTGTTAAACTCCAGCCCCTGCGTGCCAGCCAGAATGCTTTGTGATGGAGCAGCGCTGCAGTGAATAGCAGCATTGCTGGAGGAGCTCAGTCACAGGAGGAGACGTGACTTCCTGTCACACGCAGAAAGCCCCTGTGTCTTCCTCGCAGCCATAAAGCCCATCCAGCTGACCACCTCCAACTATCTTATGAATAAAGAAATAGCTAGATGGCTCTTTTAGAGGTGTGAGGGGGCAGTCGCAGTGTGTGAGGATTTGTATGTGTATTGTGTGTTTATGTAGATGCTGCTTTGTTTATTTATGTATGTGTTGCTTGTGTGTATGTAAGGGCTATTATGTCACTGTATTTAGAGAGGTTGGTCTACAGTATATGTGGATGTATGGGCACATGTAGCTGTGTGCATACATGTGTCTGTGTACCTGAAAGTTGCAGTTTATAATTGTGGGTGTATGTGCATCTGTAGCAACTGCATGTGTATACATGTGATGTTTGTGGAAGTGTGTATAGATGGTGGTTCTTGTGCATATAACGCTGTGTGTATGGATGTGGGTGTATGTGCATATGTTGTTGTGTGTATACATGGATTTGTGTCTGTTAATGCCATATATGAATTGTGGGTGTATGTGCATATGTCCGTCCTGTTATGTGTGTACATGTGAAGTATGTTGCAGTTTCTATATATGTGGATTTTATATGTGTGTGAGTTGCTGTGTGTGCCTATGCGGGTGTGTCTGTATATTAGTCTGGCATAAACAGTAGTCATTCTAATAGAAGCGGTAATCAATCAGACTGACCTTATTTCTACAGTTATATGTCGTGCCCACATAAGTGCTGGAAATTCCCTGCTCATCTTATGACCTGTCGATCTCTATTCAAATTCCAACATAACTCATTAAGACCTTGTCCTTTTTAGACCTAAGTCAGGTCGACCTTCCAGGGAAGTTGCACTAGTGGGGACGACTTTATGACTGTACATATATAATTTCATTCTCACACATGATCCACACCCCGCCTATGGGCATCTGTTATAAAGTTATTCAACTGGGTGTATTCACTGTGCAAGTTTAGCACATGGGGATCTTTTGTTGTACATTGAAACGACCATGCTCAATCATGACATTTGTATTTATTAGGAATGTCTACAGAAAGAAGTCTTTTTTCACCAGTGGATTCCTCTTCAGAAGATTCAGTGCATAAAAATACAGAGCATCAAGAACTGGATGAGATGGCTTTGAAGACGACAAGCCTTGTTGGAACTAGAAAGAAAAGCAATGGAAGACATCGGGTAATTAAAATTATTTTGGGTTTATGAATATAGTATCACCAATATGTAATGATAGTCTGGATCAGTAAATATGCATTGCATCGAGTGTCACGGACAAGGCCTGTGGGTGTGCGGCTCATACTGTTGCCACCTCAGAGTGAACCCTCCTATATGATATTCCAACCCCAACAACCCTCACACCACGCCCCAATGCGATTTTAAAAATCACCATGTGTTGGTACATCAATACTAACATCCATTTATTTGTTTATGGTGATTTTATAACACGCCAATTTCTTAAAATGTTGTCCTAATATCCAACCATAATTTATTGGAAGAAATGGTATTTGGCTCTCACAAGTACAACACATTATTCGAGAAGTTGGAACAGACACAGCAGCCTTCTATAAGGCAAAACGTAGCGGTTACAGCTTGGTGTGCTTTGGTAAAACATGGGTGGGTGCTGGGTCTATAACCATTATGGTTTCTTAAACTGGGTGATCAATGAATGTCATTGGCACACATGCCTTTTATTTAGACATACAATAAAAATTCCTGAAAGAGATAGGTAAACTAAGGGCAAATTGAACATGGCAAATAATTTTTATTATGTGCTTGTTTAAAAACAATAACACTACATCTTTTTTATACAGTCTCCTACATTGAGAAGCCCACATCGTTCCGATATTTCTACAACGGAGGAAGATTTTGAAAGATTTGAGGAGGATTGGGAGCAAAGTGCCGAATTTAGAATCTGGAGGGCGAAAGTTGAAGCATCGCGCAATAAACAAAAAGCCACCACAAGTGGACATTCGAAGGTATTTATTTTTATTTCAACCAAAGATGATTTCAATTTTGCAATGTAATGATGTTTAAATTGTAAATTCTCATTCTGTTTGCAGATGTTCCACAGCAAAAGGCAACATTTACAAAATGTTCATCACAGCCGGCCACAAAACAGTCTAGAAAAGAAGCGTCCCAATGATAGGCAGCGATCAAATATCCGTAGTCAAGAAAGCATGCAAAGTGATACAAATGAGGTTGCAAGGTTTTCTGATGACTCAGCATCTCATCATTCTTCTGGTGAAGGATCCGGTGGTGAAAATCTGAAAAAGGCTCAACGTGGCGTACGGTTCAATGAGTCCGAGAATTATGCTCTGGTGGAGGCAGTTGATAGATATTATGATATGTTGTTTGGTCCAAGGGCACCAACTACAGCTCCAAAATTGAAAAGAAAGATGTGGAATAATATTGCCGAAAAAGTCACCTCTATATCAGGTGTTCAAAGAGATTCCAAACATTGTATCAAAAGGTATAGTGACTGCCGCAGGCAAACTAAAAAAAAAATGGGTATGCAAAGAAGACATGAGATAGGTACAGGTGGCGGACCGGAGATGAAAATAAAGTGGCTTTCCTGGGAGGAAATAATCAAGAAACGATTAAACCCAATAATGATTTATGGAGTGAAAGGAGGTGTTGACTCTAGACGAGGAGGCATTCAGGAGGAAGAGGAGAATCCTAGAAAGAAAAGAGGCAGCAGAATTAGCAATGAGAAAAATATGTCTAGTAAAAATGGTAATAATTTAATAGCATAAAATCTATGTACCAAAATGTAATGAAATGTTATTAATAATATTTTTACCTTCATTAGATGAGCGTCAACATTTAATGCAAGCGGAAAGAAGGCACAATAATTCCAGCAATCGAGTTCTTGAACGTTCGAAAGATAATGATGGCAGTGGTATGGCTGAATTGCAAAGTATACCCACATGCTTCCTTGAATCATCTGATGTAACCGACGTAACGTTTGAGGGTTTCAACAGCAGTTCCATAGATAATTATTCCGGTAACCGATCCTCAAGGGAGAGAAATTCTCAACAGATGGAATGCGAGAGTACTGTAAATCCAAAAGAAAAAGGTTAGTTTTTTTTAAAAAAATAGCTGTGTATTGCGGCATAAAACCAGTTTATAATCAAGGGATGTATTTTATTAAACAGTAATACTTTTTTGGAAATGTTATGCACTCCTTACATGAAAAGTGTGATTTATTTGTTTATAATATATTTTATGGGAATTTTAATTACAGAAGATATGCCTATGACAAGTGGAGGACTTTCCTCCGGAATTGGTCGTTTTTTTAGGCCTGATTTAATTGAAAATTTGTCTGAGGATGGAGATGTGGAGGTGCGACAATCGGAATCAACACCTATACGTAAGTAATAATATATTTCAGCAATATCTTTGGTTTTCTACTACACTCTTCATTATTTACAAATAAAATCAAGTAATTGAATGTTCTTCAAAATTTCTCTATCCTTACAGCATCTCAAGCAAGGCAGCTTGGAAACAACGACACATCAGAAGAACCAGAATATCTGCATATCAGAGCTTTGGCAGATCAAATGCAGCGGAGACATGTTGACTTTGAAAAAGTTTTAAACAAAAGACTAGATAGCTTAGAAAACACTTTTAAAGGTTTTATAGACATAGTAAAACAGATTGATGTAAACCGCCAGAGCCAATACAAAACTACTCAGGATATACTGAATATTATAGCTGTGTCAATCAACAAATTGGTTGACAATACAACTAGCCACGCACACAGTTTAATGAAAATTTCAGATGCTAATGCACAATCAGCAAATACCTTTAATATCATGTTAGAGTGCCATCGACAAACTTCTGCCAGTACAGGGTTGATTGCTACTTCTCTGAAGTTAATTGCAGAGGACATGATTGCAAAGTCGCACAAAAAAAACATAAGTGAAAAACAAAGAAAAGCATCAGTAAACGAGAGGAAAGGGGGTGTATTTCCCACACAAAATACCTATTCCTATTCCCAAATGTACACAGGATATTCAGGCATGTTTCCAAATGTTAGAGAGCCAGATCATGCGACAACATCTTGTGTGCAACCTGAATCGTTAGCTAACGATCTGTCATTATCAGCACCTACACACGATGACGATGAAACTCAGATTTCACAGGAGTTATAAAAAGTTTAAAATTACAATGTTTTCACAGTAATAACTTGTAACATCCATCTCCATCCAGATTTGACTCTGGTCTCTTTAGGAAGGAATCGGTATTTTTATTGTGAAATTGCACTTATTTAAGTTTTTATTGTTTATTATCTATAAGTTTTTTTTTTTCAATGCAGCAACATAGGAACCATTGTCAACACTGGCCAACCTTCTCCCCCCAGATGTGACGCACTGCACATTTGGAAGGAGCAGCGTGGTCAGTGGTGACAATGGTCATTGTTACAAACAAATGACAGTTCTGAAACTTTACCTTGTGGCGTATATCATTTGTGCTGATTTCAATGTTCCATTGTCAACACTGGCCAACCTTCTCCCCCCAGATGTGACGCACTGCACATTTGGAAGGAGCAGCGTGGTCAGTGGTGACAATGGTCATTGTTACAAACAAATGACAGTTCTGAAACTTTACCTTGTGGCGTATATCATTTGTGCTGATTTCAATGTTCCATTGTCAACACTGGCCAACCTTCTCCCCCCAGATGTGACGCACTGCACATTTGGAAGGAGCAGCGTGGTCAGTGGTGACAATGGTCATTGTTACAAACAAATGACAGTTCTGAAACTTTACCTTGTGGCGTATATCATTTGTGCTGATTTCAATGTTCCATTGTCAACACTGGCCAACCTTCTCCCCCCAGATGTGACGCACTGCACATTTGGAAGGAGCAGCGTGGTCAGTGGTGACAATGGTCATTGTTACAAACAAATGACAGTTTTGAAACTTTACCTTGTGGCGTATCTTGGTTCTCTGTTTCTCTAAACACTTTGAATATTTTCTCATTTTTTGAGCGTTTTTATATCTTTCTAACTATTTATAAATGAAACAACATCAAAGGTCATGATTCATGTCAGTCGAAAATCCAAAATTGTTCAATAAAATTTTATTGAACCAAACAACATTTCAAGAATCATTTTTCGTATACAATTATTTACATTGAACTATTATAGTATAACAATACAATTTTATGACACACGATGCAAGTGGTGTAATGCAAAGATTTTGCCATCGGTTCAACCGGTCATCAAGCACAGTGTTCTCTGTGTGGCCAGCAGTAGACATATGGACCTGCAAGGGGAAAAATTAATGGTTAGTATTGGCCCTGTTATAAACAGACATGGAACTGAGTTACACCTGGCCCACAGCGCATGCGCCCTTGGTATGTTTGGGGTTTAACCTAGGGAATGGGTCTTCAACCTGTGGCCCTCCATCAGGAGTGCCACAGGTTGAACACCAGTGTTGCGGGGGCACATGAATGAGCTACTTACCAATTTCACAGAACAGCAGCTGAGAAGTGTGGCCTGTCTCTGGCACTTGGGAATGAAGTGGATGTGGCGTCAAGGCAGACATCAAACTGCAAAGGGATGTTTGCAGAGGCAGCAGGAGACATAAGGACCTGCAGGGGGAAACATGAATGGGAACATAGCGTGCTGGTCAGTAGTGGCCCTGTTGCAGACGGACATGGCACCGAGGTACACCTGGCCCACAGCGCATGCGCCCTTGGTATGTTTGGGGTTTAACCTAGGGGATGGGTCTTCAACCTGTGGCCCTCCATCAGGAGTGCCACAGGTTGAACACCAGTGTTGCGGGGGCACATGAATGAGCTACTTACCAATTTCACAGAACAGCAGCTGAGAAGTGTGGCCTGTCTCTGGCACTTGGGAATGAACTGGATGTGGCGTGAAGGCAGACATCAAACTGCAAAGGGATGTTTGCAGAGGCAGCAGGAGACATAAGGACCTGCAGGGGGAAACATGAATGGGAACATAGCGTGCTGGTCAGTAGTGGCCCTGTTGCAGACGGACATGGCACCGAGGTACACCTGGCACACAGCGCATGCGCCCTTGGTTTGTTTGGGGTTTAACCTAGGGGATGGGTCTTCAACCTGTGGCCCTCCATCAGGAGTGCCACAGGTTGAACACCAGTGTTGCGGGGGCACATGAATGAGCTACTTACCAATTTCACAGAACAGCAGCTGAGAAGTGTGGCCTGTCTCTGGCACTTGGGAATGAACTGGATGTGGCGTGAAGGCAGACATCAAACTGCAAAGGGATGTTTGCAGAGGCAGCAGGAGACATAAGGACCTGCAGGGGGAAACATGAATGGGAACATAGCTTGCTGGTAAGTAGTGGCCCTGTTGCAGACGGACATGGCACCGAGTTACACCTGGCAGTTTGCTACTTACATCCATTGCAAATGAACCCCAATAATTTTGTGATGCAGACTCTTTCGAAAATAAACTTTGAATCAACAACTCCAAAAAAGACAGAAAACTTCAAGCCGAACAAGGCCAACAAGAACCAACTAGGCCAACAAGAACCAACATGGATCAACTCTGTAATTAGAAAGGGATAAAGTATATCGTTAAAAAATATTCAGGGACTTGTTCAGAAACATGGCACACAATCTGGTGTGTTGCAACTCCATAATCGCATCACATCGCATGTAACAAATTTATATGCACTGCGATGCAATGTGATGGTCCCGATTTTTCAAAGGGTTGTATGGGAAGTAAGCTTTGCAAATCCCCACTATCCAACAAGGCATTCAGTTGGATCTAAACCTGGGACAAGCGTCAAGAGGCACCCACCCAGATCGGGGACATGATCAGCTATCCACGCAAGGGGATGCTGATTAGTTAAAAACAAAACAACGTCCCCTTGCAGGGCTCGCTGTGCTTGCCTCGTTGGGCCACGGAGGGTCACTACCCTTGGCACAGGTTTCTATCCACCGCCATGCGTAGTTAAATATTGTACAAATTGAATACCACGAAAAAATCAGTTCCATTGCATCACATTACAAACACCAAATATATATATGTAAAGTCCATGTGCATTTACATGTAAAGAACTAATGTGTGCTATACACACATGTCCCAATACGATAGCAATCGTTAAAACAATAATATTACAAGGTCTGTCAACCATACAGACATGTGTGTATATACATATGTATCGTTAATGATACGGATCATGATATATAGAGATATCTGTTTAAACGAAAAAAAAACACAGAAATACTCACATGCGAAAAAAGTATTGATCAGATTTCTTCTGGTTTCTGCTCCTTCGTCCATGCCCACAGGTAACACTGAAGAAAGATCCCCATGCTGGTTAACACTAGCACGAATATTCACCGGCAAACGTCTTGCGACACAGATATTATGCAGAATGCAACAGGCATTAATAATGCCGCAGACTTTTCCCGGAGAATATAAGAGGCTACCACCGGAGATGTCTAAACATCTAAACCGGCTCTTAAGTACACCGAAGGTCCTTTCAATTACACCCCTCGATGCAATGTGTAACTCCTGGTACCTTTTTTCAGCATCACCTACAGGATTAAGCAATGGGGTCAACAGCCACGGTTTATTCGGATAACCCGCATCACCTAAAATATCAATAAAAAGTTGTAACATATTTGCTAATAACTTATGCATTATAAAATATATATATATATAGATTACATACCTAACAACCAGCCATCTGGCATTCTTCCTTCCTCAAAATCACGGAAAATAGATGACTGGCTTAAAACGAAGGAGTCGTGGGTCGACCCAGGAAAACCCACACAGATGTCCAATAACCTCATTGTGGAATCACACACCATCTGGACATTCAGGGAATGGAAGTGTTTTCGATTCCGATAACATTCTTCCGATTCCCTGGGAGGTGTGAGTTGCACATGGGTGCAGTCAATCGCGCCCAGCACATTGGGGAATCTCCATTTTTGAAAGAAGCCAAATTTGATCTCATTACATTCGCTGTCAGTGTCTGGAAATTTTATAACCTGGGCCGTTAATTTACGGAAAGCTTTAATGACCTGAGATAAACAGCGAGACATCGTTGGCTGGGAAAAACCGCATGTCTGGGATAAAGTTGGCTGGAAGGTGCCAGACGCAAAAAATTGCAATGCAGCCAGCAGTTTCTGGAAACCGCTGACTGCATGGTTTGACCGTACCCGGGGCTCAAGGTCAGCTTCCAACAGATCATACAGCGAATATATATCCTGAGACGACAAGCGAAAGGTACCAATCACTTCCGTCTCAGAGAGACCATCCAGTACACGCCTAGTACGATACTGGCGTGGACGTGGAATTGAAACACGCACTGACTCACCAGAAGGAGTAAGATGCTGACCACGATGATGATATCCACGGCCCTGAACAGGACACCGATAGCCACTTGCCAAACGACGACGTCGACAGCGCATCAGGTATGTTGACACGATCATGAACATCACAAGCAAGTCAGCAAAATAATCCATTCTTTGAGACAGTGATAAAAAATGAAGGAATTTGTATCCAAAAACGCAAATTGACCTATAAAAACGCTTCCAAATACAGCTGACTGCACAAGGCTGCTACTCCATGAAATCCCAAACGCAGGAGTGAGGAGGTGTGGTGAAGTGCATGATGGGAGAAAAGAAAGGCATGCTGGGAAGTGAATTGTAAGAAAACAAGTAATATTTCACACAAAATAAGCAAAAAACAAAATAAGGGCAAACAATCCTGCATATATTTTATTCTGGAGAGCAAACGAGCCGTTACTTAACAAAATACAGAGTTGAATCTATGAATTCATCACCCGTGACATGGTGAAAGGAAAATTGAGAAGAAGAGCATACACGCGGAAACATTCATATCGGTATCATATCATTGAATATGTCTGAGTGAAAAGTCGAAAAAAAGCTATAAAAAAAAGTGAAAAAGTGGAAATATCGCTACCGAATCAAACGAAAATGCATCGTGAAAAAAAACATTTCACATACTCGAAAAATGACTAGATTGAATAGCTGAGGACTCTCCGATGTGAAAAAGTGAAAAAAAACACGTGAAAAAAACCATTTCGATAACGATTGAATACCCCCCATAGTGTTTTCTTCCTGCTGTGAAATTCTATGTTATATGGAGAAACACTTGCATCAGATTTTACACATTATGTAATGAATGCCTTTTATTAAGCACAAATCTGTGCACACGGTTGTTAATTTTCTGGCTTTGTTATCTGGGTGGGAAAAACTAAAATAGTCTTTGACTTTGGGAGTGTATAGAAAGGAATGAAACATGACATAGTACTGCCTAATAATCACAATTCTCTTGGGTCGGGAGAGTTAAGTTATTTTCCTCTCTATTATAGCTCAGGCATCGTCACTGAGAGCAGAGCACTTGGCAAAAGCCGGGGAAGGTTGCCATAGAAATTCCTCTTCTATGCAATTCCATTTCAAACATTTAGGCAACACTCCTACCCTTCAAACCTCCAACCCCACCCTCCCCAGAACCCACATTCATTACAGAGTAATTGGCAGCAATATGAAATATTAGAACTTGGTAATATGTACACATACTGCAAGGGTTTTGCTTTATTCACTGTATAGGATCTTACGCGTTAATTCAGGCTCGAAGTATCTCTTACTGTGCATTCTGCCAGTCAGCGACCTACAAGAACACAGAATGCCACCACCCCATATGCAGGATGTAAAGCTTAGTGCAGAACAATAGGGACCTGTCAAGCCATGATAGGACATCATCTATATAGGTCTAGTGTCTGATTGTGTGTCTCCGAAACACTGCCATCTGTTGGCAGCGAGTGAAACTACATTTCTTTCTCGCTCACACATGCACAAACACAGAGGCAATCACTAGGTACTGTAGGGCATTTGCTTTAAGCTGGCTTACTAGTAATTCTATATAAATGGACGTGTCATGCCAAACAAGAATTAAAATTAATTAGATCAATGTTTATACTTAAGTAATGTCTTTTATGTGCTCTTTCACAACTTTGCAGCTTTTCCTGACATCATTATAGGACAGTGGGGTGTTGCGGTCTTCCACTGTGGAATTATATATCTATACACACACACATACACACTGCGCCTCACCTCGATGAGGTGAAGTACGGCCAGTGACCACTAGAGACCACTTGATGGATCAAATAACTCATAACAAAGTGAAAGCAATTTTTGCAGGACTGGTGGTAGGGTGGAGAGCTTGAGGGTGAAAAACCGTCACATCTAAAAGTGAAAGTACATTGCAGAAGCTGTCATGTTGACAGGCTTTTAACTAGCTACACATAATGGACCAGTTAATCAACAACAGGCTAACTGCCATGCACTACTTTGATATCTCAGCTTTTTGTCCTTTGACAGGTCACGTTGGGGCACGGCGATAAAAACTTGCGAAAGATGTGAAATGTGGTTTATTATTGAGGATAAAAAAGAACAATGTAAGTTTATTTTATGTCCTTGATTAATATATATATTTTTTAAGTGATTTTGTATTTTTGTAGCCCTATTCATATGAAAACACAGGAGGGGTTCCCCGCAGCCTGGCCAACAGCTACTGCATGCAGTATAAAACCGCTTGACAGAATTCTGTGACACACTCCAAAACAGATCACCAACATGAGATTCCAAATCAAGAGGGCAAAGGTTCCATATCAATGAAAGAATGTTTTTTTATATTTAGATAGACAGACAGACAGACAGACAGACAGACAGACAGATAGATAGATAGATAGATAGATAGATAGATAGATAAAGACAATGTTTATTCTTAATCACTTTACTTTGTATTTCAGTTTAAAAGTAAATGGGAAAACATAGCAAGAAAGTTATGCCTGATGCAACATAAACAGTATTGGCAAGGTTGGCTACATAGGAGGTACTTAGAAGTGACATAATTGTCACTTGTGCCCTACAGCAGCTAAATAATGATGTCATTCACGGACATATTTGGTAGGTTCTGCAGTACGGCCGATGCGGATATCTCATGCAGATACAAGTTAAGTATCCCTCATCCAAAATGCTCAGGACCAGAAGAATTTTGGATAACGGATGATTCCATATTTTGGAATATTTTTTATTTCAATGAGGCATTTCGCATTTATGTTCAAATACATGAAATACACACAAATACATTTAATTTTGCATGAAACAAGGTTTCAAAACATGAAACAAAGTTTGTGTCCTATCTCAGGCACTGAATTTGAATGCTATATAATAATTCTCCTAGCCAAACATGTTGGGCCTAATTCAACACAAGGCTCATTTCAGGCCAGATGCACTCAGTGTCAAAAGTGATAAAATGGAGAGTGATAAACAGCCAGCCAATCAGCTCCTACCTGTCATGTGACAAACTGTGTTTGAAAAATATCAGACAGCTGATTGGTTGTTTTTTTATCACTCTCCATTTTATCATCACTTTTGAAGCTTAGTGCATATGGCCCTTTGTTTGCAAATGGACAAACCATGTGCACTGAAGATGGGGCAAATGTAGCAATTTGCAGAGAGAGTTATGGTGTGTACACGGTGAGATATGCCGTGCTATGCGAGTCCCGATACGATCAGTCCCAATACGATCTGCACTATATAGTCAAAATTGTGCCACTGCATGCATGCCGTGCGATGCGAGTCCCGATACGATCTGATTTTTTTTTTTAAATAATAAATTGAATTATGCACTATATTAAATTGTCCTATGAAGTGTTACAAACACTTTAAAATCCAATGTATTACATTACGCTATATGCAATTGCTTTAACAAACAATAATTTTAGCCACTGCTTTTTTAAAAAGAGGCAGGTCCTGCAACAGGTTTACGATATTCATTATATAGACAAAATTGTATAGAAAGTAAGCCAAAATCTCAGTGTTTTCCTTGCTTGAGAGTTAGGCACCAGGGGTAGTAATTTGGGCTGCAGGAGGGGAGGATAAGGGGTTTGCTTTACTTACCGCAGGAACCATAGTTTTGTTAGAATGAAGAGTGCTGGAAGTCCTATCCTTATTCTCATGGTGGAATAGTGCCACTTGCTGAATAGGGTAAGGATTATGGAAAAGTTAACAGTAAAAATTATGGGTGTGGTAATCAAGTCCGTTGACCTTACTCTTTAAATAAATGCTCATATATATTTTGGAACAGTCTTCAGTAAGTTATATAAGATTGTGCTGTAACATTTCATGTGTAAAGGTACTTTTTGTTAAGGTTCATTCACTACAGGACCAACATTCTATTAGGTATCATCTCAAATAGATGAGGAACAGTCTCCTCTATTATTATCCAAAATCAATCCTCCCCTTGAAGACTAACAAAGACACTTGGACCATGAAGCTACAATGTAGTCCCAAGTTTTCATTCTCTTACCTTCAAACGAATGTATATTTTTCACACACAGTAAAACGTTATTTGACCTCATATCTAGAAAATATTCTTCGAATAAGCATCTGGCAGGCGTGAGATAAGCGGTGATGTTCTGTTTTGGAGAGCAGTAGTTTCCTGTTTGGTGCCCTAAGCGCACCACTTCTGAATGTTTCAGCATAGTGTACTATATTAACACTGACACCACAAATATACAATAGTGGCATTCAGATCCCAAACCATCAAATAAATTGGATGAATGAACTTTGGGCATGACACAGAGATGGATTATCACACAGCACAGTTTAGCAATATTATCCAAAAGCCACAGGAAGCACCATATTTAAAAAAAGATATGCTCACAGCTGCCTTCTATGAGCCAATTCCATTATCGCACAGGCATCGGCCATCTGAATAACCCTAATGATCCTCATAATGGGCTCCAGAATTATGCGTCAGAGGCCAGTTTATTTGCGTTTGGAGTTACAGACACTGGCCTTGGCATGTGTACAGAATGGAGTGGAGATGTCTTCATTTTGGCCACAACGTGTTGATCATGGTGTGACATCCAATGCACTGCACCCTCAGCTGCAGCCACTTTTCTGGGCCTGCACACGGCAGCATCGGCACATGTCCAGTTAAAAAATAATAATAATTGAACACTTTGCATCAAAATTTTATATAGCTTCCACATCTGAATCAGCCCCTTTGTTTCATATAGAAGTGAGCTTGACACAATTTACCTACATCTGTCTCATTGGACCATAACATCACTACAGTGTGCTGTGGGAGATCACAGAAACTTGATCATACATTCTATTAAGAAGCACTGCCAATATTCAATATGTTGCCCTTATCCTTTTATAGGGTGTGGTATATGGTTCTTAGTGTTCATTCTAGCACCCGCTATCTTTGCAAACCCATGCAGTTCCTCTTCCCTGCCTGGGGTGTCGCTCTCTGCAGTGGTGATTCTAGCACAGGTCCGGTTTGCATATCAGTACTGATATACAGACCAGACTGTGCTAGAAGCACCACAGCAGACAGTGACACCCCAGGCAGGGAAGAAGAACTGCATGGGTTTTCAAAGATAGCGGGTGCTAGAATGAACACTAGTTCTGATAGTCGGGATCCTGACAGTTATTAGGCCGACGTCGGGATTCTGACTGGCTGGACTCAGACAGCATGGCGAGCGCAACAAAGCCCCTTGTGGGAGGGAGAATAGCCAGTGGCCTTCGGGAACCCGGCTGTCGCGTTTTAACAGTCGGGGTCCCGACGTCAAAGGGGGGGGGGCATAGGACCCCGTCCGGCACCCCCTTTATATCAATGTCTATTTCCTTATAGAGTGTAACAGCCCCCACACACTACAGCCATTTGCGGCCCAAATCGGATGCATTTGATGACCCTTCGGGTCTGCTGCACAGTCATGTGCGCATCGGACTTGCATGCAAGGCTGGCCTGTGACTCTGACCCCCCTCCTGGCGGTGGGGCACAGGAGTCAAATGCGATACATCACATGTGAAAGGAATGTATGAGATGTATCGCATGCGATCACCTTGACCCGGGTCAGATCCTGTTCAACCCCGGTCATCGCCATGGTTGAAATCCCAAGTTACTCCACCACCCGGGTGGTGGTTTTACACCCCAACTCAACCTGGGCTGGTGATGTAACGACCTGGCAATAACCTGGGTTGAGAGTGTGGTCTGAAAGGGATATTACTCATTTGCTACACTGATGCTCATGCGAAAGGGTAAATTTACTAAAGCTTCTAAAAATAAAAAGGTGATATTGCCTATAGCAACCAATAATATTACGTCTCTGTTACATCCTAGAAAATCAAATACAGAATCTGATTGGTTGCCATTAGCAACATAGGGGTATATTCAATGCATGTCGAAACTGCCATCTTGCCGAAAATATGGCAGTTTTCGAGATGAATAGATCGGAAGGCGTTCCGATCTATCCAATGCTATCTGGGGGGTTTCGGCAGGTCGAATTGTTTCGACCTGCCGAAAACCAGGTGGATTGACAGAATAGCTGCTAACCCACCCGCTTTTGACAGAAACACAGCCAAAACCTAAAGGTGTGAGTAGTACATAAGTAAAAAGGGGTAATCCTGATCCAGGCAAAAGCACAATGGTGCAGTCAGTACTAAGAATGAATTTAAGTTACATGGTAATCTACTGCAATATAGCCAAATGACAGCTCACAGATTATGGACAGATTTGGGCATCCTAAGAGCACTACTGAATCTGATCAGAGACTATACATGATGCGATTTGAGGCCAACTAGCTCTAGGATGGCCTAATGAGCAGTGCAATCACAATTTATATGAACACCCTAAGGCCAGGTACCCACTGGCAATGTTTTAGCAACTACTGAATAAATAAACAATATTTATCAACTTTTTCAGTACGGTTTGGAGATTCCTTGAAGCTGCCTGTAGGCTTCCACAATGCATGTATTTGTGGAAAAGGCACATGGACCTATTCCATTCCAGTCTAGGGGGTCGACCCTATTAGTGCCGAAGGGTGCTAGGTGCCATTCAGGCGAGCACTTTTAAGATAATTCAGTCCGCCATAAAGTACGCCCAGTGCCGTGATGATTCGCGAGTGCAAATCATCCGCACCTAATAGGATTGTACACTAGAAATGCTACTACAATGCTAGTAATTGCTAGCGACATAGTGCATGCAATAGAACACCAGTGAGCAGGGAAAATATTATAAATTCCACACAGTGAAATGACCCCACTCCCGCCTCTAGATTAATTAGGAGGGCTGCTATGGCAATTTTAAAATATACTAGTTGTGTGTTTTTGAAAAACTTTGCATAGCCATAATTTGAAAACGGCATGAGACATTTAATTAAAAGTGTGTATTTTGCTTAAGCTGGCCATACACTTATACGATTTGGGCCCTTTGCACCGGTTTCCTATGGATGGGGCCGAGAAATCGGTTGAAAACTGCACAAATCGTATGGGCCTAACCTACGATTCCGATCCACGATCCTGTGCACATCGGATCGGATGTGGGGGTCGCAAGTGCTGCTCATAAGATTTGTCGGGTTAGGCAGCACTTACTGGGGGTCACATACAATACATTGTATGCTAAAGAACCGCATACAATCATGGTTTATGGTCCAGGCGCCAGGGGAGCCCGGCATGTGATACCACAGATGGGTGTATAGGGGTCATTAGACTACATACATATGCTGTAAATATACCAAACGTTATTAAATTCTGAGCTGCTGAGGTAAAAATCAGTGGGTTGATTTGAAACAGAATGACTCAAACATGAAAAGGTGCTATCATGCTGGGACTTGTAGTTCTACAAAGAAAGATCAATAAAGTGATGATGCACACTACAGTTATTATCTCTGGTCTCTGGTGGGTTCCAAATACTATGCTTGAATTCAGGGTGCGGGACTCCAAAAAAGCTGGGTGAAAGCCAGTCACCCCAGGGCAGCACACTAGTGAAAGGCTAAAGTGTTTGGGAATTAATAAGAAGCTAGGGGTTAAAAGTGGTTACACAGGTGAAAAATGCTAGAAAGCGTATTATTAGTAGAAAATACAATAATGTTAAAAATGTGCTTAATACATATTAAAGTTTGCCACCCGTGGGCAACCCAGTCACACCAACCCAAGGGGAGCCGCACCCCAAATTCATCCCTAAAATGGACAAATTGTACAAATTCAATATTCTACAAGGTTCTGTATTAAGCTTCCACGCTACTATAACACAAGTTATCTGATAATAACCTTACCTGTATTTTGGTTGCATCTCATAAAACAAATAAAAAAAAAAAAATCAAGCACATGTGCCCATCACAACCATAAACCTGGCACCGAGCACAGCAAAAGGGGCACACTTACGCTTGCTCGTAACTGAATCTGCCCTTAAGGATATTAGCACCGATTAAGGTTTCAACCACTACAAAAAAAACAATTATGCAAATTTGAATCCCAATTACCGCATGAAAAATTAAGAAACAAGTCATAGAAGTTCCATATGCAACATGTAAAAAAAGGCAGAGGGGTCGTTCGATAAACATGTATGCCCCTTTTACACCTAAAAGCCAGGTTGCACCCGGGTTTTTGGACCCAGCTCCAACCCGGGTGCGACGTAGCTTTTGATCCCTTTTACACCCATGTCCTCACCCGGCATAATGCCGGGCGGGTGACACTGCCGCAGGTGAGGCCTAAGCCTGCGCTGGGATATGAGAGCGGCTGCCAGTGCCGGCATTTCCATTGCAGTGAATGGGTTGCATCAACCCAGGTTTACCAGTTTACACTGCACTGCGATACACGTTGAACTCGTGTTCAACTTGGAACATTTTGCTGGGTTAAAATCCCGGGTCAGACCGTTTACCCATGCAAAAACCAGGGTTATTAGGGCTGGCATAAAAAGGAGTATAACATGCATAAAGGTGTAAAGGGAACACTTACGTTGAGAAGTGTCTGCTGCTGATCTACATGAATCCTGGCCGATCATGCAGTGTTAGCTGTTCTTTAACAATTACTAAGCCACTGCCGTGTCAGCTATAAGACACAAGCAAGCCAGTTTACAGGTCTAGCCACACATAACCTGAGCTCATGGTGGTCACAGAGAATTCTGCACAGCTTACTGCTCTTACAAAATAGTGTTCATTCTAGCACCCGCTATATTTGAAAACCCATGCAGTTCCTGTTCCCTGCCTGGGGTGTCGCTGTCTGCTGTAGTGTTTCTAGCACAGGTCTGATTTGCATATCATTGTTGATATACAGATTACACTATGCTAGAAGCACTACAGCAGACAGCGACACCCCAGGCAGGGAAGAGGAACTGCATGGGTTTTCAAATATAGCGGGTACTAGAATGAACACTACAAAAGGACACCAGTTCCTAGATTTGTCTGACTGGAACCTATCTATCAGTTGGGCTGGCACAATTATTTTTGAAGCTAAAAAAATATAAGAGGCTAAGTGTCATTTTAGTTCGGATGTCGCGGTTATTTTCTTCCAATGCTTTTGTGTACAACTATTTTTTAACACATATTTTGAAAAATGTTATTCAACTTATTTCCTAAACAGTTACAATTTAATACAATAATAGAAATGAGTAACATGTTCCTCACAGCAGAATTACTAAACAAAAAATATGTATTTATGAAAGGTCCCATATGTAATACCCAGACTGAATTTGGCTATAAAGCTGGTTACACACGTGAAGTTTTGGCCAATTCCAAGGAATTTATTTATTAACAGTTTCTTATATAGCGCATACAAATTACGCAGCGCTTTACAGAGAATATTTGAACATTCACATCAGTCCCTGCCCCAGTGGAGCTTACAATCTATATTCAGAACAACAAAATGTTCAACTCATCCAGTGTGTACTCACTATGGCGCTGATGATGCACGCTCTTGTCCATCATCAGCGTCATTCTTTGTGAGGCAACAGAAGACATCGCTAGCAAAGGCCATGCTGCCCAATGCAGCATAGCCGCCACCGTCACGTTATCATTATATGTGTATGCGCTTGCTGATACTGGGTACACTTCTTATGCAGGGGTGGCCAAACTGGCCCTCGACATCTACCAGTAGTTCTTGTTTTCCAGGCCACCCGTGGATCTGTAAAATGTGACAGTTAGTAATGACTACACCTGTGCACCAGCTAGGTGGTCTGGAAAACATGGACTGCTGGTAGATCTCAAGGATTTGGCCAGGGCAGGTCGAATGTGTGCCCAGCTTAAGGCCAAAGAAAATCTTGATAACCCCTGCTTTGGTTAAAGACGTCCACCTTTGGATAAGCCATCTACAGAGGCCTGGCACAATATACAAAGCAAGGCCATAATATACCAAAATGGCAATGTCATCACTACAATCTACTGAAATATATTATGGAGAGAGATAATGCACAAGCCAATCAGTTCCTAACTAGCATTTTACAGACTTTTTTTAATGACAGTTATGAGCTGGTTGGTTAGTAGTAATTCTCTTTCTACAATATAATTTTCCATGGCTTAAGGCCAATACACACTGGGCAACTGAACTGAAAGCAACTCAGTTTTGTCTTTGGAGTTGCTTTCATCTCAAAAGCCGCCCGGTGTGTATGGCCCAGCGGAGATCGCTAATACACGCTCCCGCATCATCGCCGGCTGCCACCGCTAAACTGCTCGTATAACCAGCAGATGAGCGATGGGGTGGATAGGTTTCGTGCTATAGTAACCACAGGGAAAATCAGTGTGTTTGCACATAGAGATTTTCAGTCCAGTGATTTTCCCCATCATCGCTCTGCATACATACACACTCCCAGTACATCTGCCCCCTATGGATTTGGATATAATTAACGTATATAAATATATTAAGTATTATTTTGTATACACTATCGTTTACAGAACTTCTTTTGATGTCAGAACAGCTCTATTTTTTAGAGGACATAGCAGCTTCTGTATATGGACCTCTCAACTTAATATACCCATGAAATCCTAGTATTAACCTCATAAGTCATATAGATAAGTATGACTGGAATGCAATGATCAGAAAATATGGAATTTCTTAAATATGGAAATATAAATTTGATCTTCCTAATCACAACACAATATGGTTACATTCCTAGAGTTTCCAGAAAACCATCCGTTATCACAAATATTACATTACCACAATTCAACTCTCTGGAAACATAGTTTGACACTAGATGTGCAATGCAGTGTCATTGACCCCCACTCATCAAACACTTCTCTGTACACAATTTCCTACAAACCGCTTCTACCACACCATATATATGTACGAAGGGTCATGAATGAGATTATTTCGTTTCCACAGGACATGTCTTATTAACCACTGTATAAATAAAATGTTTTAAATAACATAAGCGCCCCGACAAAAAGACACGTGGTTTATTTTTGAATTATTTAATTGCTAGTTGTGGAAGAAAACGGGAGCAGAAGAGAGTACAATAACATCAAAGAGCTATAAAGACCTTCCCAGCCAAATGACTGATCTCACACGCTAGATGACATTTACAGCTGGCTATGGAAAACCAATAATTTTCTGTGTCTTTCACACTCCAATCATCTGTAATGTTATAGTGAAGAGAGACTACAGTGCACTGTAGCACAGGCATAGTACAGTACAAGACATGAGGTAAGGGGGGGGGGGGGGGGGAATCAGCATTAAAATAATTAAAGGAGACACGAGGAGTAAAGTGATATGCATTTCTCTATTTAGTAATTCAAGTTTAAGTTAGTATTACTTTGATACTTGCAGAATATGAACTGCAATGTAAATAGAATACAAAAGTCATAAACAAAGAATGCCGCTTACTGGTAACATTTCCTAAGCAAGTACAGTACATTAGCAATGCAAACAATGAAGTTGTCCCAATGCATACTAGGGGCATTACTTGCGCCATCCATGGCTTCCGTCAACCCCTTAAAAACAATGTCATCAGCAGCCTGCTGGCTAATGGCCTTTCTCTTCTCTGGCATTAGCCCGAATGACATGTAGCATGCAAGACGCGCTGAGGAATCATTTCTTTATTCCAGCATGATACATTTTAATGAGGCAAACATGAGAAGCCGCTTCACAGAATATTATTGATTCAATTTGATCTACTGTTCTTTGTGTTCTGATGTGTTCAATAAATCTTCTGCAAATATCTCAACATTTTCCTTGTCTGCTTTTACTGGCTGGATGAAAATGCCCCCCCCCCCCCCCCCCTGTTTTCCTGGGTATCAATCTATGCTGGCTCTGGCCTGGGCATCCATATCCCTGCCAATTGTACTGGCTGAGTAACAATGCCCCCGCTCTACTTTATATATACCCTGTGTATTATTGTGCGATGTTGGGACTGGCATGCACATCAATTCTACAACTCCTGGTCTTGGATCATCGCTGCTTCCTGCCCTGCTGGGGACTGGGTACAGCAGGCACTTCGTCCGGCAAGGAAGTGGTTAATGGAGCACAAGCTCCTTATTGTTTGTCTGTCAATGAAGCAGCCAGAGCGAGACCAGCTGATCCCCATTCACTGCCACTAAAACCATTCACAGCAGATCAGTGGAGAAGCAAGATTTCCTCCTGATGGAGTCCAAGGCACTGGGGATGTTCAAGGCTCAACAACCGGAGACAGAACAGGGTGATGTGCCACCAACACACTCATGGCCGCACAGCCTCATCATTGTTTACATACAATGAGCACCCAAACATACAAACTCCCAACAAGATCCCCTCCCTGAAATCTGCAATAACTGGAGCGGTGGCAGTAAATGGGTTAACAGTACAGCACCCACTAATGTGTCTCTATATATAAATATACAATGTTTCGCCCTCCATGCAAGTTTGTGTAATGGCAATCGCTGGGCATTCTTGTGTTTATAGGAATCCGAATAGGAAACATTTTGTCATCATCCTCAGTAACAGGCATTGGAATATATGTAGAAGTGACACCTCAGCAGCATAAATAAGAGACATATGTCACAAAAACCTGCACCCATATGAGAGCAGCCTGGCAGAGAGATTGCAGAGACACATATACTGCTGGGTACACTGATAAAACAACAATAGTAAGCCGAAAGCCACTCAATGGTGGCACCAGCAAGAGACAGATCATGCAACATAAACAAGGGACACGTCCATACAGTAACAGTACAGGGAGATACACAATGCAAACTCAATAGGAAACCAAGAAGAAGGAGATGGAGGCGGCAGCAGCTTGTCATTCCCACCAAAACAATGATGCCAGAGCCCGGGGCAGCGCTCTGTACCAGCTCCGCCGGGAACTGCCCCGGTCATCCGGTGGCTCAGTCCCCCCCACTCCCAGCACAGCCCCCCTAATAATCTATGTGTGGCTTTCTAGGCGACCTGTCCCGGAGCCGGGCTGCACATATACATTTGCCCAGGTCCGATCGGGGTGTTGGGAGACTTGAGCACTTATCTGCGCCCCCCGTCATCCCTGCACCCCCAGACCATGAGCGCCCCCCCAGCACACCCCGAGAGTCAGGAGAAAGGAGGCAGCTGCATGACCGCCCAGCTCTGTGACAATAGGAGCCCCCCACACCCCCGCACACACACAGCGGGGAGCTGCCCCCGGCACCCCGGCCAGTCTGCGGGAGCGGAGAGGCCTCGGAGAGCTGCACGGAACTGGCGGGGAAAGAGCGCCCGCTCACCCGCCCGCCCGCACCCGCACACATCCGTTCCGTACCTGCCGTGGAACCAGTCCTTGCAGGCGTCGCACTCGATCATGAAGCGGGTCACGTCGTAGGGCAGGCGGCAGATGCAGTACACAGGCACCGTCGCCATGTTAGATCCCCGCTCACAACAACACTCCCAGGGAGGGACTGACAGGACACCGGGGAGAGCCGGAGGGGGGGCCGCGCTGGAGAGACGGCAGAAGCAGCCGCCCCCGGGACTCTAGATCCGGACACACAATGCGGGAAAATGCGGGA
Organism: Crinia signifera; assembly: GCF_055691185.1. Classification (NCBI taxonomy): domain Eukaryota; kingdom Metazoa; phylum Chordata; class Amphibia; order Anura; family Myobatrachidae; genus Crinia; species Crinia signifera. The sequence goes on along the minus strand of NC_139224.1, from coordinate 46,476,180 downwards.
AAGTTTCCGTGGGCTCTCCCCGAGCTCCTCCCGGATCAGAGCGAGGGAGGCGGCGGCTGAGCGGGGCTCGGAGCGGGGACAGGCTTTGTCTGTGTGCCCCCTGGTGACAGCTCCACACAGCCCTCTACACACTGCACCACACAGCCCGCCCGTAACACACTGTAACACAACAGCATGTGTGTGCCTCTGTGCCACAGCCACACACAATGCGGCGTCAGTGGGTCACACACTACACAATACACAGCTGTGTCACACTAACCATACTCCCTGTAACTAACACACTGCACACTCCCTGTAACACACACTACTACACACTCCATGTAACTCACACATTACACAGCTGTGTCACACTAACCACACTCCCTGTAACTAACACACTATATACTCCCTGTAACTAACACACTATATACTCCCTATAACTAAACACATTACACAGCTGTGTCATACTACACACTCCCTGTAACTAACATACTACACACTCCCTGTAACTTACACATTACACAGCTGTGTCACACTACACACTCTCTGTAACTAACATACTACACACTCCCTGTAACTTACACACTCTCTATAACTAACACATTACACAGCTGTGTCACTCTACACACTCCATGTAACTCACACTATACACTCACTGTAACTCACACATTACACAGCTGTGTCACACTAACCACACTCCCTGTAACTAACACACTACACACTCCCTAAAAGCTAACACATTACACAGCTGTGTCACACTACACACTCCCTGTAATTGACACACTACACACTCTCTGTATCTCACACACTACACACTCTCTGTATCCCACATTACACACTCCCTATAACTCAGGGCTTGACAAATTTATTTAAAATCTAGGAGCCAGGATGAAAGTGTAGGTGCCAGACAAACTGAAAATAGGGACAGTGCAAGCCGAAGGCGCATGCCACAAATGTATACGTAATACCTTTTACACATGTACACTCATATTATACAATGTGCCATAATGCACATTACGCCTCACACCGTAATGGCCATTACACATTGTGCCGCACACCATAATACCTATTACGTATTATACCACACGCCATAATGCCCATTACATATACCACAGGCTGTAATGCCCATTAAGCGTTATACCAAACACCATAATGCCCATTGCACATTATGCCACACACTGTAATACCCAGTACATATTATACCACACGCCGTAATGCCTATTACATATTATGCCACATAAATTCCGCTTATCTAAATGTTCGTTGCTATGGGTTTCATGCTTGATGCCAGGGTTGCATGCTCTTTTACAGGACTTACATACTCTGCCAGGGGGTTAACATGGTCTTCTAGGGGTAAATGCTCGTTGCCATGGTGTTAACCTACTCTGCCAGGGGTAAATACTCATCGCCATCGGGTTAACCTACTCTGCCAGGAGAAAATGCCCATTGAGAAAATGGGGTCAACTAGGTCTGCTAGGGGTAAATGCTCATTGCCATGGGGTTAACATGGTCTGCCAGGGGTAAATGCTCTTTGCCATGGGGTTAACCTGGTCTGCCAGGTGTAAATACTCATTGCCCAGGGGTTAATTCGGTCTGCCAGGGGTAAATGCCTGTTGCGCAGGGGTTAACCTGGTCTGCCAGAGGTAAATGCTCATTGCCATGGGGTTAACCTGGCAGCCTCCACCCTTTTGTTGCCATATGAGCTTGCAGCAGTAACAGCCAAGCAGGGCGGTCGTCAACTCTTCCCCTGGCTGTACAAGAGCAGGTCCGCCGCAGCGCTGCTATTTCAAAACTCGCTCCTGATTGAAAATAGCGGCGCCGCGGTGGACCTGCTCTTGTCCAGCCAGAGGGGAGAGTTGACCACTGCTCTGCCCGGCTGTTTCTTCCCGCAAGCGTTCCCAGATTCTGCTTCCTCCCTCAAAAAATCTCTCAGAAAATCAGAATCTGGTCGCCGTGGCGACCTGGCGCCCAGGGTTTGTCGAGCCCTGCTATAACTAACACATTAGACATACGTGTTACACTAACCACACTCCATGTAACTCACATGCTACACACTCCCTGTTATACCCCTTTCAGATATACGGCAGAATCCCGGGATTTTTCACGTGTACACGCAGAATCCCGGAATTAGTGTATGTCTGAATGGCTCTACCCGGGATTTTAATCGTCTAAAATCCCGGGTCCTGCGCACCTGTAATGGACCAGGGCTTTTTTTTTCCCATCAATATATTTTATTGAATTTTTTTTCAACAAAGAAAAAGGGGTGCAGAAGAGAAAAGGGGAGAGGGGGACAAAAACATGGGCAAGGGATGCACACAGTAATATCACAAATATGCAATATATAACAATAAAAAACACAACACAGTAAATGGCAAAAAGAATAGGACAATGTAAGAAAATATTAAGTCATATGAAATACAACCCTGACAGTGTTCAAGTAGCAGGTGGTTCATTCAGACTAAATAGCAAAGGGGACGACTTGAAGGGTTGGGATACCAGGGCCGCTCCTTCACCATCGGTTACGTATTTATGCCAGGCCATCCATTTTACAATCGGGGAAGAGGGTTTAGAGGAATATGGGATGAATTCGGTTTCCATTGTAAAATGGAATTGGATTTTGTGAAAAACTTTTATCACTAGAGGAGGTAAGGGTTGCTTCCATGCTTGGGCTAGTGTGGCCCTTGCTGCAATACACATTTGTCCTAGCAAATATCTACAATGCGATGGGACTTCAGGAGGGTAGAGATGTAATAGTGCTATTGTAGGGGCTGGGTTTAGGGCGAGGCCCATAACTTTATTGATCAGCTGAAAGACATCCATCCAATAATTACGCAATAAGGGGTAGGACCAAAATACATGATAGAGGTGGCCTACCTCACCGCATGCCCTCCAGCAGAGTCTGGAGCAAGACGGCCAGTAGGTATGTAACCTATCAGGCGTGAGGTACAATCTAGACTAAGTACGGTTATCTCAATAAAACAATAGCGCTTCAATCAAAATAATAATCCTTAAAAATACTCCCCTGTGAATGTGTTCTTACAGAGGTCCCCTTTCTGAGATTCTCAAGATGGTCTCAAGGATATATGTGAAATAAAAGAGAGAATACACACTTCTCGTGCAATACTGTTAGCTTGTACAGTAATTACAAAGTTAAATGGTTTCAATATGCATTCAACAAAAGTCTGCTCCAAAAGATGTCTTTATCTTGAAAAATATAGGGTTTGGGGGAGGTCCCCTACACCAATTACTTACAAGCTATCACTTGTAAAACTGCATATCAGATGGATCTTTTCTCCAAATATTCGTTTTCTCCTCACTTCCTCATGCAATATCACTGGATAATGATATACACAAAGGAAGCACTGTGTAAAGATCTTACATATCTTTAATCACAGCACAAAACTTACAGAAAACATAAAAGGTGGGTACACTTAGCTTCAAAGGTATTTTGAGACCAGGGTTCCTAAGGTGTTTAAAGGATAAGACGGGGCCCCGACAATCCAAAAAGGAATCCCTTCTGTCCACACTCTGAGCCAGTCCCCACCGCAGGAAATAATGGAAGAGTCTCCACCAACGCGTTTCGATCTATACTAGATCTTTTTCAAGGGCCTTGAAAAAGATCTAGTATAGATCGAAACGCGTGGACAGAAGGGATTCCTTTTTGGATTGTTGGGGCCCCGTCTTATCCTTTAAACACCTTAGGAACCCTGGTCTCAAAATACCTTTGAAGCTAAGTGTACCCACCTTTTATGTTTTCTGTAAGTTTTGTGCTGTGATTAAAGATATATAAGAACTTTACACAGTGCTTCCTTTGTGTATATCATTATCCAGTGATATTGCATGAGGAAGTGAGGAAAAAACGAATATTTGGAGAAAAGCTTGTAAGTAATTGGTGTAGGGGACCTCCCCCAAACCCTATATTTTTCAAGATAAAGACATATTTTGGAGCATACTTTTGTTGAATGCATATTGAAACCATTTAACTTTGTAATTACCGTACAAGCTAACAGTATTGCACGAGGAGAAGTGTGTATTCTCTCTTTTATTTCACATATATCCATGAGACCATCTTGAGAATCTCAGAAAGGGGACCTCTGTAAGAACACATTCACAGGGGAGTATTCTTAAGGATTATTATTTTGATTGAAGCGCTATTGTTTTATTGAGATAACCGTACTTACTCTAGAATCTTGTTGGGTTAGGTGATACCCTTTTTTCTCATAGAAACATAAGCGATTCACACTCAGCGCAGACAACCTTCAATCCAATCTTTTCTATATCATGTGAGGTACAATCTGTTAAGCAGTTTGACATACTAAAACCCAGGGAGTAGTCTTTGGCGCTCGGGACAAAGGGGGTGTAACTTGTCCCCCTGCAGCCACCACGTTAGAGGATTGCTAGCCTCTAAAATAAACAGGAACGACAAAAGAACGTAGGGCGCTTGGGTATGACAAGGAATACACAATTTATTAAAAAACATAAACCACAACAATACATACAATAATACAATTAAAACCAAGGTGTCACTAAGGTGCTATTGAAATAAGCATTAGACGATCTATCCCCTTATGGTAGAAAAAAGGGGGTTAATTTGGATGGTGAAGGTCCAATTAATTTCCAAGGTACAATATCCTTTAGAAACAGGGTAGTTCACATGGGTAATTCACTGCGTTGGGCAAATTAGTGTGCACACTTTTTGTTTTTTGCAGCACAGATATCCTGCTCATAGGGGTAGTAGCAGTCACAGTTTGAACACAGGACTTCTGTCACACAGAATGCAGTGACAGTGTCCGTCCTGTATTTTTATAAGAGATCTTACCGCTCTGTAGCGTTGGCAGGTATCGGCAATGATGAGTTAGTGCAACTGCACTGTAGCGCCTGCTTGCTTGTGCCTCTCGGCTGGCTCAGCTGTTAGGTGAGGGCGCACAGCCGGTTGTTTGTATTTGGCCGGTGCCGTCTCCTTGCCGCAATAGATGTTACCTCCGGGTTACGCTCTGCCACAGCGTACCATGCGTTTCGCCGCACACTGGGCGGCTTTATCAACCAAGTATACTTGGTTGATAAAGCCGCCCAGTGTGCGGCGAAACGCGTCCTACAGAGTATCCAGATTCCCTGCTGAAGGTACCTGCCTACTGCTGCCTTACAAAACCGGAGAAACCTCCTTTACCAGCCGCCGACTCCTGACTCCAACAGATACGCTGTGGCAGAGCGTAACCCGGAGGTAACATCTATTGCGGCAAGGAGACGGCACCGGCCAAATACAAACAACCGGCTGTGCGCCCTCACCTAACAGCTGAGCCAGCCGAGAGGCACAAGCAAGCAGGCGCTACAGTGCAGTTGCACTAACTCATCATTGCCGATACCTGCCAACGCTACAGAGCGGTAAGATCTCTTATAAAAATACAGGACGGACACTGTCACTGCATTCTGTGTGACAGAAGTCCTGTGTTCAAACTGTGACTGCTACTACCCCTATGAGCAGGATATCTGTGCTGCAAAAAACAAAAAGTGTGCACACTAATTTGCCCAACGCGGTGAATTACCCATGTGAACTACCCTGTTTCTAAAGGATATTGTACCTTGGAAATTAATTGGACCTTCACCATCCAAATTAACCCCCTTTTTTCTACCATAAGGGGATAGATCGTCTAATGCTTATTTCAATAGCACCTTAGTGACACCTTGGTTTTAATTGTATTATTGTATGTATTGTTGTGGTTTATGTTTTTTAATAAATTGTGTATTCCTTGTCATACCCAAGCGCCCTACGTTCTTTTGTCGAAGCAGTTTGACATGCATCTCCGCGTGGTTCAAGCATCTGGACATTTGAAAGGACGAATTATATATCCGTTCCCATTGGGAATCTGATAATGTAATGTCAAGATCTTTCTCCCAGCGAAGCTGAGCATTGGATTTTAGGGATTTGGGCAAATTTACGATTACATCATACCAGAAAGAAATTTCCTTACCCATCCGAGCTGATGTTAAAAGGGACAGGACAGAGGTAGCTACAGCACTAGGAGGGTGACTTGGGCGAGGCAAGCTCTGGAACCAGTGGCGGATCTGGATATAATGAAATAATTCACTGGGTGGGATAGCAAAGCGATCCTGAAACTGAGGAAATGTGATCAAAGTATGCCCAGCTAAAATGTCACCTAGTACACGTATATTACACTGGAGCCATGGAGATAAATCCAAGTTGGGAACCAATCTGGCAATGGCTGTCATTGACAATGCCGCAATAGGGGGGCTAAAGTCAGGCAATTTGGAAACCAATCTGTCCCACGTTCGAATAGCAGAGGAGGTAGAGGGGAGTAAAGGTAAGTTTATTGATCGTATGTGTCTTGGTGTCCAAAGGATATCTGTGAGGGGGCATGAGGCACATTTAGTTTGTTCAATCGCAACCCAGGGAGGTGTAAGGGGAGTGGCTATCCAGTATTTTAATTGAGCTAGGATGCAAGCATCCTGGAATGCAGACAGATCGGGAAGAGCCTGACCTCTACGGTGTCTAGGCAAAACCATACGGAGTGAGCTAACTTAGGTGGATGGGATTTCCACAGATATTTAGTGAGTATAACCCTACATTTGTCCAAGTATTTCTTGTGAAAACTGAAGGGAATTGTTCTAAATAAGTACATAAGCTTTGGTAGCAAGGACATTTTGAAGGCAGCTAAGCGACCCAGCCATGAAATTTCTTAAGAGAGCCAAGACGAGGTCAAAGCTTGGAGGGCAGTAATGAGGGGAGGCAAGTTCACATCAAAAACCGCTAGAGTAGAGGGAGGGATGTGGATGCCCAAGTATATAATGGATTTGGTGTTCCAATGGTATGGATAGCGGGAGCGTAAGGCCTCCACATCCGTCTCAGGTAAGTTTATTGGCAAGGCATCAGATTTAGTTGTGTTTAATCTATAATAGGAAACTGCACCAAACGTAGTCAAAAGGTCATGCAGGTGTGGGAGAGAGGAGGTGGGGTTGGTGACAAAAAGAAGAACATCGTCCGCAAAGAGACACAGCTTATGAGCGGTCTGGCCACAAACTAATCCTGGAAACTCGCTATCTGATCTAATTTTAGCTGCAAGGGGTTCCATTACTAATACAAAGATCAAGGGTGAGAGGGGGCAGCCCTGACGTGTGCCGTTGGATATAGGAAAAGTGTCGGATAAAAAGCCATTGCTAAACACCCTGGCTGTCGGGGAACCATATAAGGCTATAATGGCCGACATTATTTGGCCGCTGAAACCAAATTTGGACAGAACAGCCTTCATGTATAGCCAATTCAACCTATCAAAGGCTTTCTCTGCGTCTAGTGAAAGTAACAGGAAGCCATTATTTGAGAGGGAGTCAATCCGGTTAAAAACTCTACGGGTGTTATCCGAGGCCTGTCTGCCGGGCACAAATCCCACCTGGTCAGAGTGTATTAGGGAGGGTAAATAAACATTAAGTTAGTTTGGCATATAGTTTAACGTCTCCGTTAAGTAAAGCAATCGGTCGGTAATTCTGACAGAGGGTGGGATCCTTACCCGGTTTCGGGATCGTAATTATTCGAGCCTCCAGCATTTCTGTAGGGAAGCTACCCACCCGAGCCACTTCATTAAAAAGTCTAGACATCAGGTAGAGCAAATCCCGATACTCTCTGTAGAATTAATTAATAAAACCATCTGGTCCGGGGGCCTTATTATTTGGTAGAGAATTAATGGCAATATCAATTTGGGAAGAGGACCAAGGGGCATTCAACTCCTCTAATTTATCTAATGGCAAGGAGGGCAGGTTTATAGATGCAAGGAAGTTCTGAATAAGTGCAGGAGTGGGCTGGGGGGTAGAAGCATCTGTATTTAAATTGTAAAGCTGTGTGTAATATTGTGCATATTGATTAGCAATGTCCAGAGGGTTTGCAAGTTTAGAGCCCAAAGGCAACACACTTGATACAATTGCGGGCCTGCTGGACGTGAAGTTTCCAGGCTAGCATCCTTCCCCATTAAATAAAATGGTACTTGTGTATTATCACGGCGCCCGTCGCATCGCATACCACTAATTAAGGTATGCGATGGACCCGATTTTAGGCTTTTCCCGGGATGAGTGTACAATTTTAATATCGATATCAATGTTAAATGCCCACCCAGACCCGATTTTTAATTGTATCCCCACCCTGATGGGTAATGACAATGTTAAATGCCCGCCTGCGCTGGTATATGTAACCAATATCTCTGAATTCTATTATCATGTAGTGTTCAAGATTGGCTACTAATACTATTCAGTGTGCTGGAGGAACCAATGTCTTGTTACTTACTTAGTATTAACCCCTCCCATGCATGCACCTGAAAAGTATTACTGAACTAATTTGAGCATCTACCACCATCTGTATGAATGTTAAATGCCCCCCCATTGTTGACTCCACCCCACTATCAACGCCAACCCGAAGCGTGGCGAGCGCAGTGGTACGCGTCCTACGACCTTTTCATACCCCCACTATGCACGTTGACGTTGAGTTGATTTTATATAGTGTGGCGAGCGCAGCGAGCCCGAAGCGTGGCGAGCGCAGCGCATTACTTCACAAGTATTACGCGTCCCCTCGCCACACTTCGGGCTCGGTGGCTCGCTGTGCTCGCCACACTATATAAAATCAACTCCACGCCGATGTGGATAGTGGGGGTATGAAAAGGTCAGAGGACACGTACCGCCGCCCCTCGCAGGCTCGCTGCGCTCGTCACGCTTCGGGTTGGCGTTGATAGTGGGGTGGCGTTAACAATGGGGGGGCATTTAACATTGTCATTACCCATCAGGGTGGGATCCTTACCCGGTTTGGAGATCGTAATTATTCGAGCCTCCAGCATTTCTGTAGGGAAGCTACCCACCCGAGCCACTTCATTAAAAAGTCTAGACATCAGGTAGAGCAAATCCCGATACTCTCTGTAGAATTCATTAATAAAACCGTCTGGTCCGGGGGCCTTATTATCTGGTAGAGAATTAATGGCAATATCAATTTGGGAAGAGGACCAAGGGGCATTCAACTCCTCTAATTTATCTAATGTCAAGGAGGGCAGGTTTATAGATGCAAGGAAGTTCTGAATAAGTGCAGGAGTGGGCTGGGGGGTAGAAGCATCTGTATTTAAATTGTAAAGCTGTGTGTAATATTGTGCATATTGATTAGCAATGTCCAGAGGGTTTGCAAGTTTAGAGCCCAAAGGCAACACACTTGATACAATTGCGGGCCTGCTGGACGCAAAGTTTCCAGGCTAGCATCCTTCCAGATCTATTCCCCATTAAATAAAATTGTACTTGTGTATTATCACGGCGCCCGTCGCATCGCATACCACTAATTAAGGTATGCGATGGCATGCGATGGACCTGATTTTAGGCTTTTCCCGGGATGAGTGTACAATTTTAATATCAATTTCAATGTTAAATGCCCACCCAGACCCGATTTTTAATGTATCCCCACACTGATGGGTAATGACAATGTTAAATGCCCGCCTGCGCTGGTATATGTAACCAATATCTCTGAATTCTATTATCATGTAGTGTTCAAGATTGGCTACTAATACTATTCAGTGTGCTGGAGGAACCAATGTCTTGTTACTTACTTAGTATTAACCCCTGCCTTGCATGCACCTGAAAAGTATTGCTGAACTAATTTGAGCATCTACCACTATCTGTATGAATGTGAAATGCCCCCCCCATTGTTAACTCCACCCCACTATCAACGCCAACCCGAAGCGTGGCAAGCACAGCGGTACGCGTCCTACGACCTTTTCATACCCCCACTATCCACGTTGACGTGGTGTTGATTTTATATAGTGTGGCGAGCGCAGCGAGCCACCGAGCCCGAAGCGTGGCGAGCGCAGCGCATTACTTCACAAGTATTACGCATCCCCTCGCGGGGCTCGCTGCGCTCGCCACACTTCGGGCTCGGAGGCTCGCTGTGCTCGCCACACTATATGAAATCAACTCCACGCCGATGTGGATAGTGGGGGTATGAAAAGGTCAGAGGACACGTACCGCCGCCCCTCGCGGGCTCACTGCGCTCGCCTTGCTTCGGGTTGGCGTTGATAGTGGGGTGGCGTTAACAATGGGGGGGGCATTTAACATTGTCATTACCCATCAGGGTGGGTGTACAATGTAAAATCAGGTCTGAGTGCCTGTACAATTGAAAATCGTGTATAATCGCGTCTCATTGCATCGCATGCGATCATATGGCATGGCATGCGATGCGATTTTGTGGTTGTACAATGCCCTGCGATGGAAATCGGGGGCGCCGTGATAATACACAAGTAACAATAACATTTCTGTCAAAGTCTATTCAGGGCGGTTTGGGTTCTAGCAACTAAGAGTTTTTGTAGCTGGCTACGAAGTTCGGACAATTCTTTGCCAAGTTCTGGACCCGGGCTTTTAAAAAACCCAGGTTTAAACCCAGGTAGTATGTCTAAAAGAGGTATAGCTAACACATTACACACTCCCATTAACTAACACATTGCACAGCTGTGTCACACTTACCACGCGCCCTGTAACTCACACACTACACACTCCCCGTAACTAACACATTACACACTCTCTGTAACTAACACATTGCACAGCTGTGTCAAACTAACCACACTCCCTGTAACTCACACACTACACACATTCTGTAACACACACTACACACTTTCTGTAACACACACTACACACTCCCTGTAAGTAACACATTACACATACTGTAGCACACACTACACACTCTCTGTAACACATACTACACACTCCCTGTAACTCACACATTACACAGCTCTGTCACACTACACACTCCTGTAACACACAGTAAACACATTCCCTTTAACCCCTTCCCGACATTTGACGTACATTTACGTCATGGCCGGGATGTACTTCCCGACACATGGCATAAATGTACGTCATGACTTTAAACTGTCACTGCGTCTCGAGACGCAGTGACAGAGGGACGATGTCTGCTGTCCCTGACAGCAGACATGTCCCTGCATGCCCAGGGGGGGCTGCGATGTCGCCCCCCCGTCGGCGATCGCTGTGATTGGCTGTTCAGTGTGAACAGCCATTCACAGCGTTTTCCTGTGTTACCAGCGAATCGGACGCTCGGTAACACAGGTGTCAATCACCGCCGGGCGTCAGGGGGCATGAGGGGGTCATCGGTGACGATGACACCTCACCCCACCCTCACCCCACCTGCCCCCAAGGCTGTGATTGGTCCGTGGGACCCACGGACCAATCACAGCCAAGGCGCGACATTTAAACTACCGGTGACTGCGCTGCAGACGCCATTCCGGTCTGGAATAGCGTGCAGAGCGGTCACCGTGCCTATCTGCCGTGATACTGACCTGATCCTTGCTAATACTTACCTGATCCTTGCAAATACCTTACCTGATCACTTGATCACTGCTTGTAGCGTGCTGGACGCTTCCTGGATCTGACTTCTTGGGACTTCCTGCTGCTGCTGCAGTGTGATAGAGAGATAGAGAGAGAGATAGAGAGAGATAGAGAGATAGTGACAGAGAGAGCTATATTTTGTGTCTGCTACCCCCCCTTTTTGGGGGTGCAGGTTTTTTTTATATATAAATAACTGTCAGTGCTGCTGCTGCAGTGTCATAGAGTGATAGATAGTGATAGATAGTGATAGATAGTGATAGATAGTGAGAGATAGAGAGATTTGTGTCTGCTACCCCCCCTTTTTGGGGGTGCAGTTTTTTTTTTTTATATATATAACTGTCAGTGCTGCTGCTGCAGTGTCATAGAGTGATAGATAGTGATAGATAGTGAGAGATAGAGAGATAGAGTGACAGAGAGTGATAGAGAGTGTATATTTTGTGTCTGCTACCCCCCCTTTTTGGGGGTGCAGTTTTTTTTTTATACATATAACTGTCAGTGCTGCTGCTGCAGTGTCCTAGAGTGATAGATAGTGAGAGATAGTGAGAGATAGAGAGAGATAGAGAGAGATAGAGAGAGATAGTGACAGAGAGTGATAGAGAGTGTATATTTTGTGTCTGCTACCCCCGCCTTTTGTGCTGATCACTATATCTGAGGTGATCAGCAACTTTTTGGGGGCGCAGAGGTTTTTTTTTTTATATACTGTATATACCTGTCAGTTGCTGCCAGTTGCACTGTCAGTTGCACCAAAGGTTGTGCACCTGCTGCCCCTCACTGGTAATCAGTGTTGCATCACTGATCACCTTTTTTTTTTTTTGAGGCTGCTGTGGGTCTTTTTTTAATTTTTTTTTTACACACACTGTGATTTTGTGGGTGTCCTGTGGCCACTGTGCGCTGATCAGTGACGTACATCACTGATCAGCTTTTTCGGCACAGGGTTGATCTATTTTTTTTTTTTTTGATCAAATTCCTGTTGCCTTTGAGCGCTGTTCAGTGACGGACGTTACTGACCAACATCTGTGCTCAATTTTTGGCGCAGGACCTTATTTTTTTTTTTTTTAACCCCTTCAATTTTTTTTTTTTTTTATTGGGTTCAAATTTCTGTATAAAGTATTTTTTTTTTTTCTGCACTACATACACACTACACACTACATACCCCCCGGGTTGAAATAAAGTTTGTACCCCCCCCCCCCCTACACTATACACGTGTTGAAACATTTCACTACCAGTAACACAAAAATAAAAATGGCATCCCAAATGTCATCCCAAATGTCATCCCAGTCATCCAGAAGAATGTATTCAGCGGAGGAGGCATATGCCATGCTTGCCTCTGATTCTGACACAGCCAGTGAGGCAAGCGGGGAATTTGAAGGATTCATCTTAACCTCATCTTCCTCCTCTAGTGATGAGGGACCCCCTCAAAGACGCCCCCGTAGAGCAGCTGAGACCCCCCCCCCCAATAATTGATCTCGTATGGACCCCACCACCAGACAATTTTGAGCCCCAGGTTCCTGAGTTTTTGGCCATGCCAGGAATCCAATTTGATTCCACAGGTCTCAGAGAAATTGACTTTTTCAAATTATTTTTCTCTGATGATTTTATAAATTTAATTGTGGACCAAACTAATTTATATGCCCAGCAGTTTATTGCTCAAAACCCCACGTCATCATTTGCTAGGTGGACCCCTGTAGATGCAGTAGAGATGATGACGTTTTGGGGTCTGGTGTTTCATATGGGCATAGTAAAAAAGCCAGAAATTAGGCAATATTGGAGTACAGATGTTCTGTACAGCACCCCATTTTACCGTATGGCCATGCCCCGGGCTCGATTTGAGACGATCCTTAAATTTTTGCATTACAACGATAATGCACAGTGCCCACCCAGAGATGATCCCACCTTTGACCGGCTATTCAAAGTCAGGCCGGTCATTGATCATTTCAGTGCCAAATTTGAAGAGATGTACATCCCAGATAAATTCATTTGCATAGACGAGTCCCTTATACATTTTAAAGGAAGGGTTAAATTCCGCCAGTACCTTCCCAGTAAGAGGGCAAGGTATGGCATAAAAATGTATAAGCTGTGTGAAAGCACCTCAGGGTACACCCACAGGTTTAGGGTATATGAAGGGAAGGATTCAAGAATTGAACCGCCAGAATGCCCCCCCTCCCTCGTAGGTGTTAGTGGAAAAATTGTCTGGGATTTAGTGCACCCCTTTCCTGGATAAAGGTTATCACCTCTATGTGGATAACTTTTACACCAGCATCCCCCTGTTTAAGGCCCTTGGTTCAAGAGGTACAGCAGCTTGCGGTACTGTGCGCAAGAACCAAAGAGGCCTCCCAAAAACGCACATTGCCCAAGTAATGAGAAGGGGTGAAAGCAGGGGAATATGCACCGAAAATATGTTGTTGGTCAAATATAAGGACAAGAGGGATGTCCTTATACTGACAACAATTCACGGAGACAGTACCACCTCCGTCCCTGTACGAGGTACCAGTACCCACACCTCCAAACCTAATTGTATCCTGGATTACAATAGGTACATGGGCGGAGTGGATCTTTCAGATCAGGTACTGAAGCCGTACAGTGCCCTGCGGAAAACAAAAATCTGGTACAAGAAGCTGGCCGTGTATATCATCCAGATGGCACTGTATAACGCTTACGTGCTATTCCGTTCTACCGGCCAGAGGGGGACATTTATGCACTTTCAAGAGGAAGTCATAAAGGGCCTAGTATTTGGGAACCAGCAGGCAGAGGGCCCCAGTACTTCTAGTACTGGCCCCCGTATTGTACCAGGGCAGCATTTTCCTGATGAAATCCCCTCCACTGGAAAAAAGGGCAGGACACAAAAAAGGTGCAAAGTTTGCTATAAAAAGGGAATAAGAAAGCAAACTATTTTCCAGTGTGACACTTGCCCCGACAAACCCGGCCTATGTATAAAGGAGTGTTTTAAAATATACCACACATCTATGGATTTTTAGGTTCATCATTTCACCGTGCTTCGGGGGTCTTGCTAATGCCACATAGCACCCACCATTCATTCCACCAGAATCTGAGCCGCAAAATCCAAAAATCACTCCTTCCCTTCTGAGTCCTGCCATGCACCCAACTGGTATTTTTTGGTCACATGTGAGGCATTGCCGTACTCGGGAGAAATTGGGGCACAGATTTTGGGGTGCTTTTTCTCCTTCATACCTTCTGAAAATGAAAAATTTTGAGCCAGAACTGCATTTTTGTGTAAAAAAATGTAATTTTTCATTTTCACTCACCAGTTGTATCAAAATTGGTGAAACCCCTGGGGGTTTGAAATGTACACTATACCCCTAGATGAATTCCCTGAGGGGTGTAGTTTGCAAAATGGGGTCACTTGTGGGGGGTTCCACTGTATTGGTGCTTTGGGGGTCTTGCTAATGCGACATAGCACCCACCAACATTCCACCAGAATTTGTGCTGCAAAATCCAAATATCACTCCTTCCCTTCTGAGTCCTGCCACTTTTTGGTCACACATGAGGCATTGCCGTACTCGGGAGAAATTGGGGCACAGATTTTGGGGTGCTTTTTCTCCTTCATACCTTCTGAAAATGAAAAATTTTGAGCCAGAACTGCATTTTTGTGTAAAAAAATGTAATTTTTCATTTTCACTCACCAGTTGTATCAAAATTGGTGAAACCCCTGGGGGTTTGAAATGTACACTATACCCCTAGATGAATTCCCTGAGGGGTGTAGTTTGCAAAATGGGGTCACTTGTGGGGGGGTTCCACTGTATTGGTGCTTTGGGGGTCTTGCTAATGCGACATAGCACCCACCAACATTCCACCAGAATTTGTGCTGCAAAATCCAAATATCACTCCTTCCCTTCTGAGTCCTGACACTTTTTGGTCACACATGAGGCATTGCCGTACTCGGGAGAAATTGGGGCACAGATTTTGGGGTGCTTTTTCTCCTTCATACCTTCTGAAAATGAAAAATTTTGAGCCAGAACTGCATTTTTGTGTAAAAAAATGTAATTTTTCATTTTCACTGCCCAGTTGTATCAAAATTGGTGAAACCCCTGGGGGTTTGAAATGTACACTATACCCCTAGATGAATTCCCTGAGGGGTGTAGTTTGCAAAATGGGGTCACTTGTGGGGGGGTTCCACTGTATTGGTGCTTTGGGGGTCTTGCTAATGCGACATAGCACCCACCAACATTCCACCACCAAAAATCACTCCTTCCCTTCTGAGTCCTGCCATGCACCCAACTGGTATTTTTTGGTCACATATGAGGCATTGCCATACTCGGGAGAAATTGGGGCACAGATTTTGGGGTGCTTTGTCTCCTTCATTCCTTGTGAAAATGAAAAATTTTGAGCCAGAACTGCATTTTTGTGTAAAAAAATGTAATTTTTCATTTTCACTGCCCAGTTGTATCAAAATTGGTGAAACCCCTGGGGGTTTGAAATGTACACTATACCCCTAGATGAATTCCCTGAGGGGTGTAGTTTGCAAAATGGGGTCACTTGTGGGGGGGTTACACTGTATTGGGGCTTGGGGGGTCTTGCTAATGCAACATAGCACCCACCAACATTCCACCAGAATCTGAGCTGCAAAATCCAAAAATCACTCCTTCCTTTCTGAGTCCTGCCATGCACCCAAATGGTATTTTTTGGTCACATGTGAGGCATTGCCGTACTCGGGAGAAATTGGGGCACAGATTTTGGGGTGCTTTGTCTCCTTCATTCCTTGTGAAAATGAAAAATTTTGAGCCAGAACTGCATTTTTGTGTAAAAAATGTAATTTTTCATTTTCACTCACCAGTTGTATCAAAATTGGTGAAACCCCTGGGGGTTTGAAATGTACACTATACCCCTAGATAAATTCCCTGAGGGGTGTAGTTTGCAAAATGGGGTCACTTGTGGTGGGGTTCCACTGTATTGGTGCTTGGGGGTCTTGCTAATGCGACATAGCACCCACCAAAATTCCACCAGAATCTGAGCTGCAAAATCCAAAAATCACTCCTTCCCTTCTGAGTCCTGCCATGCACCCAACTGGTATTTTTTGGTCACATGTGAGGCATTGCCGTACTCGGGAGAAATTGGGGCACAGATTTTGGGGTGCTTTTTCTCCTTCATACCTTCTGAAAATGAAAAATTTTGAGCCAGAACTGCATTTTTGTGTAAAAAAATGTAATTTTTCATTTTCACTGCCCAGTTGTATCAAAATTGGTGAAACCCCTGGGGGTTTGAAATGTACACTATACCCATAGATGAATTCCCTGAGGGGTGTAGTTTGCAAAATGGGGTCACTTGTGGGGGGGTTCCACTGTATTGGTGCTTTGGGGGTCTTGCTAATGCGACATAGCACCCACCAACATTCCACCACCAAAAATCACTCCTTCCCTTCTGAGTCCTGCCATGCACCCAACTGGTATTTTTTGGTCACATATGAGGCATTGCCATACTCGGGAGAAATTGGGGCACAGATTTTGGGGTGCTTTGTCTCCTTCATTCCTTGTGAAAATGAAAAATTTTGAGCCAGAACTGCATTTTTGTGTAAAAAAAATTAATTTTTCATTTTCACTGCCCAGTTGTATCAAAATTGGTGAAACCCCTGGGGGTTTGAAATGTACACTATACCCCTAGATGAATTCCCTGAGGGGTGTAGTTTGCAAAATGGGGTCACTTGTGGGGGGGGTTCCACTGTATTGGTGCTTGGGGGGTCTTGCTAATGCAACATAGCACCCACCAACATTCCACCAGAATCTGAGCTGCAAAATCCAAAAATCACTCCTTCCTTTCTGAGTCCTGCCATGCACCCAAATGGTATTTTTTGGTCACATGTGAGGCATTGCCGTACTCGGGAGAAATTGGGGCACAGATTTTGGGGTGCTTTGTCTCCTTCATTCCTTGTGAAAATGAAAAATTTTGAGCCAGAACTGCATTTTTGTGTAAAAAATGTAATTTTGCATTTGCACAGCCCAGTTGTATCAAAATTGGTGAAACCCCTGGGGGTTTGAAATGTACACTATACCCCTAGATGAATTCCCTGAGGGGTGTAGTTTGCAAAATGGGGTCACTTGTGGGGGGGTTCCACTGTATTGGTGCTTGGGGGGTCTTGCTAATGCGACATAGCACCCACCAAAATTCCACCAGAATCTGAGCTGCAAAATCCAAAAATCACTCCTTCCCTTCTGAGTCCTGCCATGCGCCCAAATGGTATTTTTTGGTCACATGTGAGGCATTGCCGTACTCGGGAGAAATGGGGGCACAGATTTTGGGGTGCTTTTTCTCCTTCATACCTTCTGAAAATGAAAAATTTTGAGCCAGAACTGCATTTTTGTGTAAAAAAATGTAATTTTTCATTTTCACTGCCCAGTTGTATCAAAATTGGTGAAACCCCTGGGGGTTTGAAATGTACACTATACCCCTAGATGAATTCCCTGAGGGGTGTAGTTTGCAAAATGGGGTCACTTGTGGGGGGGTTCCACTGTATTGGTGCTTTGGGGGTCTTGCTAATGCGACATAGCACCCACCAACATTCCACCACCAAAAATCACTCCTTCCCTTCTGAGTCCTGCCATGCACCCAACTGGTATTTTTTGGTCACATATGAGGCATTGCCATACTCGGGAGAAATTGGGGCACAGATTTTGGGGTGCTTTGTCTCCTTCATTCCTTGTGAAAATGAAAAATTTTGAGCCAGAACTGCATTTTTGTGTAAAAAAATTTAATTTTTCATTTTCACTGCCCAGTTGTATCAAAATTGGTGAAACCCCTGGGGGTTTGAAATGTACACTATACCCCTAGATGAATTCCCTGAGGGGTGTAGTTTGCAAAATGGGGTCACTTGTGGGGGGGTTCCACTGTATTGGTGCTTGGGGGGTCTTGCTAATGCAACATAGCACCCACCAACATTCCACCAGAATCTGAGCTGCAAAATCCAAAAATCACTCCTTCCTTTCTGAGTCCTGCCATGCACCCAAATGGTATTTTTTGGTCACATGTGAGGCATTGCCGTACTCGGGAGAAATTGGGGCACAGATTTTGGGGTGCTTTTTCTCCTTCATACCTTCTGAAAATGAAAAATTTTGAGCCAGAACTGCATTTTTGTGTAAAAAATTTAATTTTTCATTTTCACTGCCCAGTTGTACCACAATTGGTGAAACCCCTGGGGGTTTGAAATGTACACTATACCCCTAGATGAATTCCCTGAGGGGTGTAGTTTGCAAAATGGGGTCACTTGTGTTGGGGTTTCTAACTTTTAGCATCTTATGGTGCCTAGAAACCTACATGGTGCCTAAAAAATAATCTCATAAAAAGGAGGCTCCAAAATCAAGTAGGTGCTCCTTCTATTATGAAGCCTGTGGTTTGGTCACCGTGCACACTAGGGCCACATATAGGATATTTATGAAAACCAAAGAATTGGGGGAATCAATTTTTAGTCACATTTCTCTAGTAAAATCTGCTGTGTTCCTTAGAAAAATGTATTAAAATTGCAAATCTGCAAAAAAAATGAAATTTTGAAATTTCACCTACACTTTGTTTTAATTCCTGTGAAACACCTAAAGGGTTAACAAACTTCCAAAATGCTGTTTTGAATACTGTGAGGGGTGCAGTTTTTGAAATGGTATCATTTATGGGGGTGTCTCACATACAAGTCCCTCAAAGTCACATCAGAACTGAACTGGTCCCTAAAAAAATCAGTGTTTGAAATTTTCTTGAAAATTTGAGAATTTGCTATTCATATTGTAAGCCTCCTAGTGTCCAAAAAAATGAAAAGGAAGTTGAAATAATGATGTCAACATAAAGTAGACATATGGTCTATGTTAGTTATTAACTATTTTGAGTGGTATGATTATTTGTCTCACAAGCAGAAAATTTAACATTTTGCAAATTGCTAAATTTTCCATTTTTTCACGACATTTTGGTATTTTTCACAAAAAAACACAGACTGTATCGACCCAAATTTACCACTAATTTGAAGTACAATGTGTCACGAAAAAACAAAAAGGGCTCTGTCAGGAACGCAAAAACTGGCTCTGTCAGGAAGGGGTTAACATACACTTCACACTATAACTTACCTGCTACATACCCCTGTAATGCACACACTGCTGTGGTCCGAATTCCCCTCCCCAGCTTATGGTGGGGGTTTGGCCATAATTCTGTTTCACTCGCAAAGGCAAATTCCTTCTGAAATGGACAAAACCATGTACACCCAAATTAAATTTGGGTGAGTTATTTTGTTTCTGTGCAGGGAAAATACTGACTGCTTTATTTTTACACTGCAATATAGATCTCACTTTGGAGTAAAACCACACCCAAATCTAATTCTCTCTGCACATGTTACATCTGCCCCACATGGTTTTGTCCATTTGATAAGGAATTTGCCTTTGCGAGTTAACCAGAATAATGGCCTTTGTGTATGCACGCATGTGCAAGCCCCGGAGCGAACACCTTTGGCAACTTTCACACTTGCCTGGGCATTCACTCAATGTTGGGCAGACAGGGGGCAGTCGCTTGGGTCCACCCAGTGTTGGATGTGCCCACAAAAACGGTGGGCGCATCCATGTAAACGCTGGGTGGTCACCCACAAAAGCCACCACCTCCGTCCAGGATAAAAGTAAGTATAGACTTAATTTTATCAACGAAGGGAGGAAACATAAATTGATACCCCATAGCAGCCTATAGCCTTCTCTTCGCAACCCGCACCGGCCCTCGCCGCCCCGCATTGTCCTTGCTGCCCGCCCCCCCCCCTTTCCTGATATCCGGACAGCCTCTTGCATGCTGCCTGGACCAGTGAACTTCTCCTCCCTAGCACCTCCTGGGTGCAGGGAGAAGGAGCCCGTCAGGTCCCTGCAGCCGTCTGAGCAGGAGGCTGCCGGGCATAGGAGGTGGGGAAGAGCTGTGGGGACCTGCTCACCCCCCCAGCCAGCTGCTTTGCAAAGGGCAGATCTTATCGCAAGAGCTACCCTTTGTGATACTAATCGCATATGTTAAAGCACATTCGATTAGTATCAATGCGGAGGGGGCGGCGGATGTTGGAGCATTGATTGTTTATCACCATCCATGTTTTTGCTGTTGTGGTAGCAGTGTTTTCATCATTCAGTGGTGGTTTTCAGATGGCAGCCTTTGAATAGTGTGGAGGCAATGGCCACCCAACTTAAAATACAGCTGAATTCAACTGCTTAACATCAAGACCAGCCATGGGACACTATTGGGCAAACATAGTTTTTTAGGTGCATGTGAAATCCATCATGATGCTTGTTTTCATCAAATTCGTCTGATGCATTAGTTATTTAACATCACATCAAGTTCATTTAATCTATTGGTTAGTTACCACATTCATAAGCTGAAGCCCTGCAACCACTCATGGGGTGGGTTTCCGATAACCATCCCTACACTACTCACACCTGTGATTCACACAATAAACAAAGCTATGTATACCACAAACTCCTTGTAACACACTCTACACTACTATGTTATATGGTAAATCTGCTGTAACTTGCACACAACACAGCTATGTGCACCACCTGCTGTAACTCACACTACTACACACACTACTACTTGCACCACACAGCACCTGCTGTAACTCACACTACACAGCAATTTGCACCATGCATCCTGGTATGTAGTTAATTTTCCGATCATGGACAAAATACTGATTGACAGAATCCCCACAATCAAATGCCAATGGACAAAATACCGACAGGTATAGAACACCGCCAACATCGAAATAACAATAGGTACAAAACACTGACGAACCACAATGCCGACAGCCAAAATATTGACAAAAATAATACCGAATACGAGACATCGTGGCTGACATTAAAACTGTGTAGACAGCCTCTGCTGTAAGATTGTTTCTTAAAACTCTAGCTGAATTCTTATAACCTATTCAAATGCATTATGAACACAACGGGCAGTATTCAGTGCTCTGGATTCACTGTTTTTTTCGGTGAATCTGGCATGTTCAATGTTCACCGTTCGCCGAAAGCGAACATTGAATGCCGGGCAGTTTTCCGTTTCATGCTCGCTGCAGTTCGCTGGTGTATTTCAATGGGGTTTTCACTGTGATTCGCCGAGAGTGTATTCAATGCTCGAATGGAGAACTGCTTTCACCATGATTTTTGCCGTGATTCACCGTTTTGCATTCAACACCTTTTCAAGGTGAACTGGAATGTGTTCTTTTGAAATAAAGGTTTTTTTGGTACTTACTTGTTAGTTGGGCGCCCACTATAGTTAGTACGCTCATACCCCCACTATCCATGTCGGCGTGGAGTTGATTTTGTATAGTGTGGCGAGCGGATGCGGAAAAATAAACGAATAGCTTAGTGGGCCCAACTAACATAACAGGAAAAGACATAGTGCAGATCAATCAGGTATAAAAGATTTTAATCTGGGAGATACACTTACAAAGTGATGACAGTCTCCCTGTATTGTTCCTTTGTACGGCGCTGCGAAACACTTGTGGCGCCTGATATGTAACAATTACATATGTGAGAGATCTTGTTATCTTACTACTGAACCACCTTCGTAGATATACACATAACATATGACTCCTTTCTTTTTTCCAAGTGTGATCAGAGAAACAAAATGTTCACAAGCAGTTTCCAGAAGATCATTCACAGCAGTAGACTATCACTGTTGCTCTTAACGTTTCCCAAGGTGTTGCACGCCGCCGTCCGGGATTCACTGCACCCGGACGGACGGCAGATGCGGCGTGCTGGGGACGTGGCTGGGGACGTTGCCGGGCAGCGTCCCAAGCCTCACTCTGAGACTGGGCGTTGGGGCATTGCCAGGTAACGTCTCCGAACTTCCGCCCGGCGGCCGGGAACGCGCACGCCTGACGTCACTCAGGCAGCGCGGTTTTCAAATAAATAGCCGGCGTCTGCTGGGCACAGACGCCAGTTATAGCTCTTTGCTCACCAAGCATCCAGCGTGTAAATCCGGTCCCCGTGGCCTTGGTCCTCGGTCCTTGTCTGTGGATATCTGCTTCCAGCTTATTCCAGTCGTCCAGCCTTCCGTGGGTGTCCTCTCTTACAGTCCTGTTCCTGGTCTGAGCCTGCGTCTGACCCACAGTCTCCATCTTCCCGTGGGTCACGTAAGTGCTCCAGTGGAGCCCCGGTCTTTTCTTTCTCTGTCCTGTAGCCCTCTGAGGCTTTGCCCTTCCGCGGGCCTGTTGTTATATTCATCCTGTTCTGGTACCTCTTTTGATCCCTCCTGGATCTTTCCCCCGCCTGTCTTCATTATATTCTTTTAGGCAGGAATTGTCCCCTTCCTTCTGGTCCAGGCTTTGAGGAGTCACTGTCCCTGTGGTGTGTTTGTGTGGGACTCCTCGCTGTCAGTTGTGTCTGCGACTAGGTCGCAATCTCATCTTGGCCTGGTGCCAGCAGTCAGGGGTCATTTCCCAGCTAGGCCCATTAGTCAGACTGTCCTCTTGGGCTACCCCTTGGCGATCGCTTTCCCCTTGTCAACACCTAAGACTTAGCTGCATCGGGGTCGGAGCGGGCTTAACTCGCTCCTTCGGACGCGGCGGCCACAGGTGAAGCCTAGCTCTGCAGGGGTTTGTCATCTGCCTCGGGGACTCAACAGAGTGAGTGTAGGATCTGCTGTGGCCATCTTAACCGGCGGTCCCGGCTACGGGCTCACGCCTGAACTCCCGACTCCTGTATCCGGCAGTTGCCACCTGCGCCCCGGCGGGCATCGTAACACAAGGTCTCCCATGAGTATGTCTATAGAGGCAGCAGGCTATGCAGCTACTGCTTTTACAATACTTTTACCCTTATCAGACAACAACAGTTGTAGATTTAGCATTTCTTCAAATACTAATATTCTAGTTCATCATGGACACATTTGCTGCCTACCAGTTAGAGTTGAATTCAAGGCACTTATACAGTCATATAAATCAGAAATGTAACTGCTACATTATAACATGGGCAGTGTCAGGATGGAGATAATCTGCCCTGTAGTAGCTGAGTAGCGGGCCATAGTAAGGCACAGCACAATCCCTTTTCCATAACTCGCTAGAGCAGAACTGAGTTTGAACTCCTGAGAATCAGCACATTGCTCACCAAGCTGGACATTCAGGGGGAAATTTACTAAAGGAAATTTGTAAAAAAAATAGGTGTATTTGTATCCAGAAATACATTTATTTTTGAAATGTACTATCCCGACAATACGGCAATTCGTAGTCGTATTGATGTGCTATCAATACGAATAAGAATTGCCATATTTTCAGGATAGTAAATGTTAAAAATAAGTGTATTTCTGGATACAAATACACCTATTTTTTACACATTTCCTTTAGTAAATTTCCCCCTCAAGCTACTCCCTGGACCAAGAAGCAGTCCCTGGAAGCATATTACTGCAGTCAATGAATTTGTGTATGCACACAACTGCATACCATCCAACATAGACTCGAAGAAGGAGGAGTGGCTTTGTAAGAATGTTGCCATCATAAGCCACACCCATTTTCCCATCACTGTAGGGGCATGCCCAGCGCTTTGTGAGCTGCTGGCCATGCCCCCAGTCCATCTGTCTCCTGTATCTCCCCTACAGTTTTTAAGTAATGCATAGGCTGCAAGCCGCAGAAGCCCTACAGTGGACTTCTAAGGAAGCACTATGCAATGGGAAGCCACTGAAATGACTGGTGGTGGAGGATATTTACTGGGGGCTCTGCCATTGATCCCAGGACATCTAAAGACTATACAAACTGCATTCAGAGTATAACAGTGCACTTGATCTGATCAAGCTGCAAATTAGAGAGCATTCGATTACATTTAATTTGTTAACGGGTATCCTTTAGTGTTTTGCGGCCATTTCCATTTAAAAGACACTGCCTACAAATGTCTACAGATCATATAGTATATTATTTCTAGAAGGTGATTTTTGGTGACAATCCCTTTTTCTCCCTTCATACAAAATTGCTAAACAATGTACCATTAAAAAAATAAAGTTCTCCGCTTCTGATTATTTGTTAATTTTGACTTGCACATTGTATTGTTTGTTTGCAAATCGAAGTTAAAAATATTCTTTTCGTGTCAGAATTCTTTCACGGATGCTTTGAAACGGATTAGTTTTGCTCGGCTACTTGAAATGGCTACAAATGAACTGGTTCTTCTTTCATCCTACTACAAACCACCAAACTCACTATAAAATAAATCATATTTTATTTGAATGCCAAATTTTCGCACGGGCCATTTAGTATACTTTGTATTGCACAAATTAGTAAAACCACAGAATTAACCAGTTTATATGAATTACAGTTTATGTCCATTTTCCATTATTTGGGAGCATTAGCAGATTTCATTAGAGACCAGCCAGATCTGACAGATAATATGGCAAATCATTCTGTAGTGTATAACAAGAAAATGAAGGTGAAAACCTGCGCTTTAAACAAAGGGTGCTGCCCTATCCAAAAATAGTCACCAAACTAATGAAGATATGTCCAAATAATGAGAGATAGGGAAAGGCGCTCCCACTTGGGATATTCAATCTTCACAATATTGATGACGTATTCAATAGTCGTATGTTTAACGGAATGTGATACCTCAAAGAAAAAACTAAACAATCTCACTTCTTATGGTGTAAATAGTATTATTAAAAGAAGATAAATATTTTTCTTATTAACCAATATATATGCTCCATACCAGAAGTGAGCCTTAACTTAGGCCACAAGATTTTTCGTTTTGTACTGTCAATACTCCAGCATACAGTAGGAGCACCTCTCATTAGAGTGGGTCCTATCGCCAATTGCCAGGACCCGCCATCACACGGGGGCATGTGCGCACAAGATGCTTGCGCACCTCGTTACGTTGGAGCCCACCACCACCTCTCCGCCGCACCCCCTTCAGTGCCTGCAGCCCCCTGTACCCCCCTCCAAGCCTGCCTGTCTCCCTGAATCAAAGATGGTCAGGGATTCCGCTCCCTGACACCGAGAGACAGGGACACATGTGTGTGTTTGACACTCGTGCATCCCCGTCAGATGTTGCACGTGTTCGCCATCTGTCACCAGTCGAGGGGATTTGGCGAGATGTGGAAGAAAGATTGGATATATATCTGTCTGCGCTAAAGATCTGCAGCCGGGTGTCAAAAAGAGATTTAAGAGGTGTCACCACACCCCCAAAAGAAAACACTATAGCATACAAGAAAAATCTCAATGTCACTGACAGTGGCGCTTGAAAGTAAGGAGTATATAAATAATAAATGGATTATAATATCTGACTCCCCTGTGATTGTATTTGAGGTCCCCTCTTTCTTCTAGTATGATTTCCTTCTCAGGACATATGAAAGATATAAGGGGACAAAAAGCACAGATCTTCGTGCAATACTGAGAGTTGTTTCCAACAATATGAAGAAGTTCTTCAAGAATAAATTTATAAACCACCAGTGTGTAGTTTTTATATTACGGAGGAAGCCCTCCTATATAAATTACTCACAGAGTACTGGTTACACAGTACTCTTCTCAGTAACCAGACTCGCAGTCTGGTTACTGAGAAGAGCACATGCACAGAATAAGAAATTTACTGCAAAGTAAGAAAGTGGAGTGGAGAAAAGACCCCCCTGATATGCTGTTATACCAATGATACTCTGTGAGTAATTTATATCGGAGGGCTTCCTCCGTAATATAAAAACTACACACTGGTGGTTTATAAATTTATTCTTGAAGAACTTCTTCATATTGTTGGAAACAACTCTCAGTATTGCACGAAGATCTGTGCTTTTTGTCCCCTTATATCTTTCATATGTCCTGAGAAGGAAATCATACTAGAAGAAAGAGGGGACCTCAAATACAATCACAGGGGAGTAAGATATTATAATCCATTTATTATTTATATACTCCTTACTTTCAAGCGCCACTGTCAGTGACATTGAAATTTTTCTTGTATGCTATAGGATTTGGCGAGAGTTGATGCTAAACAAGAGGTGCTCCATCTGTATAAGTTTCACTCTTTTTTATATACCTCAGATAAAATTTGAAATGCTCCTTATAGTGTAATTAAGTAAGCATTTATTATAGACAATAAAATAATTCAAGGCATAATACCATGTCTGGCCTTCTGATCAAGGCTATTTGAGTCACTGTTAAACAAGAGTAGGTCTCAAAAAAGTCCACTTCCAAATGAATCCAAGATAGTTATCAAAAGGTCCAGTCCAACAGTTTTTATGTCCCCTCTTACATTCACCATTGCGTTTGTACTAAATGGTAAGGCTTCCTCACGGGGTATTTCCTGTATCTAGTGCTGGATTTTTATACCCTCCCTATCTTTACTCCTCCTTCTTGCAAAGTCTCATGGGAGTATCATTAATTTTTCTGCAAAAATGAATTAAATTCAAGGTATTTGCTTATAATTACAATAACAATGTGGTCCTGTATAAAACATAAGAATTAGAACATATATATTAAAAAAATCACCGATTTGTTGGTGGTGCATGTGACCGAAAGTTGCCGGAAGTGCATGGAACCCAGAAGACCTTGTGTTTTCCAGCGTCCTTCCAGTGACGTGTACAGATCGAATACAAATCATCCCCAAACTTCTGGGCCCAGCTTCAGTTGTAAAGAATAGAAAAATATAACTATAAAAATATTTATCAGACTGAATATTTATAAATAAATAAGTGATATTAGAAAAAAATGGCTTCTACAAATCTGGCACTACCACTGCTGCGGGTTATTGATAAACAAAATAGTGCTACAATCACTATAAAGACCATATATGGAGTACAAAAGTGATAACAAAATCCTGCTCAGATTGTTCCAACTTCTATATCCTCTTCTTTCAAAGGGATATTTTCATCCTATATGGATCCTCAGGATTGTGCTATGTTTTACCCTGCAAGTCGAGACAATGGTGTGAAATGGAACAAATTAGCGCTCAGTGGTACCCATGTATCAAGGTGATTTCAGCCTTGTGAATAAAATATATAATATATACAAAACCAGATTTAATTGGCAGAATTCCCAGTTGTATATATAAATAATGCAGGATTCGGATCTGGCTCCAATGCTCCCATATTTACACACACAGAGGAGACATAATAGAAAGCCACATAGTGCAAGTCAGTAAAATCAAACAGGTTTTTAATATAACGATTACACTTACAATATAGTGACTTGTATAAAGGCAGAAACAGTGAAATCCCAGGCAAAACAGCAGACAGATGACCTCTCAAGAAATTCCCTCAGTCTGGGTCCCTTGATCCGGATAGCAAGGGGGGCTCAGTCCAGGAATACCTCTCCAAAGTGTCGCTTGTGCACAGGGTTCTCACGCAGGGTGGTGATAACAATCACGCTTAAACGCGTTTTCGGAACTCAGTCCTTCATCAGAAGCGTGGTTAAAGTGTCCACCAAGGGGCGTATATATACCCCTATCAATCACAATAACAAGCACATTGATTCACCGCTAATCGGCTTCCAGCATCTGGCCTCCGTGTTCACCAAGATGTTTTACCCTGCAAAAAAATATATAATAAAATGTGGTCAGTACTCATGTATAGATATAAGGAGACAAGTGTTCTCTCTTATAGTGTCAGACCAGTTCATCACTCCTCCAACATGTTCCGAAGTTATGCAACTTCTTTTTCAAGGTGGAGTGAGAATCAAAACAAGTGTGATTTAACTAACACGCTGCCCGAACTTCCGTTTTTTTGCTAAAGCCGCACGGAGCTCCACGGGACATTGAACAACATCTAAGACAAGCGCTACATTGCGGACCTGCCTTGCCCTATCCCATACAACGGAGAAAGGTATTGTAGGGACATTGTAGATCGCTTCCATTCTATTCCCCGGAGCTACCTTTTCACAACAATAACGCTACCACCAATTATTCAAAAAAGGGCTGTAAACATATTTTACTAACCTCCTTTTTTCCCAACAGGCAAGCACATCGTTCATTGTTTTTTCATTTTGTTCATTTTTTCATTATTATTATCACACTAATTGCTATTTTATCAATTCCCACAAGCGCCTTAAATAATTTCCTTTTACCAATAACCATATCATTAAGGCTGCTCAAAACCCTAGCGCAGTTAAACTAACACCCTTATCTACTTTTCCGGAAGTGACCTGCGCTCCGCGACCGGAAGTGTTGCCTCTTCATAATCGGAAGTAGGTTGTGAGCGCACCCATCACGCGGTTTTAAATAACTTCAAATACACCCGGAAATGGTGCCGCATCCTGACCGGAAATTGTCATATGTGTACATCCGCCTCGAGGCAATTGCACCAGGAAGTGGTGCAGCATCATGGCGGGAAGTTGACTGTACACGTGTTTGCCTCTTTGGTGTATGGGCTTCAAACACACCCGGAAGTAATGTCATATAATCACCAATATTATTGGTCTGGAGTCTATCGTAAAAATACATATAATTGATGCTATAAACCGTGTAGATCTAAAAAAAAAATTGTCTAATAATTCACGCAGAAAGAGAATATGCAGTATATGTTAAATCCCTCACATAGGCAAAAGAACTTACATAAGACTACATATAAAAAAAATGCACATTAGCAAATGCATCAAAGATACATAATGTTGTATAATCACCAATATTACATATTATAGTAGTACATATTCTCATCCCATTGAACAGTCTGAAGTTTTCTCAAGACATCACTAGTGTCTTCGAAATAACACCTCTCTTTTACCACAAATGATTGAAGGTGATGGTTAATATATCTCTGCTAATATCGGACGACCAGGTGGACATGTAGTGTTTTTGTGGACCTTGGAGAGGAAATATAATACAGGTATTGTATACTCCTCATTTGTTAGAAACTCTGGGTGAGATTTAATAGGATGAGAGATTCAGAAAGTGAGAGATTTGGTGAGAAATCTCCAGTCTTTTAAAGCAGCAAGCATTTACACTTCAAAATCAAACTGGTTAAGGTTCTCTGGGCGCTGTCTGCTAGCCCGCACAGTGCTATACGCCCTGCCGGGCGGTGTGTGGACCGGGAGCGTGTGGAAGGAGCCGACCTGACGCTGCTGAGGGAGAGAAGCCGCTGGTGATCTGCAGATCGGGCGGGAGGAAGGAGCCGCCGGCGCTGCTGAGGCCCGGTTCACGGAGGTGCGCATCACTGAGAGGGGCATAGGTGGAGGTGAGGTCCCTTTCTGGACGGGGTGCACCTGCCCTTGGCCCTCTGGACCCCTGGGTAATTGTGCCAGGCACTGTATAGAGGTGCAGTGAGCGCACTTGGGACGCCAGCGACTGCCATTGAGCTGGGTCTGCGCTGGGCCTCTGCCTGCCTGCTTCTGGCCCCAGGATCGGCTTGGTCCAGCTGGAGTCTACCCCGATCAATTAAGCCGGCAGCTGTGGGTCAACACTCTCTGGGGAGGCTCTCTACACCTTGTCCCCTGCCCTGAGACCGTACACCCAGCCCTCGCTTTTTACTATACAATAAGTGCTGGGGTGTCTGGACTCTGGACTCTAGTGCCCACTTGTCACCAGAATACCAGTCTAGTATCATAGCTTTGTCCATAGACTTTATTACATACTACTGACATTTACTACCACGTTTCAGTATTCTTGCTTCATTTTACTTAACCCTGTGGATTCAGGTTTATTATCCTGGTTATTCCTGAGGATTGGTGGGGCTGTAGCTCCAGCTTGTGGTTTGAAACAGTGACTGCAATGCCAGAATTTCCTTCCAGCTGCTAGTACGCTAAATAATATCTCATTTGGTTGGTGGACTCTGTGTCTACTGCTTACGTGCAGCAATTCAATTTACGTCTAGATTGCACCATCCTTGAGAATTAGTCCTGTTGGACTGGGTGTGTTTGCAGTGAGAGGAGAGACTATATCTATCCTCTATAGGTGTCTGCAGCTTGCTTAAATTCCCCCTCTCGTGTCTATTTAAATTTGAAGCAATTCTCTGGATATGGACGTTGCTGTGCGTGCATAATTTATTACTTCCCCGACCGGACTACCCACCAGAGGTTTCCTCACTTTGTTAGCATAATCCCCTACATAGGGAAACCCAGGAGATGTAAAGTTGACAGCTAGCTGTCCACCCGGTTCACATTAGCTATTTGTTGTTATGGACTTGGTTCTTTGACCTGTTTTGTTTATCTCACTATGAGCAGGAACAGCGCTAGAGGAGGTAAAAAACAATCCCAGCAGAGCATACATCCTCTTCTTGTCCGAACAGATCCGACCTCGATGGCTCAATCCCCTTCTTCCTCCCCAGGTCATCCGTCTACTATGTCCCCTATAGCTGATGATGCCTTCGCTACTAAAAGTGAAATTCAAGCTATGTTTGAGGACTTCACCAAAACTTTAACTTCTAATCTCCAACAATTATCTGCTGACCTACGCAAAGAACTTGTTGTTTTGTCTAAACGCACTTCCGTGATGGAGGAGAAGGTCGACTATCTTAAGGAGAAGCCCGAGGATCTCGAGAATAGAGAGAGACGGAATAACTTGCGGATCCGGAATATCCCGGAATCGGTCTCTGCTAAATCCCTGGAGACGTACCTCAAACGCCTCTTTATCTCGTTGGTTCCTACGCTGGAAGAAAATCAGATTCAGATTGAAAGGGCACACCGGGCCGTGAGGCCTAAACCCAAAGATGACGCCCCCCCCTAGAGACGTTATCCTGAAGTTCCTTTCATTTCAGGTGAAGGACCAAATTACCCAGGCTAGTCGCTCCTCCTCTCACATTCACTTCGAGGACAGCTCATTACAGATATTTCAAGACTTGGCTCCCAACACCCTACTAATGAGGAGAAGAGAACTGGGGGACATTACTAAGTCTCTTAGAGACAATGATTTCAAGTATAAATGGGGCTTCCCATTCCGCCTCATTGTGGACGTCAACGGTCGTCAGGAATCGGTACGCACTGTTGCTGAAGGGAAAAGCCTGCTCCGTAAACTCCAGCTGCTTCAGCTGGATGATGAAGCTTCCTCCTCAAATTGCTTCTCTGCCTACCTGACAAGGTTATGGAAGAATCCGTCAGTTTTAATTCACATTTGAGTATATGTTTATCTAGTGCCTTTATTATGTTGTTTTTTTGTGACTGGCGGTTTTCCCTCCAGTTCCTCCTCCCCTGCGGACGCTTGCTTTTGCGTGCAGGGAGGGGAGGGGACTTGGGAGCACTGGTTTTACTGCTCTTTTCTAGTTCTGAGTTCATAGTAGGACGTTTTATAATACCGGGTGGATCGCCCTGTGCCGTATCTACTTGTGTTCCCTTTCTATTTTGTAATTTACTTATAGTTAATTGTTTTTTTTTGCTTGCTTAGGCCACGCTCCCTTTACTTTTAGGGATTGCTGTACAGTGACCTGTATTAGGTTCTACAGCCTTCCCTACATTTGCACCCTTTTAGGATTACTGCCTCTATAGGGGTGACCCCTTGTTTTTCTTTCCCTTATTTTTTTTTTTGGGGTGCTCACTTAGTGGGCCTTTCCCTCTTTTCGAAGGAATAGGGGGGTAAAGTCGCCCACTCCCCTTTTGCCTCTTTGTGATTTTTTTTTCTCTCTCCCTTCCCTCTCCCTCTTTAATCCCTTCTTAGACACTGTCGTGGGTGATAGTTTGTACCTTGGGAACATAACACTGACTGTACTTTCTCTAATGTGAAGGGCCTTAATACTCCTCACAAGAGATCATTACTGTATAAAACCATCCAATCTAAAAAGGGTGATATTGTTCTGCTGCAAGAAACTCATTTTAAAAAACACTCTCATCCCTCCTTGTCCTCCAGGCGCTTCCCCAATGTTTTCCACTCCACTAACCTCTCTAAGAAACAGGGCGTTTCAATTCTAATCCGTTCATCGGTACCATTTCAACTCATCTCTCAAGCTGTGGATTCAGAGGGGAGATATATTATCTTAATAGCACAGATTGGTCACCAAATTATGACTATTGTTAATATTTATGCTCCTAACACAGGCCAGGCCAAATTTTTTCGAGATATATTTGATAAATTACACCCCATCCGAAAAGGATTAGTGTTACTGGGAGGCGATTTTAATGCCGTCCTTTCGCCTACGTTGGATAGAAGCTCCTATAAAAAGGTCCCTTCCAGTGGCGCACAATTTAATTCCCTTCACAGGGTAATAACAGAGGCTGGGTTGTTTGACACCTGGAGGGCAGTCCATCCAACTTCACAGGACTATACATTTTATTCTATCCCTCATGACACTTATTCCAGGATAGATATGTTATTTGGTTGTAGTGGATTACTAACTACCTTGTCTAAAGTCGATCATATGCCCGTGGTATGGTCCGATCACTCTATGGTGTCTATTACTATTGACCCTATCAATTCAAAAATGGGGCGGCCCTCCTGGCGTTTGAATGAAACCCTACTTCAGGTTCCTAAATTTAGAGATCTTCTCCAGTCACAGATTAAGGAATACTTCGATCTTAATTCTTCATCTGTGACTTCTGAGGCGACAGTTTGGGAGGCCCACAAGGCTGTTATTAGAGGCGCAATTATTAAATATGCCACTTACAGGAAAAAGAAACTGACAGATAGAATCACAGCCTTAACTGAACAGCTAGAACGCTTAGAGACCTTACACAAACAGACGCACTCCGCAGAGATACTTAAACAAATACATGGGGTGAGAGGTGAACTTCAGTCTATATTAGCTGAACAGACAGAGAAGTCCCTTCGCTGGGCCAATCAGAGATTCTACGAAAATGGTAATAAGTCAGACGCATTGCTGGCAAGACAATTGAAGGCTAAACGTGCCACCCAAACCATCGTATCTATTCGAGATGATACCGGCACACTTACATACGACCTGATTTTGATTAACCGCACATTTTATAATTACTACAAGTCTCTTTATAACTTATCTTCACCTCAACCGCCCATGTTTACACCCTCACTCCCAGCCCAACAATACCTGGACTCTTGTAAACTTGAAATAATTTACCGATTCTCAGACGTCAACCCTAAATGCACCTAAACGGTTGATGAATTACAGTCCGCAATAAAATCACAGAAGCCATCCAAGGCCCCTGGACCAGATGGTTTTTCTTCTATGTATTACAAAACCTTCTAATCCACCTTGTCCCCATATCTTTTATCTCTCTATAATAAAATTTTATTAGGGGATAAATTCCATCCAGATTCATTAAAATCGGTTATTATTGTTATCCCTAAGCCTAAAAAAGACCATACCTGTAAAACGAATTTCAGACCAATCTCACTGATCAATTCGGACATTAAACTGTTTGCTAAGATTTTGGCCAATAGACTAAATCTTTTGTTGCCCCAACTTATCAACCCTGACCAGGTGGGATTTGTCCCTGCACGACAAGCTCTTGATAACACCAGACGGACTGTCAATTTGATTTCTTTTATTAATAAATGTAAACTTCCATCTGTGTTGTTATCATTAGACGCAGAAAAGGCTTTCGATCAGTTATCCTGGTCATTTATGTTTCAAGCTTTACAATCTTATGGAAATACTGGTAATTTTTTTAAAGCGATTGGCTCCCTATATGACAACCCTTCAGCTCTTGTTTCCACTAATGGCCTATCCTCTCCATCTTTTGCTCTCAATAATGGAACGAGACAGGGCTGCCCCCTTTCTCCCTTGCTTTATGTCCTGAGCATTGAACCTTTAGCTGCTAAAATTAGAGACAATCCAAATATCAGAGGCGTTGTGGTCAAGGACAAGCATTACAAAATATCGCTATTCGCGGATGATGTCCTACTGACTCTGTCCACTCCTCTGATCTCTCTTCCTAATCTTATGAAGGAGCTCCTTGATTATGGGGAATGCTCGGGGCATAAAATCAACAATAGAAAATCTGAGGCCATGTCGCTTCATCTGTCTCCAGACACGGCTAACCTTTTGTATAGGGGTTTTGGTTTTACGTGGAAATCTAACTCTTTTACATATCTAGGTATTCAGATTACAAAATCTTTCAGTCAACTTTTTAAAGCAAACTAAATTCCTTTATTGCATTCAATCAAAATGGATCTAAAACGGTGGGCCCCTTTTTATATTTCTTGGACTGGTCGTATTAATTCTATAAAAATGAATGTTTTGCCAAGGGTTTTATACCTTTTCCAGACAATCCCCGCTAGGGTCCCATTTTCGTTTTTGAAAGAAATTCAATCTCTTTGTGGTTCTTTTGTATGGGCTAATACTAAACCAAGAATTAATAGGCCGACCCTCTCTAAATCGAGAATAAATGGGGGCTTAGGACTTCCCATTTTTGAGAGATACTACTATGCAACGCAATTAAGTCATATATCATCATGGCATACACCTGTGGGAACTAAAACTTGGGTGACTTTGGAGTCAGATCTAATAGGTTTACCATCGGTTAGTTATCTTCCATGGCTCCCCCCAAAGCTGAGACCGCCTTCAATAGCTGCAGCTCCATGTGTACACGCTATCTTACAAACCTGGGACAAATTTAACAAAAAATTGAATCTCTCTGCCTACCCCTCACCACTAACTCCACTTTGGAAACACCCGGATTTCCCGTTAGGGAATGTTAAGTCATACTCAGCCCCTTGGACCACAGCTGGTGTCGATAGAATACGTCATATTAGAGGAGAATTTTCCCCTCCAGACTTTAAATCACTTTGTGAACGTTATAACCTCCCCGCCACCTTTATATATATATATATATATGCAAATTGTTAGCTTTATTTAATCCATTAACAAATCTGATAAATTCAGAAATCCCACCTCTTTTGAATGCCACTGTATTTACAGTCCTGGTCGCAAGGGATCTATATCTATTTTGTATTCTTTAACTATCCCACAAATCCCGTCGACTAAAGAAAAACATGAGTTGGCTTGGGAGCGTGACCTGGGTGTGTGCCTGGAGGATGAGGACTGGTCAGAGCTGAGACAACACGTGAGTAAAACCTCAATTAATACAAATATCAGAGAGAATTCCTTCAAGGTTTACTCCCGGTGGAATATGACTCCTGATAAGATATCCAAGCTTTTTCCGGGCTCCTCTGATTTTTGCTGGAGGCAATGTGGACACTTTGAGGGGTATTCAATGCCGCAGCGAGCGGCCGGCGAGGGGGTTAAACAGCGAGGATTGCTGAAAACCAGCGATCCTCGCTGTTTAACCCCCGCGCCGGCCGCTCGCTCTATTCAACGTACTGGGGAAATCCTCGCCGTCACAGGACGGCGAGAATTCCCCAAAACAGCGAGACCCGGGTCTCGCTATTCTGTAGCCGCATCCGCCAATTCCCCCTCGCTCAAAAAACGGAGCGAGGGGGAATTGGCGGATGCGGAGGCTGTGTTGAATGCTGTCAGGGTGAGTGGTGACAGCGAGCAGGAAGCCCTGCTCGCTGTCACCACTCGCAAACAGCATTGAATACCTGCCATTGGCACCTTTTACCACGTTTGGTGGGATTGCCCTGTAATTTCCAAATTCTGGGACGAGGTCACCTGGGAGGTTTCAAGGGTAATTGGTCAATCCATTCCTAAAACACCTCTGAACGCCCTTTTGAGTAAACCTTTTGATTCCATATCTAAAGCCCAGAATTCATTTTGCCTTCATCTATTTAATGCAGCAAAACTTCTTATAGCGACTCTATGGAAGCAGTTGGAGGCTCCCTCTTTAACTGCGTTGATTAATAAGATATGGTATCTTGCATCCATGGAGTATATTACAGCCCTTTTAAATAATAAGGTCAAAAAATTTCACCTTGTCTTCCCTTACTTCTTCCTTTACATTCCCCCCCCCCCCCCTTTTTTTTCCTCCTTTTCTTTCTCTATTACACCTTCTAAAAATTTGGTAAAATAATAGCCACATGTGTCAGTTTATTGTAAGGAGACCAGTTCTTAATCTGTATGTCTATGACGCTTTTTCATTTTTCTGTTCTGTACTGGCTGAGTTGTTGTCAATATTTTTGGCTATTTCAATAAAATATATGTTAAAAAAAAAAAATCAAACTGGTTAAGCAGTGTAAATGATTGCCGCTTTTTCTATCTCTCATCCTATTAAATCTCACCCTCAATGACTTCTTTTGACAAGATTCCTTTTTTTCAAATAGGTGTCCACCAGAGTTTTCAGAGATCTAAATATATTTAAATAGGGGTCCAATTTTAACATGACATATGTTTTATCCTCATTTATTTGTCTATACCCTTCTATTAAATAATCGGTTTTATTCATACGTACTATTCCCCCACCCTTGTCTGCCGGATTAATTATTATTTATTTATTATCCTGTAATGCGTTGTTTCTGGTGTTTCTGAGTATGATAGATTTTTTTCTAACAATACTCTTTTTGGATTTTATACTCTCAATATCTGAAATGACACTTTTATAGAATGACTCTTCAAAGCATCCCTTCGCAAAGCTGGGGTTAAAGGTAGATTTTTGGTTACATTTATTATTTGTCACCTTGGAATTTTCTGGATTTTCTTTTCAGGAAAAACAAAAAACTTTTTTTAGGCTTAACTTCCATAAATTTTTGGATATCTATAAAAATATCAAAAAATGTATATCGTTATATGGAGCGAACTTTAAACATAGACATAGGTACTTAAATTTAACATTTTAATAGTACTCTCTTTCTCCATACTGTCTGTATTATTTTCATAATCTACAGTTGGGATGTTAGGTTTTTTGGTATTTAGCTTTTTTATTTCTTTTTATACCTTCCCCCCCCCCTCCTTCCCCATTTTGCCTCTTTTTTTATTTTATTATTTATTTATTTATTTACACGTATATAGCATATTTAGTATTGCACGTCAAAAAAATCTTTTATCTTAATAGTTTTGTTTTTAGTAACAAATTATATTATTTTTGACTGAGGGCTAGGACAGGCTTTCCAAGGGCGGCAATCTCCACATCTGTGGAAACCTTTATTGCGTGGCAACAATCTTTTGCCATCTACTGGCATGGCACCAGATACCAAATCATATTTAATCATTGGTAAACTTTTGTAAATTAACTTTTGTTTGGGAGGTAATATTTTATTTAATAGATCATCTCTTAAAAGAATGCTCCAATTATTCCTAAAATTCCTAAATTCCTCTATAGTCATTATATTGTTGTCTAAATTTTTTCTGTGATGAAATTTACAGTTTCTTATATAGCGCAGCAGAATCAGGTGCACTGTAAAATAGTAGACAGTGATAAAACAATCTGGATAACAACAGACAGACTTGGAGGTAGGAGAGCTCTGCTGCAAGCTTACAATCTATAGGGATATAGGAGGGAAACCCAAGGACAGGCAGCAGTAATATAATAGCAGTCCCACCAAGTTACAAGTCCAGAAGGGAAGCTATATAATACATAAGGGTTATGCGTATAGATCTTAAATATGATAGGCTTGCCTGAAGAGGTGAGTTTTCAGGGAATGCTTGAAAGTTTGGAGGCTAGTGGAGAGTCTTATTGTGCGTGGAAGGGCATTCCATAGGATGGGAGCAGCCCGATGAAAGTCCTGTAATAGTGAATGGGAGCTAATGATCCGTGCAGAAGAAAGACGCAGATCTTGTGCAGACCGGAGTTGTCGAGATGGAAGATATTTTGTGATAAGTAAAGAGTTATATGCTGGTGCAGTATGGTTAATTGCTTTATATGTGAGTAGAAGTGTTTTATATTGTATACGGTAAGATATAGGCAACCAATGGAGGGACTGGCAGAGCGGATCAGCAGATGACAAGCGTCTTGCAAGGAAGATCAGCCTAGAAGCAGTATTTAAAATGGATTGCAGTAGTGAGAGTCTATTCTTGGGAAGACCAGTTAGGAGACTATTGCAATAATCAATGTGGGATATAATGAGTGCATGGATAAGAGATTTAGTAGTGTCTTGTATGAGATACGGTCATATTTTGGATATGTTTTTTTAGATGCATGTAACATGATTTGGAGACAGATTGAATGTGGGGAAGAAAGGACAGTTCAGAGTCGAGGATGACCCCTAAGCAACGAGCTTCTGGGGTAGGGTAGATTGTTGAGTTGTCAACAGTGATGGAGATATCAGGGTAGTAACTGTTCTTAGTTGGCGGGAATATAAGTAATTCCGTTTTGGAAATATTGAGTTTGAGTTGGTGAGAAGACATCCAAGATGAGATGGCAGAGAGACATTCAGAGACTCGGCCCAAAACCACTGGTGACAACTCTGGGGTTGATAGATAGATTTGAGTATCATCTGCATATAAGTGATACTGAAATCCGAAAGAGCTGATTAGTTTGCCAAGAGAGGAAGTATAGATTGAGAAAAGCAGAGGACCTAAGACTGAGCCTTGCGGAACTCCGACTGACAGAGGTAATGAAGAGGAAGTAGAGTCAGAGAAGCGAACACTGAAAGAGCGATCAGATAGGTAAGATGTTAACCATGAAAGGGCTGTATCATTAAGACCTAGGGAGGGTAGTGTTTGTAAGAGAAGAGTGTGATCCACAGTGTCAAACGCAGCAGAAAGATCTAGAAGAATAAGTAGTGAGTAATGGCCTTTAGACTTTGCAGTTACCAGATCATTTAACACTTTAGTCAGTGCTGTCTCAGTGGAGTGTTGAGAGCGAAATCCTGACTTAAGCGGGTTTAATAGGGTGTGAGAGTTAAGAAACTTTGTGAGGCGAGAGTAGACAAGTCTCCAGTAGCTTGGAGAGGCATGGGAGCTGAGAGATAGGACGATAGTTAGAGAGAGAGTTAGGGTCAGAATTGTGTTTTTTTTTTCATAATGGGAATAATCCCTGCATGTTTGAGCAGAGAAGGAAAAGTACCAGTAGCAAGAGAGAGATTGCAGATTTTAGTTAAGGTTGGAATAAGCACAGGTGATATATTTTTAATGACTTGTGTAGGTATAGGATCAAGAGGAGAGGTAGTAGAGTAGGAGGATAAGAAGAGTGTGGATACTTCCTTTTTTTTCATTTGTAGGCTCAAATGAAGAGAAAGTGCCAGAGGGTTCAGGTGGGGTAGAAAGAGGGTTAGAGGATGTTATCAATCTTGTCCTTAAAGTAGGAGGCAAGTTTTGTGCATTGATGGTAGCCGATTTAGGAGGAGGGGGAGGGTACAGAAGAGACTTAAATGTGTTAAAAAGTCACTTAGGGTTGGTGGCATGAGAAGAGATGAGAGATTGGTAGTAGTAGGTTTGTTTGGCAGTGTCCAAAGCATTGCAGTAGGAGTGGTAGCTAGTCTTATATGTAAGGAAATCAGTCATATTACAAGATTTACTCCATTGGCATTCAACTTTACGTGACTGAATTCATAGTTGTCTTATTGTTTTGGAGTGCCATGGTTGGCATCTAAGCCTACGTGGGGTGTAATGGGTAGCTGAAGCCACTTCATCAAGGGCTGTTTCAAGAGTCTGGTAGAGGTGGGAAACAGCAGAGTCAGGAGAAGTAATTGTAGAAATTAGTGAGAGCTGTTGTTGCAGGGAGGTGTAAAGTTGTGGAAAATTAATAGCATTAGTATTTCTGCGGGTTAGAGTAGGTTTACATGATTTCAGTGTCAGTGAGCTTGGGGTAATGGAGGAGAGCGAGAGGGTAATGAGATTGTGATCAGAGAGAGGGAAGGGAGCACTGGTAAAAATCAGAGACTGAGCACAGTGTGGTGAAAACAAGGTCAAGGCAGTGGTCTTCCTCATGAGTAGAGGTGTCGAACCACTCTGAGAGGCCGAGAGAGGAGGTTAGAGAGAGGAGTTTGGAAGCATGCAAAGATGGTGGACTGTCAATAGCAATATTGAAGTCACCCAGGATGATAGTGGAGATGTCAGAGGATAAGCCAGGCAGAGAAATCTTCTAGAAATTGAGTTTTGGGAAGCCCAGGTGGGCTATAGATAGCAGAGAGAAAGGGGATAACCCCTAATAGAGGGAACTTCAAATGATGTAAATGTGAGTGAAGGAACTGGTGGTAGAACTGAGTATGTGAAGGCTTGTGACAGTAATATACCAGCCCCACCTCCTTTGCAGTAACCAGGCCTGGGGGTATGACATGGAAACCACCATGTGACAGTGCTGCAGGCGAGGCCGTGTCTGATTCTGTGAGCCAGGTTTCTGTAATGGCCATCAGGTTGAAGTTGTGAGAGATGAAGAGGTCATGGATGGATGTTAATTTATTGCAAACAGAGCGTGCATTCAATAGGGCACATTTAAGTTGTTTGGTGTGTGGTGGGAGGCATGTGATATTTATGAGGTTAGCTGAATTTGTAGGCTTAGAACCAATTAAATCTGAGTGGGACAGGTGGTTGGGGCCTGGGTTTGGTGATATGTCACCAGCTAATAAGATTAGAAAGGAGAGATAGATATAGGTGGATGTGTGTTTTTTTTTGTATTGGTGGTGGGATGTGGATATGAAAGTACAAGTAGAGAAGTAAGTAAAGAGCTCATGAGTGTTTAGAAGAGGGGGGTGAATAATGGAAGAGGCAATGTGCACTGAGTGGTGAGTGTCAGGGAGATTATAGGATGGTCGAAGTTTTGTGAGTATTCCATCTAATAAAATGAAAAGTAGCAGTTTGGTGAGCATAATGTGATTGTGTGTATGTTTGAGACAGGGTTATGTAAAGTGAATAAGTATAGTAATAATGTGTAATAAGTATTGTATTTACCTTGCTTGATGTTGTTCAATGTTTTTCAACTGTTTTTTTAACTGTTCTTTATGAGTAATTCCTACTTTGTAATTTCTACTTAGTAGATTTCAAAATTATAGAACTGCCCTGGCAGAGAACTGCCCTCTATGTGAACAGATAATATACCAGGTCTAATTAGGAGAGCCTACAGCTGAGCTCACATGACCAGCTAATCAGAAGAAATAAATTAGCCTGTGTTAAATAAACACTAGACAACAAATATACTCCAATAAATTATGCCTCAGTGAACACAGCTTCAAACAGGTATTACAAAGACTAGAAACACATTAACAATACAACACTGGCTATGCAATGGGCAAAATACAGATTAGCAGTTATAGTGATTTTAAGATAGTAATTTAAATCACATACATTGTATATTACTGCAATATTATGAATTGAAAAATTTATACTTAATAAGGTCTTCTCTGAGACCTCCTTTCTAAAAAAAAACTTCATTGTTTCTGTGTTTTGATAATTCCTCATATCTATTTGATATAGGAAGTCTCCAATTATCAACTTCATCTATTTGTGTATAACAATAAGGGCTCTGCAATCTTTTAAAAGGAGTTCTAATTAATTTATATGGTGTCTAATTATAACTTCTATATGCATTGATATCAGGTCTATTGTGATATCTTTGTGGTTCGCTAAAGAAATCATTCTTATTTTTAAAAATATTTGTATTTCCTTGAGCAGGAGTAGGTTGATTATATCCTTCTTTTTATATGTATGGACTCATGTTGATTGGGTATTCCTACATTAGTTTGGATAAGACCCAAAGTCGTTCTATTATTTTTTGGTGTTTCTAGACTTACTCCATTATCAGGTATTGTGGGTGCACTATCCCTTAAAAACTTTTTATTCTTTTTCTGCATTATTTCTCTTTTTATTTTTTTGGAGCATTTGTGTGACTCTAGCCTCTAAAGTTTCGTATTCCTCAAGGTCCTTATACGGATCTATAAGTATTTTTAAATGGGCAATTTCTTCCTCACATTCTATCAACTCCCCTCGTTTCTCACAGAGAATTAAATCCATCAAAGTCAAGGAGCAGTTATCCAGAATATGATGCCAATTGAGTTTGAACACCTCTGATGCAGAATTAAATTAAGCTTTCTTATCTATTTTAAGCCCCTTGGGTACCATATTTTGGGAAACATAAAATTAGAGCGTCATAATTTCCCACCAAATTATTTTTTCCTTTAGTAGGACTTTTTCCATTTTATTCATTACACTATCAAGGGTGTCATCCTCATAAATAATGGAATCTTCAGTTTTGTCCCCTTTTAAACAGGTTCTCAACTAATAGCGTACAGTTATTTCTAACATGGTTTCAGTTAATTAGTAGCAAATATGTAGAAATGTGATACTAGAAAAAAATGACTGCTACAAATCTGGCTC
The DNA here is from genome assembly GCF_055691185.1 of Crinia signifera. Lineage (NCBI taxonomy): Eukaryota > Metazoa > Chordata > Amphibia > Anura > Myobatrachidae > Crinia > Crinia signifera. The sequence continues at coordinate 46,433,955 of NC_139224.1, read as the reverse complement.
TTAACACTGCTGTGGGTTATTGTTAAACAAAATAGTGCTACAATCACTGTAAAGACAATATATGTACTACAAAGGCGATAACAAACTCTTGCGCAGATTGTTCTGTATTTCAGTATTTTTCAGTATTTTCATCCCATCTGTATCCTCAGGATTGTTCCATGATTTACCATGCAAGAAAATATATAACAAAATGTGGTAAGTACTCTGTAACAATGGCCCTTATTCTGATTGATGCGGATATTCCCGAATTCTTACGGTGCGGTCCGCACGCCACGCTGTGCTGCCGCGTGCGGCCATCGTCCGTAGAAACGCCCACGTGTCCTCCGCATTCGGACGGACTCACTCTTTAAGAACAGGGCGTGTTTACGGACGACATACAAACCATGCGTGTGCGGGGGAAACACTCAGATTCTGCACGGTATTACAGAGTATGCACGGGAATACCGCATCCGAACGGATGGCAAGCGGTCCGTCCGCACGGAAGCGGTGTATTTACGCAAAACTACCCACTATTATGTCTATTCTGCAATACATCACATGACCCACTTATTCAATTACCTATCCTCATAAAAAAATGTTTATTTGGAATTGGAATCAATTATATGCCAATATATCCTTACAACCATGCCTAACACATGCATTGCACACATTAACCCTTACAGCAATTGAAGTGCAATGGTTTCAATTAAAGCACTGACAAGCGTCCTATTAGTGAGTAATGAGTAAAGGAGTCGATTGTATTGGGTTCAGGTGTTAATGCTTGTAGTCATTAGGCGTTCCGTTCGCCTACCGCAAGACCGAGTGGTTTCCGCAAAGCAATACTTGACTTATGGACACCGCACATTTCTATCGGTTTTGTTCGCGTGCATTCGGAGTGCTATCCGAATGCACGCCCCCCAACATAAGTGTACTCCCCCGTGTCCGCCCATGTTTCCTCCCAGTTTTGCCCACTTTTAAACTACGCCCATGTGTCATTCCGCATGACGCCCATAATACGCCCATATTTCCAGACTGATTGCGGTGCACAGTTTTGTACGGGATTTGGCCGAACAGGTACGGAGTCAATGCGTGGCACATGCGCGTTGCGTTCTCCACGCATGCGCAGACGACGTAAAGACGCTATCCGAAAGTATGCGGAAAAGTACGCATCAATCAGAATAAGGGCCAATGTACAGATATAAGGAGACAAGCGTTCTCTCTTATAGTGTCAGATGCTCACATGTGGCTTACATGAACATTGTGAAGAAAAAACCCATAAAGGTTTCTTTCACCATTTAAGGTAATTTCACCTGTGTCTAAAAGAAGCCAGAAACTTCAGATTTATGAGCTGCACCCCATTGAAATCTGTAAAGCAAGCTTACCTGTATCTTACATGACAGGAAGTAGGGTAGAACCCATAAAGGTATCTTTATATCCTATAGAATGGACTTCCATCAATCATAAAGCTTAATATGAAATGATGCTCACAAGATTGTTGCCACGCAATAAAGGTTTCCACAGATGTGGAGATTGCCGCCTCTACAAAGTCTGTACTAGCCCTCAGTCAAAAATCACATAATTTGTAACTAAAAACAAAACTATTAAAATTAAAGATTTTTTGACATGCAATCCTAAATATTCTATATACCGTAATAACTTGTACAAAAGAGACCAAAAGACAGCTCAAAGAAAGGTGGAGCAAACATGTACGTAATATTACAAAAGGGCTGGAAACCCATCCTTTTCTCAGTTCATTTCAGGGAGAAACATGAAAAATCTCTGAAAGGGATAAAGAACTTTTGTGGTCTGTCCCTGGTTCAAAATGACTGGAGAAATAATAATAGGGATTTATGTTTAGTGCAGAGAGAAAGGAGGTTCATATATGAATGCTGTTCTCTCAAACCTTCTGGTCTGAACTCTGAATTCGAGGTAAAATGGTTTTTGAAATAATTCTTTATTGGATGATAAAAATATACTTTTTTATGTATCTTTTATGTATTTTTTTATATGTATTTTTTATGATGTAGTCTTATGTTGTTCTTAATTATTGCATATGAATTTGTAAGCAATGCAACCAGGGAGTTTTTGAGCCTCATACACCCACAAGGCAGACACGTGTACAGTCAACTTCCGGCCATAATCCGGCACCACTTCTGGGTACGATTGCTGCGAGGCGGATGTGCACATATGACAATTTCCGGTCAGGGCGTGGTACCATTTCTGGGTGTATTTGAAGCTATTTACACCCGCGAGGTGGGTGTGCTCAAAACCTACTTCCGGTTGTGACATGGTAACACTACTATAAGAGGGCAGAGAATTTCTACAGCCATAACACCCGGATTTCATTCTAACATCATGTTTGCTGGAAAAAAGACTGTACTTTAATTTTGGTACGGGGTTATTCCTATTTTTTATTCAAATTAATTTTTATCTTGTCTTTATTAAATTTGTTTTAAATTTTGTTGCACAATTGGAGTTTATTCCTTCTGTCCCCTATATGTTTGGAGCCGAAGATTTAAAGAAACCCTGATGTTCTTTTTCAAGATAGTGCCCATGTAAGCAGCAGTGTGAGCATCATTTGATATCAAGCTTTATTGATAGTAGTCCATTCTATAGGATACAAAGATACATTTATGGGTTATACCCTACTTCCTGTCATGTAAGATACATGTAAGCTTGCTTTACATATTTCACTGGGGTGCAGCTCATAAATCTGAAGTTTCCGGCTTCCCTTAGACATGGGTGAAATGACCTTAAGTGGTGAAAGAAACCTTTATGAGTTTGTTCTTCACGATCTTCATATAAGCCACATGTGAGCATCTGACACTATGGGGGTTATTCTGATTCACTTGGAGAGGCACGATCTCTCTCTAATGGACAAAACCATATGCACTGCAGATGAGGCTGATGTAACATGTGCAGATAGATTTGGGTGTTTTGGGTGTGGTACAGGGGTCCGACAGTCAGGATCCCGACAGTCATTAGCCCAACGTTGGGATCCCGACTGGCGGGACCCAGACAGAATGGTGAGCGCATTTAAGCCCTTTGCGGGCTTGCTGCGCTCGCCACGCTGCGGGCACGGTGGTTTGCACCTATGCTATTCTCCCTCTATGGGGGCCGTGGACCCCCGCGAGGGAAAATAGCCGACGGCCGTCGGGAACCCGGCTGTCGGTGTTTTGACAGTCGGGACCACGACGTCGGGTAAATGCCTGTCGGGATCCCGACTGTCGGGACCGCATCCGGCACTCCACTTTATTTTGAACTATACTGCTTCATGGTCACTGGATCCCAGATGGTCACATGTATGGTGTTCACTAGAATATTTTCACTGTTATAACCTAATGCTTCTCCCCATCAAAATCTTGTCCGTCATCTTCTACCAGCAGACCCAAATATAAAGCCTCTAAGCAGCGTTGCTGACATCAGACAATTGTGATTTTAAAAGGGACAAAAGTTATTATTATTTTATAAAACGGGAAACAGATTATTGTTAGACCTGGGAGTGCTGTCTGTATGGCGTTGCAGTCATGTGGTGCTGTACTGTGCGAATTTGATTTCATAACATCAGCCCAGACCTTGAAAATTTCTCCACTAACTTGCGCATTACAGAGCCCACACATGCACAGATCTAGAGTACTGCGCAAAAGTTTTAGGAAGGGGTGGAAAATGCAATAAAGTAAGATTGATTTAAAAGTGTTAATTGTTTGTTTTTACCAATTAACAAAATGCAAAGTTAATTAACTGAAGAGAAATCTAAATCAAATCATTATATGGTGTGACCGCCTTGGGTACACTTACACAGTTTTTAAAGGAACTCCACAGTGAAGTTATTGCAAACATCTTGGAGAAATACCCACAGATCTTCTGTAGATGTAGGATTTGCCTAAATCCTTCTACCTCTTCATGTACTTCTTACACTGAAGAAGGGGGTCCGATTCATACCTGCTCCTAGATCAGCAAATTTGGCCCCTCGATAGTGGGAGTCTGCGCATGCACATAGGCAGTAGTGCGCATGTGCAGATCCCCACCGGGCCCATATAAATGCTGGGAGGGGCCCAGGCAAGACAAGCATTCCCTTCCTGCTCATGGTGGGCATCACATGACATCAGCGCCCATTCCCAATTCACAGAAGACAGTGCAGCCAAAAATTAAATCCTGGGCTACCTTTTGGCTGCAAGCAGAGGAAAAATCATTCAATGGTATGCAACCATCTAAAGATTTTTCGGTATTTGTTTCCTAGCACGGCGTCCATCGCATACCATCGCATGCCTTAATTAGTGGTATGCGATGGGACCCGATTTTTTAAATTTTAAAATCACATTGCATGCCATTAAAATGGCATGCGATGCAATCAAAACGATGATTTAATTGTACATGCACCCTGATGGGTGATTAGTATGTTATATGCACCCCCATGGTTAACGGCACCGCTACTATTAACGCCAACCCGAAGCGTGGCGAGCTACACATCCTTCGACCTTTTCATACCCCCACTATCCACGTCGGTGTGGAGTTGATTTTATATAGTGTGTCAAGCGCAGCGAGGGGATGAGTAATCCATGTGAAGTTATCCACGTCCCCTCACCACGCTTGCCACACTTCGGGCTCGGTGGCTCGCTGCGCTCGCCACACTATATAAAATCAACTCCATGCTGACGTGGAGAGTGGGGGTATGAAAAGGTCAGAGGACGCGTACCGCCGCCTCGCTGTGCTCGCCACACTATATAAAATCAACTCCATGCCGACGTGGATAGTGGGGGTATGAAAATGTCGGAGGACGCGTACCGCCGCCGCTCGCCACGCTTCGGGTTGGCGTTAATAGTGGCAGTGGCGTTAACAATGGGGGTGCATATAACATACTAATCACCCATCAGGTTGATTGTACAATGAAATCATCGTTTTGATCGCATCGCATCGCATGCGATCTGGTGGCATGCGATGTGATCAAAAAGATGTAACAAGATTAAAATCGTGGGTGCCGTGCTAGGAAACAAGTACTGATTTTTTCTTTGTGCGGGCGCTTATGAGCACACATCCAGTTGCAGCATAGCGATGGGTGCCAACTGGGGGAGCAGAGGAGCGGCGGGTAGACAAGTGAATTCCTGCTCCTGCATGCAGAGCCATCTGACCATTACTTCACTATTAGGGCTCTACATTAACTGGGGGAAGGGCTCGGGGGCGGATGTGTGCTGCTGCCTACTGTTAGTAGTGCAGTCATCACCTTTGTTGTGTCTGGTGCATTAAAGGGGGGGCACGCTATGGGCGGAGCATGGGAGCTGCTGCAATAGGGTATAGGAAGTGGAGGCAGATGCCGACAGTGGCATTCCCTACAGCGCATCAGCTCTGCTGATGGTTGGACAGCAAGAACAGATTGATAGCGGGGAGCAAGAATGCCCACATTTAGCAGCCACAGACCCTGATCTCTGTCTTCACATGGGCACAGCTCTTCCTGTGCATGTGCTGTGTACCCTGCACTGGGCTTCTCCTCTAACAAATGCTCTGCCTGCCTTATGGTGTGTCTACATGTCGCTCCCTCATCATTTTATTTTGTATATGTCCCCTTACCATGTATGTTTCACTATGTCCCTGCAGTTCTAGATGCACTACGCTCGCCATACTGTTACATTTTCCATACCCCCACTTCATAATGTCCACTTTGGCCATATATATATATATATAGAGAGAGAGACACACACACACACACACACAACCCCCCCCCCCCCCTTTATTTTTCTAATCAAAGTACCATGGGGGGGGGAGGGGGACGGCACAAACTTTTTTGGCAGGGGGGCAAATTTGTAGTTACGCCACTGTTATCACTGCTTCATACATCTACCCCTCATTGTTGCCCAATTCTATTTACTAGCTTGAACAGCACATCTTCAGACTGCAGGAGATATCTTTCAGCATGCACAACTCATGTAATTATTGATTGTGGATATGCTGACCAATCACTGTGCGGGCCCTCCGGCGGGGGTCTGCCCATGCACATTACCGCCTATGCGCATGCACAGATCCCCATCATAGAGACAAATTATCTGTGAATGTATGGCAATGTCAGATAATTGGTCTGTCTTTCTGATTGTGAGTTTTATCTCACAGTCTATGGCCATCATAACTGGTATTATCTTGAGCATGTATTGGTTGTGATTATTATGTCTGCCGTTACCTGCACTGGATCGTTTACTGACTACTCAATTGCCTCCAACCCTGAAACTTCGGCCTGCCTTGACCAGGTGCTTGTTTCATTTTGTTAATAGCCATCTACTGTATCTCTGAACTCTACTTTTCTGATTTTCCATTGTGCTGTTATTGTTATTCACTGTGCATATAGTAGTATATCCAGGGCTGTCCTAACAGCATTGTAGGCAGGGCTATCTTAATGCATGGGCTTACTGGGCAGCTGCCCTAGGGCCCCACAATTCTAGGGCTGGGGTTTGCTGGTGCCTCTGGACTTTCTTGTGAGGCTAATAGACATTGCTGCCCGGCTGGTTTGGTTGTAAATTACACAAAATGCAAGCTGCTGGGAAATATGCTCTACCTGTCTGCAGCCAAACAGGTACTGGCATGCTAATTGCTGGATGGCTGATAGCAGGTGAAGAGACACCACATGAAGTTAGTATTTTTTATCTTAAGTAGGGGCCCCATTGCATTGCCTTGCCTAGGGCCCATAAATGCCATTAAGACAGCCCTGATTGTAGGCCCTGGGCAAAGCAATGCACTGGGGCCCCTCCTCACCCATTCACAGGGAAAAATGTAAAGGAAGAGGATGCTGCACTCTGGTGGAAAGCCCAATCCAGCCATCAATTAACATGCTGAGAGCCATTCACAGTCTGGCTGCAACCAGGCCGCATTCTCTAACTTCCTTCCAAGAAGCTCAGTTGGCAAAAAGCCCAATCCACCCCTGCTTGAAGGCTCCTAGACTTGGGGGTCCCTTGGGCAGCTGCTCTTCAAGCCAGGGGCGGATTGGCCCACCGGGAAACCGGGCCGTTTCCCGGTGGGCCGGCACATTTTGGATTAGAAGAGGCCGCCCACCCTCCCTATCTGGGCCGCGGCACGCTGTGCTGCTATTTTCGTGCTGGGCCGCAGCCGCAGCACTATGCCCTAATCCAAGATGGCCGCGGGCAGCCTCAGCTGCTCCCAACGTTAAAATGGCCGCGGGAGGGCTGGTGCACATGCGCGAGCGCACACAGCTGCTCCCGCGGCCTGGAGCAAGTATGACAGCGCTGCCTGCCCACGTGATGCTCCCCAGCAGCAGCAGCGCGCAGGAATGTCTTGTGCGCTGGGCTGGGGAGCGGGGACTCGGAGCCGGATCTAACAGGCAGCACCAGAAAAAGTCAGGGCAGACACAGGTGGCAGGTAAAGTGCCATAAATAATAATTAAGCATGGTGAGTGGTGAGTGGTGTCCGCCCCCCCCCCCCCGCTGCCGCGTGCACCCCCCCCCCTCAAAAGGTAATGTGAAAGCTCAGTAATTACAAAGCCCATTGGAAACATCACAGCCTCACTGAGCTCTAGAGATGACTGCATACAGGACAGCCTGAGAAGCTAACTAGCTCACCAATCATATGTACGTGTCAGGGGCGGATTGGCCCACCGGGATACCGGGCTTTTTCCCGGTGGGCCGGCCCATTTGAGCCATGCAGCGGCCGCTCGCATCCCCCTGGCTGGGCCGCGGACCGCCATCTCCGTGGTTTGCGGCAGCGGCCACAGCAGTTTTCCCACAATAAAGATACGGCATATGTATAATGGGCATCAGGGTGTGGGGCATATGTATAATTGGCATCACGGTGTGTGGCATATGTATAATGGGCATCAAGGTGTGCGGTATATGTATAATGGGCATCACAGTGTGCGGCATATGTATAATTGGCATCACGGTGTGTGGCATATGTATAATGGGCATCACGGTGTGTGGCATATGTATAATGGGCATCACGGTGTGTGCCATATGTATAATGGGCATCACGGTGTGTGCCATATGTATAATGGGCATCAAGGTGTGTGGCATATGTATAATGGGCATCACGGTGTGTGGCATATGTATAATGGACATCACGGTGTGTGGCATATGTATAATGGACATCACGGTGTGTGCCATATGTATAATGAGCATCACAGTGTGCGGCATACGTGTAATGGGCATCAAGGTGTGCGGGATACGTATAATGGCATCACGGTGTGTGGTACATATATATATAATGTCATTAGGGTGTGCGGCATATGTATAATGGGCATCACAGTATGCGACATATGTATAATGGCATCAGGGTGTGCGGCATATGTGTAATGGGCATACGGTGTGTGGCATATGTATATTGGGCAACATCGTGTGTGGCATATGTATAATGTGCATCACGTTGTGTGGCATATGTATAATGTGCATCACGTTGTGTGGCATATGTATAATGGGCATCACTGTCTCCCCTCCCTGCATCCTCCACCACTTGTTGACTCCCCTCCCTGCATCCCCTGCCACTCTGCATTCCCCCTCCTACCCTGCATCCTGTGCCACCATGCCCCCCTCACACTCTGCGTTCTGTGCCACCCTGTGTAAGTCCTCCCTCCCTTCGTTCTCAGCCACCCTGCATCTCCCCTCCCAGCATTGTACGCCACCCTCCGATCCCCCCCTCCCTCCCTGCATCCTCTTCCACCCTGCCACTCTACTATCACCCCTCGTCACCCCCTTCTCACTCTTCATTACTAACCCCTCTCACCCTGCACCAACCCCCTCTCACCCTGTGTCTTCTCATTACGTTGCATAATATGAACTTTAGCGGGGTTTTTTTTACTCAGCGGCAAAAATTGGGCGTGGCCGTGTTGAAATTGGCCACACCCCCATATTGATAGGCCACGCCCCCAGAAAAAAATTGGGCGCGCCTCCGGCGCGCAACAACCCCCCCCGTTAGGGCTGCTTCAAGATATTTCCCGGGCTGGTTTTAATTCCCAATCCGCCCCTGCTTCAAGCCCATACATTAATATGGCCCCGAGTTTACTTTGTTCTTCTGTATGTGGAGTTGGGGGGGGTTGCTGACTCTATCAGCTTGTAGGAACATTTACTATGGGCCAGTGCTCGAAGTGGAAATTTGAAAGTGGGGGTATGGAGAAAAATGTAGGATTTAGTTTTGCGCGCTCTCTGGAAAAGGGGGTGTGGCCATTGGAAAAGGGGGCGTTTAAGTGAAGTGTACCACCAAATTCACCACACTAGTAGGACTCCTTATACTCTCTAGTACTAGTGCCCTTACACATTGTTCCACACGGAATGAGCCAAAATTCAAGGACAGCCAGGACAAAGGCACAAGGAGAGTGACAGCAGAGAGACAGTGGGAACACAGAGAGATTGACAGCAGGGACACAGAGACAGCCACATATGTACTGTATATTGGGCATCATGGTATGTGGCATATGTATAATGAGCATCATGGTGTGTGGCATATGCTCATTATACATATGCCACACACCGTGATGCTTATTATACATTTGCCACACACCGTGATGACCATTATACATACCCAACACACTTTGATGCCCATTATACATATGCCACACACTATGATGTCCCATTATACATATGCCACACACTGTGATGTCCCATTATACATATGCTACTCACTGTGATGTCCCATTATACATATGCCACACACTCTGATGCCATTATACATATGCCGCACACCGTGATGCTTATTATACATTTGTCACACATTGTGATGCTCCATTATACATATGTCACACACTGTGTTGCTCCATCATACATATGCCGCACACCGTGATGTCCATTATACATATGCCACACCGTGATTTCCATTATACATATGTCACACACTGTGATGGCCGTTATACATATGCCCCACACCGTGATGGCCGTTATACATATGCCACACACCGTGATGGCCGTTATACATATGCTTAACATAGATGGACAGACAGACACAGGGGGACACAGCATAGATGGATGGGCTAGTGGTAGCATAGATGGACAGATGAGGCAGCATAGATGGCCCAAGGGGGGTTCTGGGGTAGCATAGATGGATGGACTGGGGAGGGCAGCATAAATGGACAGATCAGGGGGGTTCTGGTTGCATAGATCGACTGACAAATGATAGATGAACTGTCCATGGGTGGGGGCATTTTAGATGGACAAACAGAGGGTGAGGGGAAGCATAGATGGACAACCAGGGGATGGGGGCAGCACAGATTTGCGGTCTGAGGGTAAAGGGCAGCATAGATAGACAGGAGGGAGGGATTACAGGCAGACAGATAGTGGGTTACTCACCATCATCTTCCGTTGCACAGGGAAGCAGCAGCAGTTCCACACAGTGGCAATGGTTCCTCCTTGGTCCCTTGCTTGTGGTGGCAGCGGCTCCAATTAGCGGCAGTGTCTGCGAGTCCTCCTGGAGGGACCCCGCCGGCGACTTCCCATATCCCTCCAAGGTCTCCTCTGTGGAGCGGCTCCAATTACCGGCAGCGTCTACGAGTCCTCCTGGAGGGACTCCGCCAGCGACTTCCCATACCCCACCAAGGTCTTCTCTGTGGAGCGGCTCCAATTAGCGTCTGCGAGTCCTCCTGGAGGAACCCCGCCGGCGACTCCAGGGTATGGGAAGGAGGAGGGGTATGGGAAGTCGCCGGCGGGGTCCCTCCAGCGCATGGGAATTAACCTACAGGATGCCGCTGGTTACTTCCCATGCGCTGGAGGAACCCCGCCGGTGACTTCCCATATCCTGCAGGGACCCCCTGTCTGCCGGACCCCGGGGTGATGTCACAGAGCCAGCACCGACCGTACATGGCTCTCCTGCCGCCCACACTAACCCTCCGGAGCCACAGACTGTCCTCTCTCCCATCACCCGGACAGCGCTGCAGCTGCCAGGGCCAGAGTCCGGGTGGTAACCCTAGCCTTCTGATAGGGCGGCAGTGGGATACTCCTGATTGGCTCTGCTCTGAGTCTTCACTAAAAAAAAAACAGTGCTCGAAGAAAAGTGCCGGTATGCCATACCGGGGTATACCGGCCCACTTCGAGCACTGCTATGGGCATTATGTCCTGGTGGCAGCAGAGTATGGGATAGCACATCTCACTCAGGGATGAAATACATCCTTGCATTTTAAAAGTTGATAGAGCCTCCGATTGCCCCGGCAGTAAGTTTTTGGTTTCAATAAAGGCACATAAAATTTGGATGAATGTATTCGTTTTAATAGGGAAGCTTTCATTTAAGCAGACGTTCAAGTGTCTCTGGGCTTGAAAAGTGATAAAATGGAGAGTTATAAATGACCAGCCAATCAGCTTCTAACTGCTATGTCACAGGCTGTGTTTGAAAAATGTCAGGTAGAAGTTGATTGGTTGGAGGTTTATCACTCTCCATTTTATCACTTTTTAAGGCTTAGTACATCTCACCCACAGTGACTTAAAAAGGTTCAGTATAATATCCAAATGCAGGGTTGGACTGGCCCACAGGGTAAACCCCTGGTGGGCCCCACTGTCTAAGGGGCCACCTCCTTCTCTAAGAATCAGGTTTGATACAATGCACCTGAATCATGTATTATACATATTTTACCTTATACTGCAGATGGGTGTGGTACAGGGGTCTGACAGTCGGGATCCTGACAGTCATTAGCCCGACATCAGGATCCCGACTGGTCGGACCCAGACAGCATGATGAGTGCAACTAAGCCCCTTGTGGGCTCGCTGCGCTCGCCACACTGTGGGCACGGTGGCTTGCTACGCTTGCCACCTATTCTATTCTCCCTCTATGGGGGTCGTGGACCCCCACGAGGGAAAATAGCAGGTGGCCGTCGGGAACCCGGCTGTCGGTGTTTTGACAGTCGGGATCCCGACGTCTGGTAAATGCGTTGGGATCCCGACTGTCGGGACCCCGTCCGGCACCCCTGCAGATGACTATGGTGTATTATCCACACAGCATTGCTGTCATTATTCTGGTACAGTATCATGCCTGCACTAGCAATATTTACTATATGTATTTATCAAGGTGTCCAGACTATGCACTCTCTAATAGTAAGCCATGTCTGTCAAGACTGGACACATCCCCTGTGGAGACTGAAGACAACCCTAAACATGGGCCCTTACTACTGCATCCACCCGATGGGCAGTTCATGCCCTAGTCCGACACTGTCAACATTTTTAAGTATTAGAAGTCGGTACTTGTGTAGTTTCACGGCGCCACCGCGCGCACAGTCTCTCATGAAACTTGGCAGCTTGCCAGACTCTGTGTTTACTGTGCGCGTGCCGCTCTAGATGTAATGTACGTTTTCAGCATATCGCTGGCAGCAGCAGCGCGCACTGCCCAGCGCTGACAGGTCATTGTGGTACTTGTAGTTCCACAGTGGACACCCCGGCACACCGCTCATGAACGGGGCTTCTAAACTAGACACCCCGGCACACCGCTATCAAAGGGGGTGTCCCAAATGTAGACGCTAAAATTTGGACGCTTTAACGTCTAAATTTACACTCCCTGCAACCGCTAAGAAGGGTGCACCTAAATTTAGACGCTAAAGCATCTAAATCTAGACACCCTGCAAACCGCTAAGAAGGGGGCATCTAAATTTAGTTGGGTCTAGGGGTACATAGGGGTGCACTGTGCAAAACACTCTTAAACCTGTTCACAATGACACTAGTCGACATAACAGCTGTCGACCTTGTAAATTCCAACGAGCCCCGCGAGGGGACGCGGTACGCGTCCAACCAACTTTTTCATACCCCCACTATCCACGTTGGCGTGGAGTTGATTTTATAAAGTGTGGCGAGTGCGGCGAGCGCAGCGAGCCACCGAACCCGAAGCGTGGCGAGCGCAGCGAGCCCTCGCTGCGCTCGCCACGCTTCGGGCTCGGTGGCTCGCCACACTTTATATAATCAACTCCACTCCGACGTGGATAGTGGGGGTATGAAAAGGTCGGTCGGACACGTACTGCGTCCCCACGCGGGACTCGCTGCGCTCGCCACGCTTCGGGGTCGCGTGGATAGTGGAATTAACAAGGTCGACAGCTGTTACGTCGACTAGTGTCATTGTGAACAGGTTTAATAGTGTTTTGCACAGTGCACCCCTATGTACCCCTACACCCTACTAAATCTAGATGCTTTAGCATCTAAATTTAGGTGCACCCTTCTTAGCGTCTAAATTTTAGCGTCTACATTTGGGACACCCCCTTTAATAGCGGTGTGCCGGGGTGTCTAGTTTAGAAGCCCCGTTCGTTAGCGGTATGCCGGGGTGTCCACTGTGGAACTACAAGTACCACAATGACCTGTCAGCGCTGGGCAGCGTGCGCTGCTGCTGCCAGCGCTATGCTGATAACGTACATTACTTCTAGATCGGCACGTGCGCAGTAAACACAAAGTCTGGCAAGCTGCCAAGTTTCATGAGAGACTGTGCGTGCGGTGGCGCCGTGAAACTACACAAGTACCGAGAAGTCCACCTCAGCCAAAGATGTTGTGAGGGTAGCCACACTTGTCCCAGCTGAAATAGATGAGCTGGATCTGAAATGTATCCACTTGGTTTTATAAGCTTGGTGGAAATATTAATGCTTTGAATAAAAAAGTATCGGGCAGGACTTTGTGGAGCTCAGAGATAACTAATAGGGAGCACCCTGTCCTTGATGCAAGAAAATCATAATTGCATAGTCACATACTAGTTAAGATTGAATAAAGACATACAGTATATCCATTGAGTTCAACCTTGGTTAGTGTGCATGATCAATTTGTATACAAGGCAATGGTCTTTCCCTGATTATGCGTTGTGTATTCTGATTTATTTAAAGACAGATTATGATTGTTGTTTCTACCCCTGGATGTTTTTTTACCCAATAGATGTTTGTCTAACCTTATTTTTATTTATAGCGTCTACCGACACCACCTCTCCAGGAAGAGAGTTCCACAATTTGGCTGCCCTGACTGGAAAACATTTTTTATGGGAATTTTAAGGTAACACAATCTTTTTTCCTCTAGTCTAAACTCATGCCCACATGTCCTAGGTTCCTTTCTCAAAGCAAAAAGGTTGCCTGACAGTATATTGGCTCCTGATATATTTGTACATGTTTTGCATGTCTCCCCTTAAACGTCTCTTTTCTATCGTCAATAATCCTAGTTTGTTCAATCTGTCTTCATAGCTTAAATTCCCCAGTTTGTTCAATCTGTCTTCATAGCTTAAATTCTCCAACCCCTTTATTAGCTTTGTTGGTCTTGTTTGGACTTTTTCCAGTTCTAGGATGTCCTTTTTATAGTGCGGGGCCCAGAATTGTACTCCGTATTCTAGATGTGGTCTAACTAATGCTTTGTAGAGTGGCATAATTACATTTAAATCCCAAGTCTCCATACCACTTCTTATACACACTAGTATCCTGTTGGCCTTATTTGTTGCTACATGACACTGAGCACTACACCCCAGTTTTTTTTTATCAATTTGGACTCCTAGGTCCTTTTCCAGTTCTGAAATACCTAAAGAAACTCTACTTAGTTTATAACTAGCACACTGGTTCTGTCTCCCAAGATGCATAACCTTGCATTTATCCACATTGAACCCCATTTTCCAATATTTTGCCCACATCATTGATTGTTCTAATAACTCTGCACAGTTTTCTGTCATCAGCAAAGATGGAAACGTTGCTGAGTGTACCCACCCAATAGCGTTAATAAATATGTTAAATAAAAGAGACCATTGGGGTGCAACCCATAAATAACAAAAACATGCAGACATGGTTTGATAGGTGGATTTTTCTAAAGGTTATCTGTAAACAAACTCAGCTATTAACAGTAATTGATCACAGTTGTCTTGTTGAAAATTGACAAAGATTCAAAGATCCAAGCAGTGTGAGCTGGCCTGGATGCTAGCCAGGCCCCCCCTCTCTATTCTGGCCTAGGACTCCAGTCCCGGCTGTCTTTCTTGATATATGGGCAGTACGGATGGTGTAAGGGTTAGCATTACTGCCTCACAGCACTGAGGTCATGGGTTCCATTCCCGCCATGGCCCTAACTGTGTGGAGTTTGTATATTCTCCCCGTACTTGCGTGGGTTTCCTCCAGGTGCTCCGGTTTCCTCCCACAATCCAAATATATACTGGTAGGTTAATTGGTTCCTGGCAAATTAACCCTAGAATGTCTGTGTGAGCATGTGGTAGGGAATATAGATTGTAAGATCCACTGGGGCAGGGAATGTTCAAATATTCTCTGTAAAGCGCTGCCTAATATGTGTGCGCTATGTAAGAAACTGTTAATAATAATAATAATATTTGGTTATGAGGTTGGCACTCGCTATATGTACAGTGAGTATGTGGATCTGACAATGTCAGAACTATGATCCCGACATGCTCCTACAATGAATTTTTACTGGCATGTTTAAAGTTGTAACATCCACACAGGTAAAATAAGTAAAATGCATTAAACCCGTGAGAGCATCCTGACATCAGCATTGTGAGGTCTACACACTCGGGGTACACAAAGTGAATATCTACCTCATGTATCCAAACCTATCCCTCGCCCATACTAATATTGGTCCTGCTGTTTGAGTGGAGTGCATAGAGGCTGAATGCATTCTTTATCTTCTATCTCAAGATATACAATTAAATGTCTAATGCCCTTCACACATATGTGTTGTGGGTTGTTTCCAAGGCAATGGTCTGTACATCAGAAAGATGCACAAACAGGGAAATGAGAAAGATGGTTCATAATTCTAACAGCACTAAGGGACCCATTTATCACCATCCTAATTTGAGGATGCGGATGTGCAGTGCTAATTTCGACCCAACTCACAATGCAATAATTGACTACATCGCACAGATGTATTAAGTTAATTATCGCAAGCTCTGTCCCTGAATTCGATAAATAACTTAATACATCTGCGCGTGTTTGGCGTGTTTTTCATGAAATCTTCCCCCGAGACTGTACTGTGCATGCGCCACCATCCCCACTACCCCCGGCACCCACACCCCGCTGCTAAGACCCCTCTGCTCACTGTGACACCCCCCCCCCCCCCCCCTGCTGATTTATACCTAAAAATCCATGGGGATCAGCTTCTTCAGTGCTGCCAGGTTTCCTTCTCCTATGACCCCCGGTTCTGTAAAGTGAGCGTCCCTGGACCCTGAGATCCCTGGACCCTGAGGAGGTGAGTATGTTTTAATGGCATTATTATCTCAGGTCCAAATGTGATCTTTTTTCATTTTTTTTTTTTTAGTAAATTTGGCCAGATCACATTTTCCATTATCAGTATGGGATATGTGCTCCGCTTACAAAAAAAATTCCGAATTGAAGGGTTTGGAGTAGCTTTAGATGAAAACTGCTCCAAAAGCCGTTTAATACATTCAGGTAAAATAAAATAAAAAGCTTTTCACATTGTTTTAATAAAAATAATTTCTGTATATGGGCTCCTGTTTATTGTCGTTAACTTTAATAAGAATGTGTTTTTTTTTTAAATATTAATTTTTTACATCTTTACATGTGATGATGACGAATGATAAATGACTACCCTCCCATACTTTTACTGTCTGGTTACATGGCCCTAATTTCATGGCTGCTGTCAACCAGTTACTATAGGGCCACCCTGTTGTTTACTTTAGATTATAGCTGTACTGCAGCTGTCAGTGGGAATAATAGCATGACAAGGAAGTAAAAACCCACTAGCTCAAACTGACTACATTTGCAGTTAATGTATACAAGACTTGGGCAACCTGTCACTGCACAGCTGCTATGGAATATTATTTTTGAAGGGGAGGGAGGGCTCTTTTTTTAAAAACAAAATATAATTGTTACTTGGGATTGGATGGGTTAAAAGTGCAGTTAGTACTGGACTACATAGAATCACAAGGACTTGTTAATAATATTAATGACAACATTTTTATTAATAATTTTTTTATTAAAGATGTTTTCGGTGGGAGAAGTAGCGAGAATGGGATCACGTGGTTTCTAATATTTTTTAGCATAATGGACTTATTGATTTTTGGGGTCTATTAAGCCTTGTAGAGAGATAGAGTGGATCAAATACCAACCAATCAGCTATTAACTGACATGTTAAAGGTTGTGTTTGAAAAATGTCAGTTAGGGGTTAGTTGGGGTAATTTATCTCAATACACTTTATTTCTATCCAAGGCTTAGTAAATAGACCCCTTTTTTATATAAAGAACTACAGAGACAGAAAACTTAAGGGGCATACACACGGGATGATTTTAACCCCATTTTGAAGCTATCTGATGAGATTGGTTAGAAATTAAGCGCATGGCCCCAGGCAATGGCGATGCACAGTCCCATGCGTCACTATCGCCCACAGAGATAGACAGTGCATGCACTTCATGGGCATTTTAAATAGAGATGAGCAGTCCGGATTCCGTGGAATCCGAACTGCTACCAGCAGCGCCCTCGCGCCTGACGCAAGCCGCACTCGCGAGTTTCTGGCTTTGCTCGGAAACCCGAGCACAGCCAAATGTGGGAATCTCATGTCAGATTTTCGCAAGACGCTGAGTTTTTATAGGCTCGGCGTCTATAGTGTTAAACAAGCCGCGCATTAAAAAAAATGTAATAAATTTTTTTTTTGCTCTTCTTTATTGTTTGTGCGTACTGCACCCATACATACTGTCAGAAGTTCTGTGTGTGATTGTTCTGCCTCTACGCAGTGTTATACAAGCTGAGCATTAAAAAAAATTCAACTAAAAAAAATATTTTGCTCTTCTTTATTATTTGTGTGTACTGCACCCCAATACACCATACTGATATTGTCAGAAGTTCCGTGTGTGATTGTTCTGCCTCCACGCAGTGTTGGACAGGCTGCATCCTCCTTTAAAAAATGTAAAAAAATATTTGGTACTTGTGTAATATCTGGGCGCCCGATTTTTTCATTGTATTGCATCGCATCACACTACTTAAGGCATGCAATGCGATGCAATGCAATGTGATTTTTCTTTGTAAAGACCAGATTTTTCATTGTATAGTCACCCATGGGTGATTTCATACCCCCACTATCCAACTACGCATGGAGTTGATCTTATATAGTGTGGCGAGCGCAGCGAGCCACCGAGCCCAAGGCGTGGCGAGCGCAGCGCGCCCCATGAGGGGACGCAGAATACATGTAAATTAAACTGCGTCCGCTTGCCACGCTTCGGGCTCGGTGGCTCACTGCACTCGCCACACTATATAAAATCAACTCCATGTGTAGTTGGATAGAGGGGGTTTGAAATCACCCATGGCTGACTATACAATTACAAATCGGGTCTTTACAATGAAAAATCACATTGCATTGCATCGCATCGCATTGCATGCCTTAAGTAGTGGCATGCAATGAAAAATCGGGCGCTCAGATAATACACAAGTACCAAAAATTATCTTATTAACTTTATTTAGATTGTTTGTGTGCACTGCACTGCACTGCACCCCAATACACCATAGTGAGAAACTGTCAGAAGTTCCATGTGTGATTGTTCTGCCTCCAGGCAGTGTTGGACAAGCTGCTTTCTAAACAATTTCTCTTCTTTATTTCCATTGTTTGTGTGCACTGCACTGCACCCTAGGACCCCATAGTGGTGTGAAATACTCTGCCAGAACATTGTGTAATTGTTCTGCCTCCACACAGTATTGGACAAGCTGCTTCCTTCTTCCAATCAAAAAGCAGTCCCAAAAAACCCTTTTGACATCTGGTTGGGTCTAAGGGAATTGCCCAGTATTAGTGACACCTCTAGCATGACTTCTTCAGATATGGTCACCATGCAAAGATTAACGGAGGACTCTTTTCAGGACAGCGTAATTGTAGGCATGTCAGAGAGTCCTTTCATGTACTGGAAGGGAAAAAAGTCAATATTGGGGCCCTTGTACATGCTGGCTTTGTGTTACTTAAGCTGCCCACTCTCCAGTGTGTACCACGGAGAGTCTTCAGTACAGCTGGGAACCTTGTTGGAGGCTACTTCCTTAAAATGTCGAAAAAATGTTCATAAAAATACAAATTTTACGAGGAAGACCTTTCCCACCAATTCCATCGGAAACAGACATCGCTCATGGAAGATTCCAGCAGTGATGAACTGATATTGTGTGCTGATGATGAATCGAAGGATGTACACACTGATGAGAGTGAGGATTAGGATGGCAAATTATGATATCAGTCAATCTGTAGCTTTTTGTGGGGAGCCCAAATGAACCAGTCATTTCAGTCACAGGTTTGGCAGTCCCTCTGACTGAAATGATTGGTTTGTTCAAGTTTGCAATGTGCATGTCCTTTTTTTTTCAAGCCATGGGGCCCAGGGACAATTCCATCTTGCATCACCATTCATTAATCCCACTGCTGTGAGGCAGTTATGTAACAAACTACCATCTGTTTGTGCTGAGACTCTGTCGCCTAGTATATAATATTAAGGTACTTATGTATTATCTGGGCTGCTGATTTTTTGATTGTATGCCTTAACTTAAGGCATACAATCAGATGCGATGCGATATCGCATCGCATCGCATACGACCATATCCCATGCGATGCGATGACCCGATTTTTCCATAGGATTCAATGTTAAAATGGACTGAGTCCATTTTAACATGGAATTCAATGGGAAAAAGGGGTCCTTTTCATACCTCTACTATCCAAGTGGGCATGGAGTTGGATATAAACCTGTGGCGAGCGCAGCGAGCCAACGAGCCTGAAGCGCGGCGAGCGGACGGTATTCTGTGTCCCCTTGCGGGGCTCGCCACGCTTCGGGCTCGGTGGCTCGCTACGCTCGCCACAGTTTTATATCCAACTCCATGCACACTTGGATAGTAGGGGTATGAAAAGGACCCCTTTTCCCATTGAATTCCATTTTTCCCATTGAATTCCATGTTAAAATGGACTCAGTCCATTTTAACATTGAATCCTATGGAAAAATCGGGTCCATCGCATCGCATCGCATGCGATATGGTCGGATGCGATGCGATGGACCCGATTTCAAAATCGGCAGCCCAGTTAGTACATAAGTACCAATATTAATAACCAGCCAGCTTGCTGCAGACCTTGGCCTTAATTGAATGAAAACAACATTGTGAGCTGTGAAGTGGTCACAATTGTCTGGAAAGGGCTGGAAATTAATGGTATTGAAGGTAATATTACTCTAGGGACAAAAAAAAATACGTTATTTGGCAGTTTTTGACCATTTTTGCAAAAAATCCAAATCCAAAGCCTTTCACTGCCACTGGACAAATCCAAATCCCAGCGACTAAT
Source organism: Crinia signifera (assembly GCF_055691185.1). Lineage (NCBI taxonomy): Eukaryota > Metazoa > Chordata > Amphibia > Anura > Myobatrachidae > Crinia > Crinia signifera. Next base: position 46,413,820 of record NC_139224.1, on the reverse strand, counting down.
CCAAATCCAAATCTTTGGCCCCGGCACCCATCTCTAATTTTTTTTTTCTAAATATTTTTATTGAGCCTCACATATCAGAGTAATAGAACAACACATCCAGTCCTGGATGATGACATCAAATTGACAATATTGAGGATCAAACAACTTTTAACATTTTTTTTAAACAATTCACTATACTCATAATGTATAGAGCATTTCCCAATTATATGTAAGACAATATTGCTAAGAATATTTTGTCGACAATAGAACTGGGATGAACTCCCCATCTATTCATTTGGACATATCATTGAGTCAATATAGTGATCAAAATAACTCAATACCTATAACATAAATGAAAATAATAAAAAGGAAAGAACAAAATGTAAATAGAAGTCTATAAGTACTTAAACAGTCTGGTCTTACCCTAACATGGCGGGTGACCAGAAATTACGTCAAAGTGCCCGCCCAGCGGCCGTCCCGGACCACCGACCCATCCATGGAGAGATCCAATAAGCACATGAGCGACGAGGAGAAGAAAGGTTAAAGATATAAGATAGATGGAAGAATGAGGTAGTAGAGGGATAAGTTTGGAGTATACAGTATATCAGCCGATATCTAAGAGTTTAATTTAAGGTGATGGGTGGAGCATTCTGCAGGAGTTGAAGGGAGTACCAAGATGTGTTTTGGAAGCAGCCCTGAATGGCCTGCTTGGTTTGAGAAGGGAGGGTATGAATGAATTTGTTCCAACAAGCGAATAGTTTTGAGGTTAGGAGTTCTTTATGGAGTGATGTCTCCAGCCAGTCCATTGCAAATAGGAAAAGAAGTCGTGAAGTTGCCATGTCTAGTGTAGGAGGTGAGGGTTGTATCCACTGTTGTAGAATTGCCTTTTTACCCACTGCCGAAAGCAGCACAATCAGTTTTTTTATCGTTTTTAGATATGGTAGACTGGTCGGCTATATGTCCAAATAATGCCCAAGAGTCAGTACATCTGAATGATATTTTAAGTGTGGTTGTAGCATAATTATGTAACTGGTGCCAGAAAGTTTGTGTGTGTGGGCATTGCCTTAGACAATGATATATATCTGCTTCTGGTCCATGACATTTGAAGCAATCTGATCTTTCTGCCGTGCCCATCAGGTAGCAGCGTTTGGGCGAAAGATAAGCTCTATGGAAGATTTTGTATAGCATTTCCTGATATGAGCTGGCTGGGGTAAGTTTAAGATTAGTTAGGAATGTGTCTAATATGGTTTCTGAATCGAGAGAGGTGGATTGTGAGGCCGATTTAGTGAGTGCCGGCAAGTTTGTGTCAGGGTCTAGTTTCGGGCGAATACGGCCATATATAGTGGAGACAGAGTGCGTTGAGTGCAAATCACTGAATCCAATGGATTTGTGATGTCTTGGGGTTTGAGTTTAGTTAATATCGATTTGAGATAGTGGATAGCTTGAGCGTATGGGAAAGCATGACTTGGCAAGAGGTTGAATCGTTGTGTCGCTTCCTCAAATGTGAGGGGGACATTAGATGTATTAAGTAGGTGTCTTAAACTAGAGATTCCCTGTGATTGCCAGGCCACAAAAGGTGATCCAGCGTTTCCCTCCTGAAACTCTGGATTGCCAACTAAAGGGAGGGATAGCGAATGGAAGTGTTGTAAACCTAAAGACTTTCTCGCACTTCTCCAGGTGTATATAGTGGAGGATAGCAAAGGGTTGTCAAATTGAGGGCCATTTATTTGTGATGGGAGCGCATGTAAAAGAAAACTGAGCAAGAGAGGTGCACATAACTGTGAGTCCAGGGCCGTATCGGTGAAGATGGCCGTGCCATTCACCCAGTCTACTGCAAAACGGAGGATGCACGCTAGATTATAATACTTTATATTAGGCAGATTAAGGCCTCCTCTTTGGGTTGTCTGCATCATCTTATAAAGGCTAATCCTGGGCCTTTTGGAATTCCAAATAAATTTGGTAAGCATGGAATGCAGTGAGGATATGTCCGATTTGGATAGTAGCACTGGTGTCATCTGCATCACATAAAGTAGTTTTGGGAAACTGGCCATTTTGAATAGATTACATCTGCCTAGCAGATTTAGTGGCAGATTTTGCCACAGGTTTAGTTCTGTTGGAATCTTGTGGATTACCGGAGTGATGTTATATAGATATAGGTTGTGGGGATGGGGAGGTAAAGCTATGCCTAGATATGTAATATATGTGGAGGCCCATTTAAAGGGAAAGGGAGTGGTCCAATCAGACCTTATTTGGCCAAATATGGCCAGCACTTCCGATTTGGCAAAGTTGATAGAGAAGCCGGCAAATGAGGAAAAACGTATGATGATAACTATTAGATGGGGTACTGATTGTTTTGGATTGGATAAAAAGAGAAGAATGTCGTCCGCAAAGGTGACAACCCTCAACTCTCTATTGCCAATTGATATGCCTGAGAGATTAGGAGAGGAGGCAATATGTCCAATAAGTGGTTCTAATGTGAGGTTAAAAAGTAAAGGCTAGAGGGGGCACCCTTGTCTTGTTCCCCCTTCTAAGCGGAAGGACGAGGAGGCTATGCCATTCACCATCACCTGAGCTGTTGGAATCGTATATATCGCCTGAACCAGCCCCCTGAAGGGTTCTCCAAAAAGCTGCCTGGAGAGTATGTTATGCAGATGTGACCAAGAGATCTTATCGAAAGCCTTCTCGGCATCTAAATTTATAAGAATGTTATCTTGGAGGTTGTGAAGGCGGGTATGCGTTATTGCTGCTATGGCAGCACGAACGCCCATTACTGATTGTCTACCTTTCACAAATGCCAACTGAGCTGGCGAGATCAGGCGAGGCAAACATTTTTGTATTCGGTTAGCCATTAATTTAGTTAGAATTTTAAAGTCTTGATTCAAAAGAGATATTGGGCGATAGGAACCCATTAAGGTGTGGTCCTTGCCTGGTTTTAATAAAACTATAATTCTAGCTTTGTTGAATCGGAGTGGCATTTCCCCCGTTGTTATCAAATGATTATATAATAATGTAAGGGTGGGTGCTATGTCTCCTTTTAATAATTTATAAAATTCCGCCCCATATCCATCCGGGCCGGGACTTTTGCCGTTAGGCAAAGCCTTGATGGTGTCTATCACTTCCTCCTCTGTGACCAGGCGGTCTAGAAGGTCCCTCTCCTCCTGGGTCAACGTGGGTAGCTCAGTTTCTGCCAAGAATGTCTCACTGGCTTGTGTATCAGATGGTTCTTGGGTATACAGTGAGCTATAGAAGTTGGAGAATTCATTACATATTTGGTTAGGATCTGTGACAAGGGTGCCAGAATTGTTGATGGACTTCACTCATGTACGGGATTGAGGGCCCTTCATCAGGTTAGCTAGTAATTTTCCCGAATTGTTACCAAATCTGTGTAATTTGTTACGGTAATAGTTATGTGAAGATTGGGCCTGTTCGGTCAGAAAGGTGTCGTATATTTGTTTTGCAGCTAGATATTCCTCCCTATGGACTGGGGTATCATGTCTCTTATACAGTAAGTGTTATACGCCAGGGTCAGCGCAGTACTAAGGGTATGTAGTTGAGTTGTGAATTTTTTCCGTTTGGAATGTACATAAGACATAATATGGCCCCTAAGAACCGCTTTAGATCCGGTCCAGTATATAAGGTGATTATCCGCCTGGGCCGAATTGTCCGTGACAAAATTAGACCAGGCATGTTTAAGGTGTAAAAGGAAATCCTCCGAGTGGAATAGATGTGCAGGGAATCGCCAGCATTTGGTGAAGATTTGGGGTGAATTTAATTGTATAGTCAATAGTATAGGTGCATGGTCTGATATTATTATGTCCCGTATGGCCGTATGGGTGACCTTTTGAAGAAGGTGATCAGAGAGGAAAAGGTAGTCTATTCTGGAATGTGTTGAGTGTGGGTGTGAGTACAATGTATAGTCATGTTGTAGGGGGTTAAATATACGCCAGGGATCACTAATACCCAGTTGAGCACATAGAGGAGAAAGGAGAGTAAGAGAAGTTTGAGATCTACCGGCACTTACCCCGGATCTGTCCATGGATGGGTCCATGACCGTATTGAGGTCTCCACCTAGAATAAGGTTGGTGTGTCCCTATGACAGCAGTTTCTGTAACAGCATAGCGAAAAAGGAGGCATCAGGGTTAGTTGGAGCGTATACATTTAGCATCGTGTATTGGGTATTATCTAAGAGTAAATCAAGAAGAATATATCTACCCTCCGGGTCTATAAATCATCTAGTTATAGAGTATCGGAGGTTTTTGTTAAACAAGATGGCCACTCCCCTGGTCGTATTAGTGAAGGATGCCGAGATGCATTTCCCCAGCCACGTGGCCTTGAGAGAAGGATGGGGGCCCTCTATCCAGTGGGTTTCCTGTAGGAAAACAATATGGGGGTTTATACGGGTGAGATGTGACATGACCTTTTTGCGATTGACAGGGTGATTAAGTCCCTCTACATTCCATGAGACTATGTTAAATGTAAGAAGTGAGATATCTTCTGTTGTGTTTGAAGAGGGTAACTGGCTGGTCATATCAGCCAATTCCCGCTGGGTGGATCATAGTAAGACGGTGTGAACTCAGAAGGAGGGGCCCCATACCGTCCCAGCGAGCAGCAGGGGGTAAACCCATAATGGAATGGGGTCCGTTAAAAGGACGGGCAGGCACATAATCTAACATTAAAACATAAAAAAAATCGAAGAAGCATGAGTCTAGGCCTAACGGATGCCTAGCGGCTAATATAATATATTTCTCCAGCAGACAAAGGGGAAAATCAGTTAAGCTGCAACATATACCTGCAATAGAAAAGTGTTATAGCAAACGACAGCGGGCCCTCAAGGGTCCGGGGACGCCAGACCTCTCCCTCAAGTTTCAGGGAGTGAAAAATGTGCCCTGGCTTTAGCGGGATCATCGAAAAAAAGGGTCTGGCCATCCCCAAACACATGAAGGAGAGCCAGGTAAAGCAATGAAAATGTAATCTTTGAATCTATAAGATGTTTGCATATGGGTGCAAAGTCCCTGCGCTTAGAGGCCACCAGATTGGAAAAGTCTTGGAAGATGAGAAGATGGTCGCCTCTAAACGTGATGCTGTCCGTTTTCCGGTAGTGTTCCAAGACTTTCACTTTATCAGCATAGTTGAGGATGCGCATGATGACTGGTCTTGGTCTGCCAGTGGGGTTAGGTCTGTCTGGGCCAATCCTGTGTGCCCTCTTGATCCAAGAGGCTAGAAGATCCATGCGCTCATGCCCTTTTATTGACTCTGGTATGCCGACCACCCTCAGGTTATTACGACGATTACGGTTCTCCAAATCGTCTAATTTTTCGGAGAGGGTAAGGATTTCCTTGGAGTGTGCAGCCACTGTGGTCTGTGCAGCCTGGAGATCATCCTCAAGGGAGGAAATTCTCTGTTCAGCAGTGTCCAGACGTTAAGAATGTTGAGTGATCTGGGCTAAGGTAGAATCAATGGAAGACTCGAGACCCGCCAGTTTCTCATCTAGCATTGGACCTATGACAGCTGCAATGTCTGCTGGTTTCATTTTGGAAGATCTGGGCGTGTTTGTATTTTTCCTTTTGTTCTGAGATGATATATGGGTGATAGAGCAGTCAGAGTCTGACGAGTAGCCACCCTGAGAGTCAGTCGGCAGTGTACGGGAGGGACCTGTGTTGGACATCGAGCAAGGCACCAAGAATTTTTCCATATACCTGTCCCGGCAGGTATAGTGAAGAGTAGCAGTAATTACAGGATTAGATGAGAGGAATGTTGCAGATAATGTTAGATATTAGCGACTAATCACATTCTACTGAAGAAATAGCATTTAGGAGGAGGTGCAGTGGGTATCCGCATTAGCATCCGAGGCTAGTTTTATTGTAGTCACATGTTAGCGCAGCAGATGAATAAAGGCAGCATTTAAATGAATGGAGGTGTCAACCATGTTAGGTCGACTTTGTTGGAGCAGTGTTCATGTCATCAAATAGTTTACACAGCACTTGGGTATACAGAGATGGAGGTAAAAATCTGTGTAGTATGAGGGGGTCAGTCGCACTGTTTTGGGATGTTATGTTATGGTATTCTGCAGCACAGTTCAGCAGCTAGGAAATATCTGTGGCAAGGTGCTGTAAGCATGTAATGAAGCTCTCGGTCCAGCAGGGTAGGTTATTGTAGGGGTTGATCCAACTGGGGTGAAGAGATGCTCCCCAACCTGGATTCAGTCAGGAAATATGACGTTCAGAACCTTTTCACCGTTTCCCCAGATCCCTCAGGGTAATATAGAAGTAAGATGAATGATACCTGGCTGAATGTGGCTGATTCCGAATGTTCAAGCCTTACATTGGGGAATGGTAGGTGGTTGTATGGGCAGCTAGTATTTATTCGTGTACAAACAGCAGGGGAGAGCTGTACAGTAAAAGGGGATGTTGTAGAGGGATGATTCAGGGCCGCATAAGGGCCCGGGCCGTGTGTGGGGCAAAGATGGAGCATGAGGCTGAGGGTACCTGTACAAAAGATGGCCGCCGCTGGCGTCTTCTCCCTTCCTCCCCCAAGCCACCAGCGTGGGGGGATCAGGAGAGTCAGGTTCAGCGTTTACCGGCAGCTGGTGCTCCGTCTGTGCCCGCGATGTTGGTGTCTGCCGCCACACAGTGTTGCCGCATCCAATCGCCGGCTCGCGGTCTCTCCCCGGTCCTCGCGCCTAGGCGCACCGGACGGGTGTCGCTGCGGGTGACGTGTGGGGTCTCAGTGCGGCTAGCTGGGTCCAGGGCTGCACGGCCACCGCCGGAGTCTGGGCACCCCTCTGTCAGTGTTCCGACAGCCTCCCCGTGCTTCGCCCTCCCGGTCGCCGCGAGCGGCGTGTAGCTGTTAAAATCGAGGTCCCGGCTTCTGCCTCTTGGGTAGGCAGCAACCTGCAGGAGCACTTATAAGTGCTCCCCGGCTCCGCGGCTAGATGTCCCCGGCTTCTGGGCACTGTCAGGTGGGCAAGAAGTCTGGATGGGTAGTGGGTAGGGAGGGTAGGGTAGTGATTTTAAATGTATTTGGGTGTTTGGGCCAAGGAGCTGGCGTGGAGCCATCTCTCATTTTAAATAGAGGAGGCCCATGTTCAGCCTCCTCTGGCCAGGCCCCCTCCTCTCTGCCAAGAGCAGCTCTGTGTAATAGGGTCTGAGCAATACATCGTGCAGACCCTACTGCACATGCGTGAATCTCCAGAAAAATGGCGCAATGGCCATTTTTCCCTTGATTTCTGCATTACTGCTGCTGCCAGCATTGTGGAGTCTGAGCATTAGAGTGCTCAGACTCTATTGAGCATTTGCAGATCACAGAAAAAATGTCCACCACACCCGGAAATTTTGGCAGCTCTCCTGCCACCGCTGGACTTTGTAGGGTAAGTATCAAAAAAATTGGTGCAGCGTGTGCGTTTTGGGCCCCCATGGGACTCAGGGGCCTGTGTCCACCTTGTACACTGCACCCATTATAGATACGCCACTGATGCATGGTCTATCCTGTGATATCGCTGGTTTTTGCCTATAAACAATATGCGAAACTGCACACATCATGGGTGCATCGCTTGTGTGCATTCTCTGCTTAGCACGTCACTCAGAACGAAGACCGGCATCACCCCGTGTGTATAGGGCTTAACTATTTAGAGTTCCCCACCCATTCATTATCCAAAGGGAGAATCTGGAAGAGTCTTAGATGTAACTTTACTAAAGCTTCTAAAAGTGAAAAGTGGTGATGTTATGTGGGGAATTGGCAGTGACCAATGGTTTTGTGATAGTAGTCCGGGCAGCTCGGGGGTATAACGAAACCAGCACATTACTGGGCCCTATTACAACTCATTCCGAATTAGGCCCTATTTATACAAATGCATACACAAACGTTACATACAGTATGTTACAAAACTGCTAATCATCGCAAATGAATCTGCTGCCCAGGAAAGAAGAATGACTCCCACCAGAGCCATCACAGTGTAGTCCAGGATTGCCGACCCTCCCGGAATTTCCGGGAGTCTCCCGAAAATCGGGTACCCCCTCCCGGCCCCCGGAAGGGTGGGCAACCCTCCCGGATTCAGGGGGGACCCCCGCTGACCCCCGGATCGCGGCATTAAAATGCCGCAATCCTCGGGTCACAGAGGAGGGGGCGGAGCTAAAACGACACAATCGCGTCATTTTAGCCCCGCCCCCTCCATGAAGATCCCTGAATTAGCGGCTTTTAACAGCATGGGGGTGGGGCTTAGTGATGTCACTCGTAAGCCCCGCCCCCTGAACGGCTGCTGCAAACTCTCCTCTCCGGGCTTCTCCCGGAGAGGAGAATGTTAAAGTCGGCAACCCTGGTGTAGTCATATGCAGCACCAGCACAATAAAGAGGAACATTTACTTATAGGGTTGACCTAAGGGAATGCATATTGACTGTGACAGTAGCAATGCTGACACCCTGGGCTAAATGTGTGAGAATCAGAACGTGAGAGATTTTGGGAGAGTTTTCCCAATTTTTTTTAAAGCAGCAATCATTAAACAGCATTACCAGGTTGCTTTTGTCATATATTTGATTGCCGCTTTAAAAAAAAAAAAAACCTAGCAAAATCTCTCACTTTCTGATTCCCACACCCTATTACATTTGGCCCCCTGAGCCTGTATGTACATGATTACAACTGAAGGCAGATACATCTCATGTTAGAAAAATGGCCATACCCTAACCAACTCTGCACATTTTAAATCTGCCCCGCATTGCCACATTATTTTACTTTATTTTTTGCTCTTATACCTATTGTTTTGCTCTTACACGTAACCCTGAATTAGATCCTCCTCAAGTCAACTAGTTATTGCACTCTCTCCATGTGAAAGCTGCATAAGTGTCAAGAGCTGTAGTCCTTTTAACCCCCATTAACAGTGCTGGGGATGTCTAGAGGGCACTAGCAGGCAACAGATCAGCAGAAGAGGTACAAAAATCAGGAGGAGAAAAGGGTACTTGTGGAGTATCACGGCTCCCACGATGGGCATCGCACATGAAAAAATCGCATGCGATCGCATTGCATGCGATTTGATCGCATGCGATCGCATGCGATTTTTAACAGAAAAGCATCCAAATGCATTGTAATTAGTATGAAACATGTTCAATAGCCCCCAAATGGCATTTTTGAGGCTGTACCACCCCCACTATCAACGCAAACCCGAAGCGTGGCGAGCGCAGCGAGCCCGCGAGGGGCGGCGGTACGCGTCCTACAACTTTTTCATACCCCCACTATCCACGTTGGCGTGGAGTTGAGAAGAGAAAGTGTGGCGAGCGCAGCGAGCCACCGAGCCCGAAGCGTGGCGAGGGGACGCGGATACCTTCACAGGCATCCGCGTCCCCTCGCGGGCTTCACAGGTGTCCGCGTCCCCTCACGGGGCACGCTGTGCTCGCCACGCTTCGGGCTCGGTGGCTCGCTGCGCTCGACACACTTTCTATTCTCAACTCCACGCCGACGTGGATAGTGGGGGTATGAAAAGGTCGTTGGACGCGTACCGCCGCCGCTCGCCACGCTTCAGGTTCGCGTTGATAGTGGGGGTGGTACAGCCTCAAAAATGCCATTTGGGGGCCATTGAACATGTTTCATAATAATTTCAATGCATTTGGATGCTTTTCTGTTAAAAATCACTTGCGATCGCATGCGATGCGATTGCATGCAATTTTGTAAAAACTTTTAAATGGCAAAAATCGCATGCCATCGCATGCCATCGCATGCCACTATACATGCGATGGGAGCCGTAATAATCCACAAGTACCGAGAAAAGATCATGGCAGGTGGAGTTTTAATTCAGATATTTACACAAAGATGATTCTTTAATTTTTAAATCAAAATGGGCAACAGTAAAATATATGCAGTGTGCATCTACCACAATTTTTGTATCTGGGTGTGGCTCAAAGGGTCAACAGTACAGTATTTAATGTACAGTAGGTCAACAGTCAATAGAACAGTCAAAAGGTCAACAGGAAGGGAAAAAAATTTAATTGACAAAGGTCGACACAAGCAAAAGGTAGACTGGAAAAAGGTAAAAATCTGAAAAGGTCATCATGAGTTTTTCATATTTTTTGATTGTGGACATGGACCCTCAATTAGTGTAGTGCATACCTCACATCGCTCCTCTAGGCTTCAGGCGTGTCCATGTGCATCGTAAAGCATGAAAAATCCAACAAAAAAAACCTCCTGTCTACCTTTTGCTTGTGTTGACATAGTGCATGTCGACCTTATGTCAATGTTGACCTAGTGCATGTTGACTTATTGCTGTTCGATCTAGACCAGTGTTTTTCAACCACTGTGCCTTGGCACACTAGTGTGCCTTGAGCTGTTCTCAAGTGTGCCCCCAGATCTAGAGATGCCCAAACCAGTTTTCAGCCACCACCAGTTTGACTGTTATTTACTGGTCTCTTTTTTTCATGTAAAGGGTCAATGTATTTTATTTTTGTTATATGTGGGGACCAGTGTGATTGTTTTTTATCGGGGGGCCAATAGGTTTTTTTTTTTTTCCTGTGGGGGCCAATGTGTTTTGCCCTGTGGGAATCTCATGATGTGCCTTGGCAATTTAAAAATCTTATTTAGTGTGCCACAAGGTAAAAAGGTTGAAAATCACTGCTCTAGACACTGTTGACCTATCATCCGGATACCCTTGTGTCTGTAGCATAGACAACTAAATAAACCTCTACAAAGGAGCACTGACTTGTAGATTAGCAATACCAATACCAAATCTAAAAATAAATAAAATGTCAAAACTAACTGGGGTCAGGAAGCAGAAAAGCAGACAGTACAACATCACCTAAGGGAAGGTAAACAGAAGCAATGGCCAGGGCTGGAAGAGAAACATGGAAGTCAAAAGGTTAGGGAAGACCATGTACAAGATAACAGCTAAATAATAAGCACCAAGAAGTTATGAAATTAATCTATGTCAAGCATAAAGTATCAATGCAAACATGTATATATACGATTGGCACCTATTATAGCTTAGAACTTGTTATGTTACATAGTGGTATGATTATTAAATCTCTCCCATTAATGTGCATACATTACAGAAGATTTGGTTTTAAAATGCATTGACCTGGGATAGTTCATGGTACGTTCTAACACAGGAAGTCCGGCGTGGCCAGGCTGGGACCGAGGGAAGACGCTCACCTCACAGCGCTCCCACAAAATCATCCCTCTGCCACCCCAAAACCATCCTCAACACCCGCCAAACAGCCCCTACCCTGTCCTAACAACCCGCTGACCTCCTCCGGCGCCTGGGGTAGCGGCTGCGGAGCCGGGGGACGGAGATTCACGTCCCTGCAGGTTGCGGCCTACTGCCGGCGCCAAGCCGGGACCTCGATTTCTGCCGGAGCCCGAGCGTGGGGCACCCGTTCCCAGACCACCGGACAGCCTTCCCAAGGGTCACAGACGGATCATCCTGTGTTGCCAACGCTGCACAGACCTTCAGGTGACCTTCCCCTTGCTAGGGGACCTGCCCAGGGGAGTCTTTATCAGCCACTTCACAGCGCATTAACCAGGCCTTACAGGCCGCGGCGGCCATCTTGGTAGAGGCAATCCCAGCAAAATCTGACTGTGCTACACAGAAGCATCCCCCAGGCTCCCTAACCCTAGCAACACTAACTACTACTCCCATCCTGCCCCCTGCTACCTGGGGTTACCCTGGGACGGTGCTTTTCTACCAATAAAGGCGTACACACAGTGTATGTAATATACCTGCTCTATTGTCTGTCCCCCAGACATTCCATCACAGTATACCAATCCTACCTCTCTGGTACCCAACCCTACTGTGCATTTTACTGGGACCTTTCCTTCCGATCCAAAGATTTTCTGAAACGCCTCTAGCGACATAACCTCATATAAAAGACCCCTACTAGTGGCACCACTATGTAATCACGATCTATCCCTAATGCCAGGCCCATGATATAGGGGAATGTGACCTCCGCCTGCACACCGCCTAATGGTCCTACCTCACGAGATGACCCAGTCTGGAAATTTCACACACATCTAATGGGCAGAGGCAGGAAGAGTACACAGGGTAAAGACCCCCGCTCGACACCTAACGCCTCACAAACCAATCTTCGGTCCTATCTTTCCACCTCTCAAGTCACAGACCGGCTATCTGCTTCCCCCCCTGAAACAACCTTGGCTGATCCTCCCGAGATGGCCCAAGCTCCTCCAGCTAAAGATCTCCAAGCTCAAATGTCGCAACTAAGAAGCGAAATTGGAGAAGTATTATCACATGTTCGAACGCTCCCTTCCAAACAAGACCTACAAGCGCTTGAATCCCACCTCCAAGATTCGTTCCAATCTCAGATTGCTACAGTACAAGCCAATGTCACCCTTATGGGGACAAGAATTGCTTCTCTGGAGGAGGAAAGAGAAAATGATTCCGACCAACTCACTTCTATTAAGGAGGCACTTTCACAACAGGCCGCTGACCTGAAAATGATGCAAGAGAGACTGGAAGATTTGGACAATCGAGGGCGTAGAAATAATGTCAGAGTGAGAGGTCTTCCGGAATCTGTTCCTCCATCTGGAATCATAGATGCCCTCAACAAGATATTTGGAGAAATACTGGGTCTAGACCCCGAAACCCCTATTGAATTTGACCGAGCCCACAGAGCCCTCAAACCTAAGGGCCCAGCATCTGATTCCCCAAGGGATGTGATATGCCGTCTTCACTATTTCTCCCAAAAAGAAGAACTACTTCAAAAAGTACGCCAACTGGAGGCGGTCGAGTTTAATGGAACTCGAGTGCAGATTTATCAAGATCTCTCGTGGCGTACACTTCAACAGAGAAGATTGCTGAAACCTCTAACAGATGCTCTACGAAAATCAAATATCAAATATAGGTGGGACTTTCCGTTTTCTCTTCAAGTCACAAATGCCGGCAACCTACTGTTTCTGCGCTCTCCTGCTGACCTGCCAAACTTCTGCTCCGGTCTGGGCCTAGACAACATCTCTCTCCCTGATTGGCAAGCCTTCCATCTGCCGAATGCTCTTCCTTCCAATACTTCCAAAAGAGGGAGATGGCATCAAGTCAACTACTCGAAAAAATCCAGAGGATCATCATCATCTCCTCAAACACAAGATCCTACTTGACTGGACAGTGGGTGGTAATTATTATTGCTAAAAATTGGCACTTCCTGTGCGCCCATAACTACTTGCCTCTACTACCCATTTAGATACTACTTGTTATTTTTATAGTGCACTCATCCTATTTAAATGCGACTGTTATATATCTGTGTGTACGTCTATATGCGTATATGTATATACATTTATTTCTTTTTTTTCTTGCTAGGATCTGTTCCTGTTTTCTTCCTTTTTTTTTTTTGCTTAGGTAGGAACCAGTTGATTGTCCTCTTTTCCACCATCATCTGAGACCCTCCAGGTGGCTTGGCGGAGTCACGGCCCCCTAGTTTCCCCCTACCGCTTAATGTTTTCCTTCCGTGACATGGAAGCCATTATGGCCCTCCTTATGTCCGGATGCGGTTATGTGTTTGTAGTTTTTACCAGATGTTTATGGTTACGCTATACTTCTCTTTCCTATTCTGATGTCTTATCCTTCCTCCTCTTTCCCCTTCTCTCTCCCCCCACTCCCATCCCGCTCTATCTCCCTTCCCTCTTACCCTTCCACGTCTATCTTTCTGATCCGACTCTCTTTTATGCGACCAGATGGCAGTAAATTTACGTATTATATCTATTAATGCAAGCAGGGGCGGGCTGGGCCGGGGGGCAGAGTGCCATATGCCCCCCGGGCCGCTTACCCACCCACTGGCTGCGGGCCGTGCTGCGGCTGGATCAGCTTCTCCAGCCCTCCTGCACTGGCCGCGGCTTACAGAACACGGCCGCGGCTACAGGAAAATGGCCGCCGGCCCCCTGCACTGAGGACATGTTCTCAGTGCAGGAGGCCGGCGGCCATTTTCCTGTAGCCGCGGCCGTGTTCTGGAAGCCGCGGCCAGCGCAGGAGGGCTGGAGAAGCTGATCCAGCCGCAGCACGGCCCGCAGCTAGCGAGTGGGTAAGCGCTCTCCCCCTCCCTCACCCCAGCATATGTGTTTCTGTCACTGTGGGGGCATATCTGGCACTGTGTGGGGGCATATCTGGCACTGTGTGGGGGCATATCTGGCACTGTGTGGGGGCATATCTGGCACTGTGTGGGGGCATATCTGGCACTGTGTGGGGGCATATGTGTATCTGGCACTGTGGGGGGCATATCTGGCACTGTGGGGGCATATATGTATTTGGCACTGTGGGGGCATATGTGTATCTGGCACAGTGGGGCATATGTGTATTTGGCACTGTGGGGGCATATGTGTATCTGGCACTGTGGGGGCATATGTGTATTTGGCACTGTGGGGGCATATGTGTATCTGGCACTGTGGGGCATATGTGTATTTGGCACTGTGGGGGCATATCTGGCACTGTGGGGGCATATGTGTATCTGGCACTGTGGGGGCATATGTGTATCTGGCACTGTGGGGACATATGTGTATCTGGCACTGTGGGGGCATATGTGTCTGGCACTGTGGGGGCATATGTGTATTTGGCACTGTGGGGGCATATGTGTCTCTGGCACTGTGGGGGCATATGTGTCTCTGGCACTGTGGGGGCATATCTGGCACTGTGGGGGCATATGTGTCTTTGGCACTGTGGGGGAATATGTGTCTCTGGCACTGAGGGGGCATATGTGTCTCTGGCACTGTGGGGGCATATGTGTCTCTGGCACTGTGGGGGCATATGTGTATCTGGCACTGTGGGGACATATGTGTATCTGGCACTGTGGGGGCATATGTGTCTGGCACTGTGGGGGCATATGTGTATTTGGCACTGTGGGGGCATATGTGTCTCTGGCACTGTGGGGGCATATGTGTCTCTGGCACTGTGGGGGCATATGTGTCTTTGGCACTGTGGGGGAATATGTGTCTCTGGCACTGAGGGGGCATATGTGTCTCTGGCACTGTGGGGGCATATGTGTCTCTGGCACTGTGGGGGCATATCTGGCACTGTGGGGGCATATGTGTCTTTGGCACTGTGGGGGAATATGTGTCTCTGGCACTGTGGGGGCATATGTGTCTCTGGCACTCTGGGGGCATATCTGGCACTGTGGAGGAATATGCGTATTTGGCACTGTGGCAGAATATCTGGCACTGTGGCGGCATTTGTGTCTGGCACTGTGGGGGCATATGTGTATTTGGTACTGTGGCGGAATATCTTGCACTGTGGGGGCATATCTGGCACTGTGGACATCACATTGTGCGGTGTAATGGGCATCATGGTATGGGGCGTCATGGACATTACGGTGTGGGGAGCATTGGGTAATTGCCATCACAGTATGGGGTGTAATGGGCATCAAGGTGTGCAGCATAATGTGTAATTAGCATCACAGTGTGCGGTGTATTGAGTAATTAGCATCGCAGTGTTGGGCGTAATGTGTAACTGGCATCATGGTGTTCAGCATAATGTGTAATTGGCATTACGGCATGTGGCTTTATGTGTAATGGGTATTACAAGGTTCGCTAAAATGTGCAATCTGCAGGTACACAATACAATCATGGTACAGGCAACGCCCCTTATGATAGGCCACGCCCCTAATTTTTCGACGCGCCTACGGCGCGCAAAAGCATTCCTTCCGACGGTGACTTGGCTGATTATGGGCCAGTGCTCTGGACTTGCCCCCTAGGCTAAAAGTTGCCAGCCAGCCCCTGAATGCAAGGGGCCTCAATATCCCTGAAAAAAGAACCCAGGCTCTTCATTCCTTTCACAGGGAAGGAGCAGACATAGTCCTAGTTCAGGAGACCCACTTTCGCCAGGCCGAATCAACCCCCCGTCTCAGTAATCACTACTTCCCCACTACGTACTACTGCAACTACCCACACTCTAAATCCAAAGGTGTTGCAATTTTATTTGCTAAACACGTACCAGTTACTGATGTACAAGTACATATATTGGAGGAGGGAAGATGCCTGTTACTTCTTTGCTCTGTCTATAATACAATGTTTACGATTGTCAATGTATATGCCCCGAACCAGGGACAGGCGACCTTTCTTGGGAGGGTCTTAGACACAATTAGTTCGCTTAAGCAGGGGATCTTAGTGATAGGAGGTGACTTCAACTGGGCCTTAGACCCCCTTCAGGATGTTACCCCGCCCCCAACCACCACTTTGGGTTCCCGATCTAAGAGGATAAGACGCTTGCTCCACACTCACCAGCTGTCCGATGTTTGGCGAATAGGCCACCCCACCGACCGAGACTATACATATTACTCGGTTCCACATAAATCTTACTCCAGATTAGATTACTTCCTTCTAGGCCATAGCCATCTACATATGCCATAAGCTGAGTTTTCCATTGAAAACAATAGGGACCCGTCCGTGCAAGCTGGCGTACGCTCAGATAGCCGCAAGAAGTCGGTGGGAAGACGGACGAGAGACGTCCGTAAACGGTGGCGTACGCTCTGTTGTACGCCAGTTGTCGGAGTCTAAGGGGTGAGCCGTCGGTGTACGTTGGCGTACGCTCAATTGTACGCCACTCCCGTTCGACGTTGTTTCTGGCCGTACGTATGCGGCTGATTTGTGGGTGGACTTAACCTCAACGGCCGCGTACGGAGAGCGTACGCTAATATGGAACGTATGGATGTTTGGCCGCACCGATCAGAATAACCTCCTATGTGTAAGGGGCACTACTTTTATGGGCATGTTGTGTACGAGCACTACTACTGTGGGCCTTATGTGTATATGTGGCACTTTTACTGTGGGGATTGTGTACAGGGCACTACTTCTATAGGAATTGTGTAAAAGGGGCACTACTGTATAGAATATCTTTTATAAGGGGTACTACTTGTAATGTAAATAAGGGGCACTGCTGGGTGAAGTAACAAAAATAGGACACTACTATGTTTGTAATGTGAATAATAAGGTCTAATGTGGTGTAATATAAATCAGGAGCACTACAGTAAGAATGTGGCATAGTTTAAATTGGCTGTTCTACTGTGGGACAACTGTCCCTTTATAAAGTATGATAGATAGATAGATAGATAGATAGATAGATAGATAGATAGATAGATAGATAGATAGATAGATAGGGCATTCATTTATATTTTGCAGGGGGGGAGGGGGGGTTGTGTGCTGCTGAAAACCCCAGTACTAGTCCTGGCTCCTCCTAATAGGGGGATGTAGGTGGCAGGACAAATGAGCTCTAACGCCTCTCCAAGACCACTTTAAACCCTGGCTGTGGGCAATAAACATATTTCCCTTCAGAAAAACTGACTTTATCTTGTGACCAACGGGAATATGGCACAAGTAGTCCTGTTTCCACCTGTCCTGGCTTCAGCCCAGCATCTTCAAGAGTCACCCTCTGCCCGCTGCTGATAGACAGGCCTGGTAAATGGTTAGTGACCAGCAGGTAACCAGCCAACTCCAGTCAGGAGGTATGTCAGCAGTGTGTGTGTCAATGTATACACAGCAGTAAGTGCTATCATAGTACCGATTGTAGGAGCCTGAGAAGTGACATGTTTCCTTGTGCCATTTGGTAGGAGCCTGGTGGCGGCAGCAATATACCCACCCACTGCGCAGTGTCAAAATGAATTCTGCAGGATTCTACCATAGGCTCTGTGGCTATTTAGTGTGTACAGTAAATGTACAGGCAGATGTAACCTGGTTACATATCACAGTGTTTATTATATAAAATTACCTGGATACGCTGCCAGTCTCTGTTAAGGAACCTTAAATTTAATTTCCAAACAAATTTAAGGAAGACTGTGCAACCACTTGGGGATTTGATGCTCAGCGAAAGCTGATGTTTCAGACGAAACCCCATATGACACTTATTCTTTGAAGGTGGCTCTGATCTTGTCTTTCTGAAAGATGAGAACTTGACCTTGGCTTTGTGTTAGGTGAGTCACACTGCAGTTCCATAGCTGAAGCCCATGTAATGCTGCTTTCCCACTGCAGACCAGTTTAAAGTACTGGTAATCTTAAATGGTATTTAAAACTGTATTAGCATTCCCACTGCAGCAGATTACCGTTTTAAATACCATTTAAGTACCATTCCCATTGCAGCGAACCGTGTAAAATGTAGAGTGCCTAACACCCCCCCCCCCCAGTGTAAAGAGTGCCTAACCCCCGTACCTGCCCTGTGCCCCCACCTCCCCTCCCCTTGTACTTACCTGGGGATGCAGGGCAGTGGGGAGACAGCGGGGGTCCATGCATTATACAGGCAGTCCCAGTGCCTGATGAGAACTAGTAGTTCTCACTTTGCGCATATGTAATGAGTGCACGTGCATAATAATGAGCCGCTCATTACATATGCGCATATAAAAACGGGTTGAAATACCATTTAGCTTTAAACGGTATTTCAACTCTGGCACTTTCCCACTGCAGCCTTAAAACGGTAAATTGCGCTGAAAATCTGCAATCTTTTTTTAGCTGCAGTGGGAAAGGGGCATAACTCGCCTGCGTCAAGGTAATTAGTCAGTGTCGGAATATACTTCAGGTTTCAGTAACTGGATTGATGAGACTGACTGGAATGAGGCAACTCATCTTCGTTAGTATAGTTGGTGCGGTACTTGTTTCCTAGCACGGCCACAACGATCATAATCGCGATTTCCCCATAGAGAACAATGTTAAATGCCTCAATTTACCCGCGATGACCACGATTTCCCATAGGAAACAATGTGAAATGGCTCAATTTACCCAAATTATCATAGGAACAATGGTAAATGGGCCAAAAACACCCCTGAACATTGAAATGTCCCCCCAAAAGTATTTTACGCCACCACGTGATCAACGTGAACCCAAAGCGTGGCGAGCGCAGCGAGCCCGCGAGGGGCGGCGGTACGCGTCCTCCGACCTTTTCATACCCCTACTATCCACTAGGGCGTGGAGTGAGAATAGAATAGTGTGGCGAGCGCAGCGAGGGGACGCGGATACCTGTGAAGCCTGCGAAGGGACGCGTTTACCTGTGAAGGTATCCGCGTCCCCTCGCGGGGCTCGCTGCGCTCGCCACGCTTCGGGCTCGGTGGCTCGCTGCGCTCGCCACACTATTCTATTCTCACTCCACGCCCTAGTGGATAGTGGGGGTATGAAAAGGTCGGAGGACGCGTACCGCCGCCCCTCGCGGACTCACTGCGCTCGCCACGCTTCGGGTTTTAAGTTCATTGCGGGGTGGCGTGAACTACTTTTGGGGGGACATTTCACTGGTCAGGGGGGTTTTTTGGGCTTTCTGGCCCATTTACCATGCTTCCCTATGATGATTTGGGTAAATTGACCCATTTAACATTGTTTCCTATGGGAAATCGGGGGCATCGCGGCTAAATTGAGGCATTTAACATTGTTCCCTATGGGGAAATCGCGGCCATCGCGGGTGGACCATTTAAGCATTTTTAGGCGCACACGACGCGACCGACCCGATTTTTCACTGTTTTCAATGCATTTCAGTGGAAATATCGGTCGCGTCGCAGGCCACTAAAATTACCCCCGATGGCCAAGATTTGTGGCCGTGCTAGGAAACAAGTACCGTTGGTGCTTATTGGATGAAATTAAATATGAATTAGCCCACATTAACCCTTCTACAACACTTCAAGAGTTTATAGAGTGGTGTTTGGCTTTTACCCTATGATGGTCAGAGTTTCATATAGCACCTAAGATGGATCATATTTCCATCTCAGTTCCACTTCTGCCTCCTGACAAAGCTGTGCACCTTGTTCCAGATGTGGTCAGAAAAAGAACCTATGCAGAATCAGCGTCAATCAGTATCCTCTGCAGGGGCATACGCAGGATTTTCAGAAGGGGGTTTCCAGAGGGGCGGAGCAAAGCACGGAGATGGACACTTAGGTGACAGAATATGCCGGGTCAGTTAAAGTTTTATAGATAGACCAAATGTATATAAATAATAATAATAATAATATATATATAAATATAGAAAGGGTCGTAGGGAAGGCACTCCAATTCAATAGGCAAATGGCTCCGGTGCCTGTGCAAAAGGACGCGAACGGCCTGTGAATAGCAGGTAAGTAGCACGCACCCACGGAGACTTCAAAGAAGCTTCAGAGACTCAAATTGCTGTCAAACGTTTTTGATGCTTTATTGCATCGTCATCAGGATAACGAGTGTTACACATTACAAGCATATATATAGACAAACAAACACTGAACTCACCCCCCGTGCATCCGGTCACCGGCTTCCGGCCAGGTCCAGCACGCCCAGGCGATGACGCAATCAACCAGGACAACCCTGCTGCCAGCGCTGTAGCTATGACAGGCGCCTACTTCCTGCTGCGTCGTCATCTCGTCCAGCCAATAGGCGCGCACCACCCGTCCGGTAATCATGGAGACCTAAAATAAACAAAAATACGTGTGTTGAAATGATACATAAATAAGGTTAAAAACTGATCATCTGTGCAATCGGAACATATGCATGATATCAAAAAGGATAGAAGCATATAGTAACAAACATTAAAGCTGTACAAGAGCTGTTATCAAAATATATAAGTGTATAAAGGAGGACGTGAGTCACTATCAGGGACCAAACATGGAACTGAACGTCTGTCTGGATCTAGGATAAAGGGGTCATAAAAAGCAATGAAAGCCAGTAGCCTCATTTAACCCATTAGGGGACAAAGTGCCCAGCCGGTGTATCCACCTAGCCTCTCTTTGTAAGAGGCGTAGTGAACGGTCACCTCTGCGCAGGTTATCAGGTTCATGGTCAATGATAATGTACTTCAGCATGGAGATGTTATGCCCATTGGACACAAAATGTCTAGCGACAGGCTGATCACTTCTGCCACTGGCAAATGCTGCTCTCAAGGTGGATTTGTGTCCTGCTATACGTTCCCTCAGGGTACGGTCAGTTTTGCCGATGTACCCGAGTCCGCACGGACATGTGGTGAGATATACAATGTACTTGGTTGTACATATAACCCTATGTTTAATGGGGATCCTAACCCCCGTGTGTGGATGGGGGAAATCAGCACCAGTATTCAGTGCACGGCAAACTGCACAATTAAGGCAACGGAAGCATCCTTTTCTCAATTGTAAAAAGGTGTTTTGGACAGAATCGGCCTGTTTCATGCCAGTGATGTCGGTCTTCATCACCCAGTCCCTGATGTTCTTGCCACGTGTGTAGCATGACATAAGGGTGGTGCTATTCAGATTAAGATCGGGATCAGTACTAACTGTGGGCCACAGTTTCCTGGCTGTTTTCTGTATGGTCCCACTACAAGTGTTGTAGTGATTGACCCATGGCATGCGTCTGGTGAGGGAAGATTTATTGCGAGTTTTGAGAGTGTCAAGTCGGTCACAAGCTAAAGCCCTGTTCCTCGATAAATCAAGTTGAATGCGTTTATAGCCCCTAGCCAAAAAATCGGCATACATTCTGTCAATGTGTTTGACAGCAGTGTCACGGCTAGAGCAGATTCTTATTGCTCTTAAAAATTGGGAGTACGACAGGGAGTACTTAAGTTTATCAGGGTGGAAACTAGCCGCATGCAGGGTAGTGTTCCTGTCAGTCTCTTTGCGGTAGATCTCTGTATTTATTTGGCCCTCACTAAGTGTCACCTGTACATCCAAGTAATTGACACTGCTGGTGCTGATGTTGTGGGTAAATTGCACAGGGTGTCCAGAAGCGTTGTGTGACCTAATGAACTCCTCTAATGTCAATTGATCACCTGTCCAGACCAAGAACAGGTCATCAATGTACCGTTCGTACATCAATGCATTAGTGGAAAAGACATTATTACTAAACATGATGTCATCCTCAACGCTGTACATATAGGCATTGGCGTACGATGGGGCCACATTGGACCCCATCGCACAGCCAGATGCCTGCAGAAAAAACATGCCATCAAAAATGAAGTAATTACAAGTAAGTACCATTTCTAATAAATCAATGACCAAGCCCACATCAGGGCCCGCATAATGTGAACTGTTATTAATCAATCTTGCGACAGCCTGCATGCCCTCCAAGTTGGGGATCACAGTATGCAGGCTGGATATATCCAGACTGCATAAGATGGAGCCAATAGGAATACTGTCCATCTGTAAGAGCTTGTTAAGAAAAGAAGTAGTGTCCTGTAGGTATCTGGGATGATTCTGTATACACGGTTGTAAGATGGAGTCCAGATAGGTAGATACTTTATGAAAAAGTCCATTGCGAGCCGATATTATCGGGCGCCCAGGTGGGTTGCTGGTGGATTTGTGTATCTTGGGCAACGTGTAGATGATAGGGACCACTGGTGCCACATTGATAAGTGCTGTCATGAGTTTCTTGGAGATGACACCATCAGATACAGCTAGTTGTAGTCGGTCCTCCAATCGCTTTCCAAAGATTAAAGTCGGATCTTGTGGCAAACGTCGATACACATTCCCATCATCTAGTTGCCTTCTTAATTCAGCCGTGTAATCAGTCAAACTCTGTATGACGATAGCCCCGCCTTTGTCAGCGGGGCGTATCACAATGTCAGTGTACCCGGCTAGGTCCTTGAGCGCCCGCAGTTCAGAGGGATTCATATTGTTATATATGGTTCTCTGTTGACACTGCATGTCGATATTGGTCTTAGCTTGATGGTCAAGCAGACGATTAAAGGTTTTTAAGGAGGGGTTGTTGGACAGAGGGTCAAAGCGAGATTTTCTCTGAAGACTTTGTACTGCAGTAGGGATGGGTATGATGTCATCGCTTATCTCAGGGCATGGATTTGCTTTTGTTCCATTGAAATGTTCGTGTAGTCTAAGCTGCCGGCCAAGTTTATATTTTTCTATGGACCATTGCATATCATCAAGCTTGACTGTAGGGACAAAAGACATGCCTCTCCTGAGTACCTGTTCCTCAGTAGCTGTTAGCGGGTGATTAGATAAATTAAAGATTAAGTCCTCGGACGGAGTGGGGGTCTCCCTACTCGTCCTCTTCCTCTGCCTCTGCCTTTCCCTCTCGCCTCCTCTGCGGGTACGCCTGCGGGTCCGCCGTGTCTGCGACGGGAAAACGTGGCAATCTGATTCCTCACAAGAGGCGGGGACCAATAGTGAATCTGAGAGCGTGCCGATTAACAGACAAGCTGACAGTGTGGCCCCTTTAGGGGTTGGTTCCCGTCGCAGACGCGGCGGACCCGCAGGTGTACCCGCAGAGGAGGCGAGAGGGAAAGGCAGAGGCAGAGGACGAGTAGGGAGACCCCCACTCCGTCCGAGGACTTAATCTCTAATTTATCTAATCACCCGCTAACTGCTACTGAGGAACAGGTACTCAGGAGAGGCATGTCTTTTGTCCCTACAGTCAAGCTTGATGATATGCAATGGTCCATAGAAAAATATAAACTTGGCCGGCAGCTTAGACTACACGAACATTTCAATGGAACAAAAGCAAATTCCATGCCCTGAGATAAGCGATGACATCATACCCATCCCTACTGCAGTACAAAGTCTTCAGAGAAAATCTCGCTTTGACCCTCTGTCCAACAACCCCTCCTTAAAAACCTTTAATCGTCTGCTTGACCATCAAGCTAAGACCAATATCGACATGCAGTGTCGACAGAGAACCATATATAACAATATAAATCCCTCTGAACTGCGGGCGCTCAAGGACCTAGCCGGGTACACTGACATTGTGATACGCCCCGCTGACAAAGGCGGGGCTATCGTCATACAGAGTTTGACTGATTACACGGCTGAATTAAGAAGGCAACTAGATGATGGGAATGTGTATCGACGTTTGCCACAAGATCCGACTTTAATCTTTGGAAAGCGATTGGAGGACTGACTACAACTAGCTGTATCTGATGGTGTCATCTCCAAGAAACTCATGACAGCACTTATCAATGTGGCACCAGTGGTCCCTATCATCTACACGTTGCCCAAGATACATAAATCCACCAGCAACCCACCTGGGCGCCCGATAATATCGGCTCGCAATGGACTTTTTCATAAAGTATCTACCTATCTGGACTCCATCTTACAACCGTGTATACAGAATCATCCCAGATACCTACAGGACACTACTTCTTTTCTTAACAAGCTCTTACAGATGGACAGTATTCCTATTGGCTCCATCTTATGCAGTCTGGATATATCCAGCCTGTATACTGTGATCCCCAACTTGGAGGGCATGCAGGCTGTTGCAAGATTGATTAATAACAGTTCACATTATGCGGGCCCTGATGTGGGCTTGGTCATTGATTTATTAGAAATGGTACTTACTTGTAATTACTTCATTTTTGATGGCATGTTTTTTCTGCAGGCATCTGGCTGTGTGATGGGGTCCAATGTGGCCCCATCGTACGCCAATGCCTATATGTACAGCGTTGAGGATGACATCATGTTTAGTAATAATGTCTTTTCCACTAATGCATTGATGTACGAACGGTACATTGATGACCTGTTCTTGGTCTGGACAGGTGATCAATTGACATTAGAGGAGGTCACACAACGCTTCTGGACACCCTGTGCAATTTACCCACAACATCAGCACCAGCAGTGTCAATTACTTGGATGTACAGGTGACACTTAGTGAGGGCCAAATAAATACAGAGATCTACCGCAAAGAGACTGACAGGAACACTACCCTGCATGCGGCTAGTTTCCACCCTGATAAACTTAAGTACTCCCTGCCGTACTCCCAATTTTTAAGAGCAATAAGAATCTGCTCTAGCCGTGACACTGCTGTCAAACACATTGACAGAATGTATGCCGATTTTTTGGCTAGGGGCTATAAACGCATTCAACTTGATTTATCGAGGAACAGGGCTTTAGCTTGTGACCGACTTGACACTCTCAAAACTCGCAATAAATCTTCCCTCACCAGACGCATGCCATGGGTCAATCACTACAACACTTGTAGTGGGACCATACAGAAAACAGCCAGGAAACTGTGGCCCACAGTTAGTACTGATCCCGATCTTAATCTGAATAGCACCACCCTTATGTCATGCTACACACGTGGCAAGAACATCAGGGACTGGGTGATGAAGACCGACATCACTGGCATGAAACAGGCCGATTCTGTCCAAAACACCTTTTTACAATTGAGAAAAGGATGCTTCCGTTGCCTTAATTGTGCAGTTTGCCGTGCACTGAATACTGGTGCTGATTTCCCCCATCCACACACGGGGGTTAGGATCCCCATTAAACATAGGGTTACATGTACAACCAAGTACATTGTATAACTCACCACATGTCCGTGCGGACTCGGGTACGTCGGCAAAACTGACCGTACCCTGAGGGAACGTATAGCAGGACACAAATCCACCTTGAGAGCAGCATTTGCCAGTGGCAGAAGTGATCAGCCTGTCGCTAGACATTTTGTGTCCAATGGGCATAACATCTCCATGCTAAGGTACATGATCATTGACCATGAACCTGATAACCTGCGCAGAGGTGACCGTTCACTACGCCTCTTACAAAGAGAGGCTAGGTGGATACACCGGCTGGGCACTTTGTCCCCTAATGGGTTAAATGAGGCTACTGGCTTTCATTGCTTTTTATGACCCCTTTATCCTAGATCCAGACAGACGTTCAGTTCCATGTTTGGTCCCTGATAGTGACTCAAGTCCTCCTTTATACACTTATATATTTTGATAACAGCTCTTGTACAGCTTTAATGTTTGTTACTATATGCTTCTATCCTTTTTGATATCATGCATATGTTCCGATTGCACAGATGATCAGTTTTTAACCTTATTTATGTATCATTTCAACACCGTATTTTTGTTTATTTTAGGTCTCCATGGTTACCGGACGGGTGGTGTGCGCCTATTGGCTGGACGAGATGACGACGCAGCAGGAAGTAGGCGCCTGTCATAGCTACAGCGCTGGCAGCAGGGTTGTCCTAGCAAACGGAGCTGGTTGATTGCGTCATCGCCTGGGCGTGCTGGACCTGACCGGAAGCCGGTGACCAGATGTACGGGGGGTGAGTTCAGTGTTTGTTTGTCTATATATATGCTTGTAATGTGTAACACTCGTTATCCTGATGACGATGCAATAAAGCATCGAAAACGTTTGACAGCAATTTGAGTCTCTGAAGCTTCTTTGAAGTCTCCGTGGGTGCATGCTACTTACCTGCTATATATATATATATATATATATATATATATATATATATATATATATATATATATATATATATATACGTACACACACACGCGCATACAAAACAGCAGTGTAGACCCCTGGGCATAGCAATGTATTGGGGCCCCTACCTATCCTCCAGCGGTAGGGGTGGGGGGTGCTATGAGCGGAAGCTTTGATGTCCCGCAGGTGGTAAGGGGTATTATATCAACCGCTCAGCATGTAGGGCCTGGATCAGTAATTTCCACTAATTACCCCTTTACTGCACAGATAGTGGGAGATGGGGTGGGAGAAGGGGGCATTGGGCTGAATGAAGGGGCCCTGATACGTAACTTCCAGGGTGGTAGAGGATGTTTAATACGCAGAGGAGGGGTGTATAGTGGAGTGGGCTTATTATTCATAATTTTCTGGTGGGAGGACAGCTTGCTTGACTGCAGATATCTCCAATTCCCTTAGCTTTTAATGGGATTAAAAACTAGAGAATCCCACCTACCAAATGGTATTGGGGACTAGGGGTTCAGAGTTCAGGAGGCAGACCAATCCGCGAACGAGTATATAAAACTACATACCAGGTGTATGGAGCTGTAGCAGTAACCAGCTGCTAGAAGGCTGATATCTCTGGTTCTGGGTACAATAAAGATCAGCTTTTAGTGTTCTTCAAAGGAGGAGAGTCCCATCTTTTGGAATATACCTTCAGAAAAACTCTAAGTCAGACAGAACCTGAAATATCTGACTTGGAACAGCAATTAACAGGCTTGGATGGGGACCACTGCTTTGAAGTCTGATATCTCTGGTTCTCCAGGGCCGATTTTTAAAATTCTTGTACCCATGGAAAGAGGAGACCCTCAGCTTTCAGACTAGGGCCCTCATATTCCTGGGGGGGTTTCTGGGTACTCAACCCCCCCCCCTGCGTGCGCTACTACCCTCACAAAAAGCGCACCTGGAGTTGGCAAGGGACCATAGGCGCCAAAACCGTGGATGCTCCAGGACCCGAGTATCCATGGAAAATGATGAGCATCCACGGTCCATGGGCGGAGCTCACCCGTCAGTCGCCGCCAACCTGTGCCGCTGAGTCTGAAAACACAGCCAGCGGCAGGGTCCCTACATCGGATGGGAAATGCCCATATTGTCCTCCTCCAGATCATTTCATACAGTAATGCACAATCCCAATAAACAAAGGAAAAACAGTTCTAGACACTCCTTCTAATGATGTTTATACAAGTCACTACTCAATGATTTAGTTCTGCAGTTCAGTCACAAAAATCAGCTTCCACATTTTCTATTACCACTTAATATGTTTAATTATAACCAATCACCTCAGACAAAAAAGAGGTGTGGTCACACAGGAGTAGCCCCAATTCTAGTTCCGCCACAAAAGAGTACAATCTTATTCGCAATACCACAAGGTTAACTGAAGGTAACCATGAGGGTGATCCCTATTACCCTTGTGGTTAGCTTCAATTAACTTTTCTGTCAGTCTGAATTGCCGATTCCCATTGTAAAATCATATTAGAGCTCCAAAGGAGCTCTATTGGTGATTGGCTCTCAAAGTCCCATAGAACTCAATATTAACAAAATAACATTTTCAACATTGAGTTCTATGGGATGTAGAGAGCCAATCACCAACGGATCTCCTTTGGAGCTCTAATATGATTGGCTCAGGAGTTTTCCATTGACAAAAGTCAGCAGGATCCCCATCATTTGTGTGGAGGAACAACATGTGGAAACATATGCTGCTCCTCAGTCCAGAAAGTTTGTGTGGGGTTTTCATTTTAAACCCATGAATGCCCAGGCATTGACCAAAGAGGACGTGATCTACACTGGAAATAGGTGAGTATTCTTTTTTTCCTTTTTTTTTTTACATGTGCTCTATGGATCTACTGGAGAAGAGGACCAAAGAGCAATGTGGAAATTTAGGTAAGTATATGTCTAAGGATGTTTATAAAAGTTTTACTGCCATAGTGTGTTTATGTATTCATTTTTATATTTGTTTTACATACTACAGGTACCAGCAGGCACTTGAATGCCCCACATTCAAGCACTTGTGTTTCTCCAAATACCTTGGACTTGTAGTTCCACAGCTAAAACACAATTTATTCTATTTTTTACACCCAATGTTATCAACTTGGCACCCTCTGCCTAGGGGTGTCAGGGATAGCCCCAGTCTTCAGCTCTGACCCTTGGGTGCCCTGGAGTAGGGGGGGCCCTTTTATTAAGGGGTCCCCATTCCCCCAGGGCCCCACCAGGGATGAATAGTTGGGGGGGGGAATGCCGCGGCCACAGAGACCGATATAAATGTGTCCACAGCTGTGGCATAGTCTTACTGACTAGTGGAGCCCAGGGCTGGTTTTAAAAATACAGGGGACCCCTACAGATTTTTCCCCAAAATTTTTGGAACCAGGACCAGTCCAAGAGCCCGGTGCTCTACACAACTTTTTCCCGGTATTCTTGGAACAATTTCTGTTTTCAACTCTTTCTTTTACTTGTACACATAGAAACACTGCATGGGTCTGACTGATCCATGCATGTTTTTGCAAACTTAGCTGCCAAAAGGTGGTCTACTTGCCATTTGTGTTTTGAGCTAAATTATCAGCAGAGTTTGCGGACAAGAATGATAGTAAATCTCTGTGTTGTTTTGGTGCCTATGGAAAGCCTGCTGAGTATAGTTGATGGTCTATTGATTTGTACATGTGTCTTCTACCATATATTTCATTTATATTTGAGTGAACTCTGATTTTTGTGTTTAGTAAATTTCCTAAATGAAATCCCTGGCCAGGATTGCCTCACCTGTAGCTTCGTTCCTTAGTAAATTTTGCCCTAAGAGCACACGCAGCTATTAGGGGGTTATTCTGATTCACTCGGACAGGCACAATCACTCTCTAATGGACAAAACCATATGCTCTGCAGGTGGGGCTGATGTAACATGTGCAGAGAGAGTTACATTTGGGTGGGGTTTGTGCTTCAAACTGATATCTATATTGCAATGTAAAAATAAAGCAGCCAGTATTTACCCAGCACAGAAACAATAAAACACCGAATAACTCTCTCTCTGCACATGGTACATCAGCCCCACCTGCAGTGCATATGGCTTTGGCCATTAGAGTGATTGTGCCTTTCCGAGTGAATCAGAATAACCCCTTTTGTGCTGAAGAAATGATGGAAGCAGATTAAGGGACAGATTTATCAATGTTATTTTTACAAAAATGTTTTCACATCCTTTTCACATTATTTTTCATTCACTGAAATACGTATATTATGAGGATTTTGGAGCAGTTTTCATGAAGCAGGTAGTAATCAGATCGCATTTCCCATACTTGTAATGTAATCTGTCAAAAAAAAAGTGAAAAAATATCAGAGACAGTCCTGTGATACTATCACCTTCCTAACACAGCATTAACCACAGAGCAAGGGGGGTTATTCAGACCTAATTGCTTAGAGGTACGGCTCACAGTGTGCATGCGTGTGGCCATTCTGCGATAAAATCCAGTGTTTTTAAATTGCTGCATGTACTTAAGTTGATTGATAGAAGCCGGCATTTGCCGGTGTCACGGGGCCGTTAGCAGCCCAGCGATCAGGTCTGAATAACCCCCAAATTCTGAAGCCAGTTACTGTGATCAGCCATTTGTGTTACATACCCCTGATAAGGCTGTGGTTGGGCGGGGGGTTATTCGCAGGTACAGAGCTTTTCTCACAAGGTCTGTCCCCACAAGCAGCAATGGATACATCCATTAGATGTACTCCATTGTAGCAATGTGGATTGTGATAATCCTGCCCTTAAATATGGGGAATCTTGGGTGAAACTTGGACATTCAAAGAAATGTATTTTTGTTTGTATGCATAAACTGTAAGGTACAGTGGGCATAGGAGTGGGCATAGTTCTTTTATGTTTTGTTTCACAATTTTGCCTCCTGCAATCATGGGTGCTTTCAAAATGGCTGAAAAAGGCCTAGTTGGCTGAGGCACCCAAGCCAGCCATTGTATAGATATCACTCACTGTATTTGTTTCTGGGAAATGAGCAGTGGTGGATTTACCTAGGGGCCCAATGATTGCAGAGGCTTCCTATTGGAAGCATTATTTGCTAATCACATGCTGGAATGTGATAGTCAGATACTGCTTTTAATGGGAAGCGTTTCTGACAGCTCTATTGTGCTTCTAGACAATGTATTCCCTAGAAGTCACAGGGAAGAAGGGGGGTGCGGTTGCGCATGCGCAGATTTGGCCCACTGGCTGTAAGCTTCTCCTATAGTCTGCCACTGTTTGGGATTTTTTTTTCCTTTTTCCCCTGACGATGTGGCTTGCAGTCAAGCGAAACATTCATTGTGGTGTGACAACTGGTGCAACGGCCAGTGAGAGTAGCAGGAGCTAGCAGCAGCCGGCCCCTGAAGATTACATGTAGGTGTCCCAACTGGAAAAGGTTGAATTTAATTGCAATTTAATGGTGTGCTATGCTTTTATGCTAGTGCAGGGTCTTGTAGAGAATTGCCGATAGGCTGCAAGCATAAGTGTTTGTCTTTCTGTTTTGCATCCCTTTATAGCATTAACCCCTTCATGACAGAGCCAGTTTGTGCCTTCATGACAGAGCCCTTTTTTTCAAATCTGACATGTCTCACTTAAGTGGGGATAACTTTTTTTTGCTTTTACTTATCCCAGTGATTTTGAGATTGTTTTCTCGTGACACATTGTACTTCAAGTTAGTGGTAAATTTTCGTCGATACAGTCTGTGTTTTTTTGTGAAAAATACCAAAATATCGTGAAAAAATGGAAAATTTAGCAATTTGCAAAATGTTAAATTTTCTGCTTGTGAGACAAATAATCATACCACTCAAAATAGTTAATAACCAACATAGACCATATGTCTACTTTATGTTTCCATCATTATTTCAACTTCCTTTTAATTTTTTTGGACACTAGGAGGCTTACAATATGAATAGCAAATTCTCAAATTTTCATGAAAATTTCAAACACTGATTTTTTTAGGGACCAGTTCAGTTCTGATGTGACTTTGAGGGACTTGTATGTGAGACACCCCCATAAATGATGCCATTTCAAAAACTGCACCCCTCACAGTATTGAAAACAGCATTTTGGAAGTTTGTTAACCCTTTAGGTGTTTCACAGGAATTAAAACAAAGTGTAGGTGAAATTTCAAAATTTCTTTTTTTTTCAATTTTAATACATTTTTCTAACGAATACAGTAGATTTTACTAGAGAAATGTGACTAAAAATTGATTCCCCCAATTCTTTTGTTTTCAAAAATATCCTATATGTGGCCCTAGTGTGCACGTTGACCAAACCACAGGCTTCATAATAGAAGGAGCACCTCCTTGATTTTGGAGCCTCCTTTTTATGAGATTTTTTTTTAGGCACCATGTAGGTTTCTAGGCACCATAAGTGCTAAAAGTTAGGAACCTCCCCCACAAGTCCCCCCATTTTGCAATCTACACCCCTCAGGGAATTCATCTAGGGGTATAGTGTACATTTCAAACCCCCAGGGGTTTCACCAATTTTGGTACAACTGGGATGTGAAAATGGAAAATTACATTTTTTTACACAAACATGCAGTTCTGGCTCAAAATTTTTCATTTTCACAAGGAATGAAGGAGACAAAGCACCCCAAAATCTGTGCCCCAATTTCTCCCGAGTACGGCAATGCCTCACATGTGACCAAAAAATACCAGTTAGGTGCATGGCAGGACTCAGAAGGGAAGGAGTGATTTTTGGATTTTGCAGCTCAGATTCTGGTGGAATTTTGGTGGGTGCTATGTCGCATTAGCAAGACCCCCCAAGCACCAAGACAGTGGAACCCCCCCACAAGTGACCCCATTTTGCAAACTACACCCCTCAGGGAATTCATCTAGGGGTATAGTGTACATTTCAAACCCCCAGGGGTTTCACCAATTTTGGTACAACTGGGATGTGAAAATGGAAAATTACATTTTTTTACACAAACATGCAGTTCTGGCTCAAAATTTTTCATTTTCACAAGGAATGAAGGAGACAAAGCACCCCAAAATCTGTGCCCCAATTTCTCCCGAGTACGGCAATGCCTCACATGTGACCAAAAAATACCAGTTGGGTGCATGGCAGGACTCAGAAGGGAAGGAGTGATTTTTGGATTTTGCAGCAAAGATTTTGGTGGAATGAATGGTGGGTGCTATGTTGCATTAGCAAGACTCCCAAAGCACCAATACAGTGGAACCCCCCCACAAGTCACCCCATTTTGCAAAGTACACCCCTCAGGGAATTCATCTAGGGGTATAGTGTACATTTCAAACCCCCAGGGGTTTCACCAATTTTGGTACAACTGGGATGTGAAAATGGAAAATTACATTTTTTTACACAAACATGCAGTTCTGGCTCAAAATTTTTCATTTTCACAAGGAATGAAGGAGACAAAGCACCCCAAAATCTGTGCCCCAATTTCTCCCGAGTACGGCAATGCCTCACATGTGACCAAAAAATACCAGTTGGGTGCATGGCAGGACTCAGAAGGGAAGGAGTGATTTTTGGATTTTGCAGCAAAGATTTTGGTGGAATGAATGGTGGGTGCTATGTTGCATTAGCAAGACTCCCAAAGCACCAATACAGTGGAACCCCCCCACAAGTCACCCCATTTTGCAAAGTACACCCCTCAGGGAATTCATCTAGGGGTATAGTGTACATTTCAAACCCCCAGGGGTTTCACCAATTTTGGTACAACTGGGATGTGAAAATGGAAAATTACATTTTTTTACACAAACATGCAGTTCTGGCTCAAAATTTTTCATTTTCACAAGGAATGAAGGAGACAAAGCACCCCAAAATCTGTGCCCCAATTTCTCCCGAGTACGGCAATGCCTCACATGTGACCAAAAAATACCAGTTGGGTGCATGGCAGGACTCAGAAGGGAAGGAGTGATTTTTGGATTTTGCAGCAAAGATTTTGGTGGAATGAATGGTGGGTGCTATGTTGCATTAGCAAGACTCCCAAAGCACCAATACAGTGGAACCCCCCCACAAGTCACCCCATTTTGCAAAGTACACCCCTCAGGGAATTCATCTAGGGGTATAGTGTACATTTCAAACCCCCAGGGGTTTCACGAATTTTGGTACAACTGGAATGTGAAAATGGAAAATTACATTTTTTTACACAAACATGCAGTTCTGGCTCAAAATTTTTCATTTTCACAAGGAATGAAGGAGACAAAGCACCCCAAAATCTGTGCCCCAATTTCTCCCGAGTACGGCAATGCCTCACATGTGACCAAAAAATACCAGTTGGGTGCATGGCAGGACTTAGAAGGGAAGGAGTGATTTTTGGATTTTGCAGCAAAGATTTTGGTGGAATGAATGGTGGGTGCTATGTTGCATTAGCAAGACTCCCAAAGCACCAATACAGTGGAACCCCCCCACAAGTCACCCCATTTTGCAAAGTACACCCCTCAGGGAATTCATCTAGGGGTATAGTGTACATTTCAAACCCCCAGGGGTTTCACCAATTTTGGTACAACTGGGATGTGAAAATGGAAAATTACATTTTTTTACACAAACATGCAGTTCTGGCTCAAAATTTTTCATTTTCACAAGGAATGAAGGAGACAAAGCACCCCAAAATCTGTGCCCCAATTTCTCCCGAGTACGGCAATGCCTCACATGTGACCAAAAAATACCAGTTGGGTGCATGGCAGGACTCAGAAGGGAAGGAGTGATTTTTGGATTTTGCAGCACAGATTTTGGTGGAATGAATGGTGGGTGCTATGTTGCATTACCAATACAGTGGAACCCCCCCACAAGTGACCCCATTTTGCAAACTACACCCCTCAGGGAATTCATCTAGGGGTATAGTGTACATTTCAAACCCCCAGGGGTTTCATCAATTTTGGTACAACTGGGCAGTGAAAATGAAAAAAATACATTTTTTTACACAAAAATGTACTTCTGGCTCAAAATGTTTCATTTTCACAAGGAATGAAGGAGACAAAGCACCCCAAAATCTGTGCCCCCATTTCTCCAGAGTACGGCAATGCTTCACATGTGACCAAAAAATACCAGTTGGGTGCATGGCAGGACTCAGAAGGGAAGGAGTGATTTTTGGTTTTTGCAGCTCAGATTCTGGTGGAATGAATGGTGGGTGCTATGTGGCATTAGCAAGACCCCCGAAGCACGGTGAAATGATGAACCTAATAATCCATAGATGTGTGGTATATTTTGAAACACTCCTTTATACATAGGCCGGGTTTGTCGGGGCAAGTTTCACAGTGGAAAATAGTTTCCTTTCTTATTCCCTTTTTATAGCAAACTTTGCACCTTTTTTGTGTCCTGCCCTTTCTTGCAGTGGAGGGGATTTCGTTGGGAAAATGCTGCCCTGGTACAATACGGGGGCCAGTACTAGAAGTACTGGGGCCCTCTGCCTGCTGATTCCCAAATGTTAGGCTCTTTATGACTTCCTCTTGAAAGTGCATAAATGTCCCCCTCTGGCCGGTAGAACGGAATAGCACGTAAGCGTTATACAGTGCCATCTGGATGATATACACGGCCAGCTTCTTGTACCAGATATTTGTTTTCCGCAGGGCACTGTACGGCTTCAGTACCTGATCTGAAAGATCCACTCCGCCCATGTACTTATTGTAATCTAGGATACAATTTGGTTTTGAGGTGTGGGTACTGGTACCTCGTACAGGGATGGAGGTGGTACTGTCTCCATGAATTGTTGTCAGTATAAGGACATCCCTCTTGTCCTTATATTTGACCAACAACAAATTTTCGGTGCATATTCCCCTGCTTTCACCCCTTCTCATTACTTGGGCAATGTGCGTTTTGGGGAGGCCTCTTTGGTTCTTGCGCACAGTACCGCAAGCTGCTGTACCTCTTGAACCAAGGGCCTTAAACAGGGGGATGCTGGTGTAAAAGTTATCCACATAGAGGTGATAACCCTTATCCAGGAAGGGGTGCATTAAATCCCAGACAATTTTTCCACTAACACCTACGAGGGAGGGGGGGCATTCTGGTGGTTCAATTCTTGAATCCTTCCCTTCATATACCCTAAACTTGTGGGTGTACCCTGTGGTGCTTTCACACAGCTTATACATTTTTATGCCATACCTTGCCCTCTTACTGGGAAGGTACTGGCGGAATTTAACCCTTCCTTTAAAATGTATAAGGGACTCGTCGATACTAATACATTTATCAGGGATGTATAGCTCTGCAAATTTGGCACTGAAATGATCAATGACCGGCCTGACTTTGAATAGCCTGTCAAAGGTGGGATCATCTCTGGGTGGGCACTGTGCATTATCGGTGTAATGTATAAATTTATGGATTGCCTCAAAACGAGCCCGGGGCATGGCCATACGGTGAAATGGGGTGCTGTACAGAACATCTGTACTCCAATATTGCCTAATTTGTGGCTTTTTTTACTATGCCCATATGTAACACCAGACCCCAAAACGTCATCATCTCTACTGCATCTACAGGGGTCCACCTAGCAAATGATGACGTGGGGTTTTGAGCAATAAACTGCTGGGCATATAAATTAGTTTGGTCCACCATTAAATTTATAAAATCATCAGAGAAAAATAATTTAAAAATGTCAATTTCTCTGAGACCTGTTGAATCAAATTGGATTCCTGGGATGGCCAAAAACTCAGGAACCTGGGGCTCAAAATTGTCTGGTGGTGGGGTCCATACGAGATCAATTATTGGGGGGGGGGTCTCAGCTGCTCTACGGGGGCGTCTTTGAGGGGGTCCCTCATCATCAGAGGAGGAAGAGGAGCTTAAGACAAATCCTTCAAATTCCCCGCTTGCCTCACTGGCTGTGTCAGAGTCAGAGGCAAGCATGGCATATGCCTCCTCCACCGAATACATTCTCCTGGATGACTGGGACGACATTTGGGATGACATTTGGGATGCCATTTATATTTTTGTGTTACTGGTAGTGAAATGTTTCAACACGTGTATAGTGTAGGGGGGGGTACAAACTTTATTTCAACCCGGGGGGTATGTAGTGTGTAGTGTGTATGTATGTAGTGCAGAAAAAAAAAATACAAAAATAAAAAAATTGAAGGGTTCAAAAAAAAAAAAATGGAAGGGGTTAAAAAAAAAAATGGAAGGGGTTAAAAAAAAAAAATGGAAGGGGTTAAAAAAAAAAAAAATGGAAGGGGTTAAAAAAAAAAAAAAGGTCCTGCGCCAAAAATTGAGCACAGATGTTGGTCAGTAACGTCCGTCACTGAACAGCGCTCAAAGGCAACAGGAATTTGATCCAAAAAAAAAAAAAAAAATAGATCAACCCTGTGCCGAAAAAGCTGATCAGTGATGTACGTCACTGATCAGCGCACAGTGGCCACAGGACACACACAAAATCACAGTGTGTGTAAAAAAAAAAATGTAAAAAAGACCCCACAGCACTCACAAAAAATAAAAAAAGGTGATCAGTGATGCGACACTGATTACCAGTGAGGGGCAGCAGGTGCACAACCTTTGGTGGTACTGACAGGTATATATAAAAAAAAAAACCTCTGCACCCCTAAAAAGTTGCTGATCACCTCAGATATAGTGATCAGCACAAAAGGCGGGGGCAGCAGACACAAAATTTAGCACTCTCTATCACTCTCTGTCACTATCTCTCTCTATCTCTCTATCTCTCACTATCTATCACTCTATGACACTGCAGCAGCAGCACTGACAGGTATATCTATATATAAAAAAAAACCTGCGCCCCCAAAAAGTTGCTGATCAGTTAATTTATACTGATCAGCACAAAAGGGGGGGCAGCAGTCAGTTATATAAAAAATATATAGCACAATCTGTCACTATCTCTCTATCTCTCTCTCTCTATCTCTCTCTATCTCTCTCTATCTATCTATAGCTCTATCACACTGCAGCAGCACAAAATATAGCACTAGGCCTCTCTATCTCTCTCTATCTCTCTCTATCTCTTTCAGTTATATAAAAAATATATAGCACAATCTGTCACTATCTCTCTCTCTATCTCTCTCTCTCTATCTCTCTCTATCTCTCTATCTATAGCTCTATCACACTGCAGCAGCACAAAATATAGCACTAGGCCTCTCTATCTCTCTCTATCGCTCTCTATCTCTCTCTCTCTAACTCTCTCTCTATCTAATAAATCGCAGCAGCACAAGATGTCACAGGATGTCACAAGATGTCACAAGCATAAGCAATATCAATGATCAGGTAAGTATTTTGGATGGGTTCTGGTCAGTATAGGCGGCAGCTGGGCACGGTGACCGCACTGCACGCTATTCCAGACCGGAATGGCGTCTGCAGTGCAGTCACCGTTAGTTTAAACCCCCCTCCATGGCTGTGATTGGTCCGTCGGTCCGACGAACCAATCACGGCCTTTGGGGGCGGGAGGGGTGAGGTGGGGTGACACCAGTGTCACCCTTACACCCCGCGGTGATTGGTGCTGTACTTTACAGCACCAATCACCTCCGATCCCGTGTCACCGGCGAACGTTATTCGCCGGTGACACAGAAAACGCTGTGAATGGCTGTTCACAATGAACAGCCAATCACAGCGATCGCCGACGGGGGGGCGGCATCGCCGCCCCCCCTGGGCATGCACGGACATGTCTGCTGTCAGGGACAGCAGACATCGTCCCTCTGTCACTGCGTCTCTAGACGCAGTGACAGTTTTAAGCCATGACGTATATATACGTCAACGGTCGGGAAGTACTTCCCGGCCATGACGTATATATACGTCAAATGTCGTGAA
Source organism: Crinia signifera (assembly GCF_055691185.1). Taxonomy (NCBI): domain Eukaryota; kingdom Metazoa; phylum Chordata; class Amphibia; order Anura; family Myobatrachidae; genus Crinia; species Crinia signifera. The sequence continues at coordinate 46,376,101 of NC_139224.1, read as the reverse complement.
GGGGTTAATACTACCATGCAGAAGGTAACCTGTACAATATGGTTAGAATGAAAGCATGGGCATATTTCTAATCTGTTTTTAGAATACCTGCTTCATTTGAATAATGCTGGAGATGAACGCTTGTAACCAACAAGGCGCAGGGCCGGTGCAAGGTTTCTCGGCACCCTAGGCAAGTCTTCTGCAAAGACACCCCCCCCCCTCCTAATATCCAGCCCCTCAGGTGAAGTGGCAGCGTCTTAGAAGGTCCACTGCCACCACCTTCATCATCCCATTAGGCGAATCCAGGGGTGTGGATCGTATTATCGACTGCACTTAGGTCGACATCATTGGGTCAACAGGTGGGAAGGTCGACGGGTGTCTAGTTCAACATGGGTGAAGGTTGACAGGTGTCAAGGTCAACAGGGGACATGGTCGATATGGGTTTAGGTCGACATGGGTTAGGTCGGCATGTTTTTTTTTTACTGTTTTTTTACCCGAATGTTGACACATTCGACATGGACACAGTTGGAAGTCAACCGCAGCCCCTCGCATCGCTCACTATGCTCTCGATGCTTCATGCACGGTGCCTCGATGCGCTCGGCACACTATTTTACTCCCACACCACACCATAGTGGATGGTAGGGCATGAAATACCACTTGTCGGCACATGTCAGCTAAAAAACAGTAAAAAAAAACCATGTGGACCTTCCGACCTGTCGACCTAACCCATGTCGACCTAACGCTATGTCAACCTAAATCCATGTCGACATTGTCCCCTGTCGACCTTGACACCTGTCAACCTAGACACCTGTCGACCCAACGGTGTCAACCTAATGACTGTCGACCTAAGTGCTGTCGACAATACGACCATATCCCGAATCCAGGGCTTGTGCTTAGGGGTTCGGCACCCCTCTGCAAAACCCCCTCACCGTAACCTGCCTCACAGTACCCCCTCCTCACAGGACCACCTTACCCTCCTCACAGTATCCTCTCCTCACAGGACCCCCTCACCCTCCCCATCCTCACAGGACCCTCTCACCCTCTTCACAGTACCCCCTCCTCTCAGGACCCCCTCACCCTCCCCATCCTCACAGGACCCTCTCACCCTCTTCACAGTACCCCCTCCTCACAGGACCCCCTCCCCCTCCTCACCCTTACCATTCTCACAGTGTGCAAACACATGTAATTTTTCTACAGCAGCAGGCATTCAAATCCCTATTGCTTTATTAATACACCCCCTACTAAAAGCGATATCTGACCTTTAGCTAATTTGCAGCATTTGGTGTGGAGTCCTCTTGGCTGTGTGCTGGGGCTGGCCTGGTGCCTGTGGTCCCTCCCTGCTGCTCCGATGTTTGTGTGCAGTAAAGGCAGCTCTGCAAATGCGGGCGGGTCGGCAGCGGCATGTGACATCTACGCTCAGGGCAGGGAGTACAGCGGGCAGGTGACCCAGGTACATGGCAACCCCGGAGGCGGAGGGAACACTCCATCAGCCACTCTCACTATAACCGGCACCTAGGAGCGTCCTATCTGCATCACTCCACGGGTAAAGGGGAGTTGCTGGGTGATGCGGCGCGGCCCGCTGCGTCGGCATCGCTCCACCGGAGGGAAGGGGGTGGAGGTGGCGAGTGATGCGGCAAGGGCCGCTAGTCACTCCACAGGGGGGCGTGGGGGGAGATTTGAGTGTGGCCGCTTACCTCCATCCCACCTGATCCTAACTTCCGCCCTTCAGTGGCCGGCGCCCTAGGCAAATGCCTAAGGCTGCCTAGTGGTGGCGCCGGCCCTGACAAGGCGAGCAGTACAGATAGTTATAGAAGGATAGATGTAACCAGGGCCGTTGAGAGGGGGGGATCGGGTACTTTTTACCAGGGCCCGGGTCTGCTGAAGGGGCCCAGGGCCCTCTCCCCCCTCCCCTTTACAGGAAGCTGGGCAGTTGGGAGAGAGATGACAGGCTGCTGCCGCAGCACAGCCTCTCACCCCAGCTCAGCACCTCTGCTCAGTGCTGTGTGCTGAGCTGGGAAAAGAGACAACTGCAGCAGCAGCCTGTCACCTTTGTCCCTCTTGTTTATTTTTTTTCACGGTGACATGGAAATCCCCCCCGACTCGGTAGTCATGCCCCCTCCATTTCACTGTGGCCCAGCCATCCAGTCGGCGTCCCTGGATGTGAACAGTATTTTCTAAACAGGTCCTCAAATCTCCCTAACAATTTTGGTTATAAGGGTAGCCATGCTTGAGCATAAGTGACCTAGAGGCAGATTTATTAAGCTCGGTGAAGTGATAAAGTGTCTGGTTTTTATCACTGGCCAATCAGCTCCTAACTGTAAAGTTACAGGCTTGGTTTGAAAAATGACAGGTAGGAGCTGATTGGCCGGTGATAAAAACCAGACACTTTATCACTTCATCGAGCTTAATAAATCTACCCCTTAGTTTGGAAATCACCGTTCTAAACAAACTTAAATAAAGGTGCTGATGGAGCTATTAGTATAGCTTTAGGTACAAGGAGTCACATGGGGTTTTTCCTCCAAATAGACTGCAATGCCAATAACAAAGTGTTAGTTACATGGGAACTTTATCACTGTGCGAGTATATTACCAGGGCTCCCTGAGCTTTGTCAAGGGATTGGGACAAAATGCTAAATACTTGTAAAAAGTGGAGATAGCATTCTTGCACATGCAGGTGGGCCGGAGTAAATATTAAATGCACTGGTGATGATGATGATAATGATGACGATGAGATCCCAATATAGCCACTTCCAAATGACTGTTTCCAGATTGACCTATAAATCACATTCTGTCTATCATTTCTCTATTGCATCCTAGAAAATTATAGACAGTATCTGATTGGTTGCTATGGACAGATCACCTCTTTTTATTTCTAAAAGCTTTAGTAAATTTACTTCATACGGGGTTATGCAATTCCGGATCACAACTGTCGGTCCCTCCCATCCCGTTTGCGGTTTGCCCAACAGCAAATCGGCAGACGGGATTCAATGTCCCGCCTGCCGATCAGCAAAAAAGGGGGCATATCCGTGTAAATGGCCGTTATCGGCAGAACAGGCCTGACAGCTTTTAAAGTTGCCATGATGCCTCTTCAATGCTGTCGGTAAAGACAACATTGAATAGGCACCGAAACAAGTGTAGCAGCGCACAGCTTTGAGAGTGAAATGAAAAATGGTTTCAGATTGGATGATCTTAAATAAGATAAATTTATTAACACTTGATATAGGTTAAAAATGCATATATCATAAAAATATTTGATAAAACATACATGAACACCCCAAAAGTATGTATTGAACACCGGAGAGTCCGTTCCTAGTATACCTCTGGGAAAGGATATTGAAAAAAGATAGTTACCACCCTTTTAGAGGGTACAGAAGTCCTCCAACAGGCACCGGACACTATTTCCCCCCATCGAAAATAACGGCGGAGGATTGCATACCCCCCATAATGTGTATTTTGTATTTCGTTGTAGTGATAAATGTGATTTATGGGGAAAAGTATCAAACTATCAATTATACTATAGTTAATATCTTTATGAATCTTCTTCAATGAAAATCAGTTCAGATGCAACCTACGTTTGACATGGAGAATAAGACAACTTATTTAAAGAGCTAAACCTCTTATCCATGTAATTGCAAATCCACAAAACATTTCCTAACGACCAGAAACACAGAGAGAACTGAACTGCAAAGGTCAAAGCAGTTTACATTACGTGTAACAGCTCTTCATACAAGGTTTACGCACAAGAACTATTGGAATCTAAGTCTCAGGAATAGATCAGTCAGCGACCAACTGAGGGTATCAAGAAATTGGAAATAGCAGCTTCAGGGGCATTTTTCGGGTTTTGTGTTTTTGTTTTAGATCTGCATCTCCCTTTGGGTGTTATTTTGATTCACTCTTTCTGACAAATTCCTTCTTAGATGGACAAAACCATGTGCACTGCAGGTGGGGCAGATGTAACTTGTGCAGAGAGAATTCGATTTGGGTGGGGTTTTACTTGTTAAGTGAGATCTATATTGCAGTTTAAAAATAATGCAGCCAGTATTTTCCCTGCACAGAAACAAAATAACTCACCCAAATCTAATTCTCACTGCACATGTTACATCTGCACCCCTGCAGTGCACTTGGTTTTGTCCATCTAAGAAGGATTTTGTCCGAAAGAGTGAACCAAAATAACCCCCTTTGTGTTTTGGACCGGTTTTGTTTTTGAAAAAACCACCCTTCCGGGTTTTGGTTTTGGATCTGTATCAATCATAAAACCGGCTAAAATTACAGAATGTTTTTTTTGTTCCAACTGTATTATTAACCTCAATAACATTAATTTCCACTCATGTCCAGTCTATTCTGAACATCTCACAATATTGTTTTTAGGCCAAAAGGTTGCACAGAGGTAGCTGGATGACTAAGCTAAGTGACACAAGTGGGCCGCACAAACACCTGGCACATCTAGGAGTGGCACTGCAGTGGCAGACAGGATGGCAGTGTTAAATACTAGGCCCCAAAGAGCACGTAATGTAAAAAAAAGTGGTGCAAGATAGAATTGTTCTGTATCCTCCCTATAACCCTTATGTTGTATAAACAGGACATGCACACTTTAACAAACCAATAATTTCAGTGACAGGGTCTGCCACACAACTGTGGCTGAAAGTATTGGCTTGTTTGGGCCCCCACAAAAAAGCAATTAATCTCTCCTTGCACAAACTGGCTCTGCAGAGGCAGGATGATGATATTGTTGCTCACCTCCATTCCTCTTCCTCATACAGGGGGATATTCTCTAAGAATCTCCGCCGCCCTTCGCATTTATAATTATCGCATATGTTGTAACATATGCGATAATTAAGGCAAAGGACAGCTCTTGCGTTAAGAGCTGTCCTTTGCGGTGAGAGTCGCCGGGTCCCAGCAGGTCCCGGCGGCTCCCCCCTCCCTCACACACCCTGCGCTGCTGCTGCGCCGGGCTCTCCTCCTCCCTGCACCCGGAAGAGGATCAGTGCAGGGAGGTGACCACATACTAATGTTTTGTCAGCATAATCCTTACTGGTAGCTGAGGGAACAGGCCACGGTTAGAGCCCTGGCTACTGACAGTCCGGTGGTGAAGAATTTACTAGCATCCTAGTGGGTGGGAGTCATTTCTGCTATAGATGATTCCAGGAGGGGGGGGGGGGGGGATGGCATAGTCCCCACTAGTACCTGAATAGGCCTGGGGGTGAACATGTCATGGGCCTATTGTAGGTAGAAGAGTAGGAGAGGCCAGTGCCATATAGACTCCATTAAGGACTAAAACTTGTCTGTACTCCAGCTGTCTTCAGGATGAGCCTAGTGACTTATAGCTCAACCTCTCTGTACACTAATCCATACTAGTGTGCAGCCAGTATGGATTAGCTTACTCCAACCAGGTGGTGTGAATCCTTATACCACAGGAGTGCCAAAGAACTCAGGTTGCTGAAGAAATAGAAAAACCTCCCGACCATCTGTAGGTGTTAGTGCAGTAAGGCCATTCAATCACACAAACACACTGGATATGTGTCGTTTGGTGGTATAGGGGAAATAATTTTTGATGTAATGGGGGAAATATGTTACTATAGTGGTGAGGGAAACCAAGTGTGTTTTGGAGAAGAGGAATGGCTTTATCTGTGACATGGCCACACCCACATCATGGGATGGGCATGCGTCTCTTATAAGTATTATATTGCAGTACTGCAAATATAAAAATATTTCCACTGTTCATTATTACATGATTACAGAATATTTGAAAAGAACATGTGCTGCATTCATTCTTAACCGACACTACAGATCCACAGGTGGCCTGGAAAATATGAACTGGTGGTAGATCTTAAGGATCGTTTTGTCAACCCTGTTCTAGAATGTTAAGTGTAGCAAAAACCAATAGGGGATTTCTTGCATGAATGTTTCAGAGCAAGGGAGAGCAGATGCAGTCATCATTGTTCCACACTGCCACCTCCAATCCCAATGTGTATAATATGCAGTCACTGGTGGACACACAAAGATAAGATGCAGAAATGCGTTGTCATAAATCTTTGCTGCCACCAAACAACCCTCTCTTTGCTCAAGGGCTCCACTCTGCTAATGCTAATTTCATGACACACTTGGATATTTGTTTGCGACTGAGTCTGTTTTGGAGTATCATACTGCAACACATTTAAAATCCATACACACGGAGCCTTTTTGGCTAGCAATAAAGTGCACATTGCTGGCCAGATAATCGCTCCGTACATACGTAGCTCTCGAGTTCTGGAGCTGGCTACCCCAGCAGTATACCTTCCTCTGGACTGTTCGGAGCGCCTTTTTCCGCAATCTCAGGAGTCCATTCGAAGAGGCCATAGTGACAGCAGTCTTGAATGTGCTTTCTGAGGCAATATCACATTTTATTTATTTTCTTACATTTCCACCCATGGGTTCTCAATGAAGATTTCGATCCTCAGTTGAAAATGCATTAATGGTTTACGCTTACATATCCACTTTTACACCATTTTTTGTACGTGATATAAAGATTGAATACCACTCTATCTCCCATCTTAAGTGATGGGAGATCATGGGGTGATATTAAAATTGATTTATATTTTTGCAAATATCATGCCCATTATGGTTAGGTTTAGCCACGTCTCCGAACATTTCAGCTCACCATCCACGTGGACAGCAAGCTGAAATTCTGGTGAAAAACAATTGAATACCGCCATTGGTGACACCGTGCACATAAAATAGCATACAATGGCCGTATCAGTGGTACAGACAAAATCCCATGTATTTACTAGCTCATCATTAAATGGTAACATGCATTCTGTTCTTATATAACTAGGTAGGCACTGTCCATTTCTTAAGGATTATATCTTTTACTACCTGATGGTAATTGTGTCAGTGGGATATGGGTTCACAGTACGCCTTTCATTTCCAATGTATATTTATGCAATCCAGCCAGTCCAACCATCCTCTTGTGTCAAGATCCTTTGGCAAAAATGGATCCCAAGACTTTCACCCGCGGGATGAAATTTCATCCTATATTCCTCCTTACCATCTCTCCTATGAAAGAGCCCTCTGTTCTCCATGATTGGATTAATCTTCCTCCCGGCTTGCTCTACTGATATTGCAGATACGCCATCCAAGTAACACAAACATTAAGACAAACAGTACTTGTTTTTAATTCACGGCGGCAGATAAATCGCATGCGATGCGATTTTGTACCTGGTCATAACCCCACTATCCACTACGCATGGAGTTGACTTTATATAGTGTGGTGAGAGCAGCGAGCCGCCGAGCCCGAAGCGTGGAGCCCCGCATGGGGACGCTGATCACTTTACATGTATCCCACGTCCCCTTGCGGGGCTCGGCACGGAATACATGTAAAGTAATCCGCGTCCGCTCGCCACGCTTCGGGCTCGCCACACTATATAAGAAAAACTCAGTGGATAGTGGGGTTATGAACAGGTACAAAATCGCATCATATCGCATGCGATATATCGGCCGCCGTGAAACTAAACAAGTACCAAACCACCGTAGGTACCACCCCCTTTGAGGCATTTTGCATCTGCAAAGCACCGCCAAGTGTCTTATGGTTACAATTTACTCCTCAATTCCTAACATATAATTAAGCAAGATGCTAATGAGATTCACTAGGAAGAGGAGATGTTGGAAACACTTGATGCCAAATGAATTGGTAAACAAACCAAAGACTTCATGCTGTTTCAGTCCCTCTATAAAACTATGCCAGCAAAACTGTGGCACGCTGGGCACTGTCCCACATTCAGTGGAATGCCACAACAGATTTTTCTGGCAGGAATTTCAAGATGTAGTTACCGAGGAGCACACTATCTTACCTCTCCTTTCTTCTTCCGCAACTTGCCGATGATGTTCCAACAACCATTTTATCCCAGCTTCAAGATGTCTGAAAGCTTCCTGATGGAAGAATCCTGAAACTCTGAGGGGGGGTACACACCAGAACGATTAGGGCTCAATTCCATCAATCTGGATCCAATTCCGACCGATTGGATGCAGATTGTATGTAGATTGGGCATGTTTAGGTCCAATTCCGATCCGATTCCAATCCGATGCGCGTCCCCGCTGTCGTTTGGTCGTTTTACAGATCCTACCTGCTGCAGTGAGGATCTGTAAAAGATCCATTCAACTGGATACAGACTCAGATCGGATTGGGATCAGATTGGATGCAGATCGTTAGCAGATTGTGTGCTCCAACAGATCGTGCGAAAATCACACAATCTGCTAACGATCTACTAACAATCAGGATCGTTCTGGTGTGTACCTGGCCTGACATGCTCAGGCCATGACTTGTGGCTGCGCATGTGTTTGACCATGATAGGACCTTTATGGTGTTTGAGCCAAAAAAAACAAGATCTCCCTGTCTGCATATCCTAGGTACTAAGGGCATCATAAGGCTTATTCAATTGGCTGATTAGAGGATCAACGTGACAATATTTTTTTCCCCATTTCATATTTTCGAACAAAGACTTAGGGGTAACTTAAAATGATCTACTTTGATTAATCTAGCAACTGACTAAATCTTGTTAATCCATATGACCCTTTTGAAATATTAAATCTATACATATAATACAACTGTAAGGGTTGTGTCTGCACAAATAGGGCCAGATGTATCAAGCTTCAAAAGTGATCAAATGGAGAGTGAAAAACAACCAATCGGCTCCTACCTGTTATTTTTATAACCCAGCCTGTAACATGACAGGTAGAGCTGATTGGCTGGCTGTTTATCACTCTCCATTTGATCACTTTTTGGAGCTCGATACATCGGTCCATAATTTTTTTATGAGAGACCTTTCTAAGGACTGGTTATGAACTATGGAGAATAAAAATTTAAATAAATGTCTGCCCGGCATCACGCAAAAACGACTGCATTATATTAAATCTGGTTACTCATATCAGTGTTGCTGGGGGAACCAAATGTGCTTTTCTTTACTCAAGATCACCCCTCCCTTGCAAGCACCAGAGTGATATCACTTAACTAATGGAGCATCTGCCGGTACAGTATATACATCTGTTGTTAGAGGCAGAAGGAAGCCAGCTAGCATTAAGTGGATGTACTAGTCCTAAATGCCACATGAAACATTATAGGCTTGCTCTGGGAAGGTATTTCTTAGTTAAGGTAGGTTTAGTTATAACCAATAGTATGTGGCTCTACTAGCTAATTATAGCACCCACATTGGGGTGAAGGTGGGTTTGGTGTGCGCTGCCCCTGGATTGGTTGGACAAGATGGCCCTGAGGTGTCACAGTATTACGATCTATTAACCCTTATCTTTTACTTAACTTGGTACTCGTTTAGTTTCACGGCGGCAGATAAATCGCATGCGATCGCATCGAATGCATGCAATGCCATAACCCCACTATCCACTACGCATGGAGTTGATTTCATATAGTGTGGCGAGCGCAGCGTGCCCTGCGAGGGGACGCGGATTACTTTACATGTATTCCGTGTCGAGCACAGCGAGCCCCGCAAGGGGATGTGGAATACATGTAAAGTAATCCGCACGCGCTCGCCACGCTATATAAAATCAACTCCATGCGTAGTGGATAGTGGGGTTATGAACAGATACAAAATCGCATGCGATTTATCTGCCGCCGTGAAACTAAACAAGTACCCTCAATTTCACAAACCCTATTGCTTTAATATTTGAATTCCATTCATCACTTTCTGTACATAGCCTCGGCTTCTTAAAACGAACACTTATTAACCACTTTAGTTTTGTTCACCGGTGTGCTGCTTTGGGCTCTCGCTGACCCTGAACCTAGATAAAGCAATAGGGACCCCCAGTACTTAGAGAGTCCTTGATCATTGGCTTGGGGCATCCCACATATTTGCAAATATATGTAACCAAGATCTCAGATTATATTAAATCTGGTTGTTGATATCACAGTGTGGCTGGGGGAACCAAATGTGCTTTTCTTTACTCAAGAATACCCTCCCTTGCAGCACCTGTGTAATATCACTTATATATAGTGGCAGATGCTCCACTAGTTAGGTCAAAACCTACGGGATGCCATTGGATCACATTTTCACTGTATGTATAGCTTAGTAGGCTATAAAGAGAGGAATGTATTATCACAATGTGACATCAGAGAGGAGAAATATAGGAAACACCAGACAAATGACACTCCGTTCATGACACCTGTGTTAATCCTTGAAGAAGAAAAAAAAAATCATAAAATTAGGCCATTAGAGTTAAAATAAAAAGACAACACTACCAATTTATACTAAAAGAATAAAGATTTTTATTAAGCATTGTAAGTTGCATTCAATAGCCTTCAATCATAACGCACCACAATCCACCGACTTCCAGACAAAGCCAACAGCAGTTCATTCTTGCACAGTCCATGAGTTGGGGCAAAACTCCTTTCAACTTACATTAAAAATACCTACTCAGCTCTTGCGGGCAAGGAACGGGGGAAGTTACACCGCATTTCTGATCACTAATGAGTGATGAGCATTAGGAGAATTATATGAAAACAAAGAAAGAAATGACTTGGATTCTTTTTCCAAAAAGTACATTTAAAAGTTTGGAAACACTAACAGAAACATCAAAATGATACAGGTGTACTTTGTGTAGGATAAGGCTACATTCCTGAAAGAGAAGAGGCCAGAAATCCTGCCCTGCTAAAGTAGTGAGGGTTAGGGGAAAAGGTTTAAAGATCAAAGTACTTAATGATTTTTTTTTTCCACAGAATTCATATTTTCTAATGTGAAAACAGCAACAAAGAACAATAATGCAATACAGCAATGGATACACCAGTGAAACGTTGATATTTAAACGGCTAGATATTTTTTTTTTGTTTAAGGATAAATGCAACAGAGGTCAATAATCACAAAATTTTTTTTTCAAAGGTTAGAGCAAGATCAGTCAATGACTAAACATAAGTAACATCTTTCATAGAACTATTACTGATTATTAGTTTTTTTTTACTTGTTTTGCAGATGGGCACAGAACTTGTAAGATTGGCAGAAATAGGACAAAGAACATGCATAATATTAACTACACACCTTAAAATGATGAACCATGCAGGTCAATAGTAGCACTAATGGTCTACGCCCGATTCAAAAACCACACAACTTCATTGATCACGGATGCATGGTATAACAGTATTACGGAAACAGAGGACGTCTGGTTTCTCGTTTCAGAAAAAAGGTCAGTTGCTTTTTTTTGCTTTTTCTATGATTTTAGAACTTGCTTGAATAGTGAGTAATGAGTATTTAAAATATCAGCAAAAATCTGCAAATGTTATGCTATAATTTGTTGTGTTCCAATAGGTTGCACATTTTACTACAAAACGAAAAAACCACATCAACAGCGATGCAATAATAAAGAATGAAGGAAAAAAAAAAAAAACGGTTTGTGCCATATTACAGAATTATAATCCAGAAACTTGAGTTTCTGACCTAGTCTTCCCCTTTTTTGTGACACAGTAATGTAAAATCAAATATAATGGCATATATATGGTGCCAGATACTACAAAATCATAGTCAAGATGTACTATATATATATATATATATATATATATATATATATATATATATATATATATATATTTAATTTCTTGTGTGTTCTTTTGTCTCAAGAAATACGACAAGCGGCTATTTAGTTTTTCTCTCTCATTGTAACCAGTTTTAACTTTGCTCATGTATCATTGACTTATGGGTGTCAAATGCTTATACTCAGCTTTTGTTTGTTTTTATCTTTGAAGCATTTTGACTAGAACTGGTTAAAAAGTAAAATAAAATCTTTTCTTTTAGTCTAACGTCAAAAGAGGGATCCGAATTTCCAAAACCTCATTTTTCACTTACGGAAAGGAAAAAATGTACGTAACTGTAGGCTCTCCATCTTTCCAGATATTCCTAACCCTGAACTATCTAACATCCTTCACCCTCTAGAAAAATAAGTTTACTCTTCTTTTTTTAAGACCGCGGCCTCGAGTGTCTCCTCCTCGAGGTGTTCGCTGTCTGGATCTAGTGCATTTAAATGAGGATTCGTATTGCACGGTTTAGAGTCATTGCTTAAGGCACTTTCGGCGTGAATGGAAGCCTGGACCTCTCCTGAGCCTCCGTTTATTTGGGAAGCTTGGGTTTCCTCATTTCCCACACCGTTCTCAGTCAGAGATCCATCTGAAGACACAGCAGATGATTTAGACGAGTCTTCGGATTGTGTCTTAAGCTCTTTGGCCACTTCCGCCGCAGAAGTAGCATATGGCGGCTTGGTCTGCGGTGAATGAAAAAAAGAGAAGATAAATATTTCATTCTCAGATTTGGCAAATAATGGCGATTGTTCAGTGTGTTGGAGGAGAGATCGTTGTCAAGTTTTCAGTCTATTCAAAATGATAACACACTTACGCGAGAATATCAAAATGGACGCTTCACTCCCTCTCCTGCTCATGGAGAATGCTAGCTATTGGTCTCAAGAGCAACAGCACATGGGCGACAAAAACACTTATATCATATGATATATAGTAGATGCCACAATTAGAAAGCTCTGCTACAATGAAAAAGACAACAAAAAAGTGCTGCAGAGAAGCTGAACATTTGAAGCCATAAAAAAATGTAAAACATGTAACTTAGAAAGGAAGCAGTAGTCTATGGGGGGTATTCAATCTTTGTCATGCACCCGCAGCCATCTCCCGACGGGGGAGATGGCTGCGGGGCCCTATTCAATGCTATCTTCCGACAGCATTGAACAGGGGTTTTGCGCAGAACGAGCCTCCCGCTGTCACTCCACCGCAACACAGCTTCCTCCTGCCCGGGTCCCTATGTAGCCTCTCCCTGCTCGGCTCTCAATTAGCCGGCATCCCACTGCCGTCCCTTGCACGGCTCTCTCCTCCTGCAGCTCCCCGGGGACTGCATATGATAAATCAATGCGATTTATCATATGCAAACCTTGGCACATCAAGTGCCTAATCGTGCTACCCCCTCCCGGGGAGCTGCAGGGAAAATCAGGTCCGACTTGTCCCTAGGACAAGTCGGACTAATGTATGGGGGCCTTAAGAGTTACATAGATTTGAGAGCGGGGAAGTAGTTTGTTGACTTTCTTGTGCCCCTATCTCTTCCGGGCGCCGGAAGACCTCCCGACAGTCAGGTCAGTAGACAGACATCAGAGTTCAGACTGTTAAAAGTCAGACAGTCGGGATCCCGACTGACAGTGGCTATTCTCCCACGTGGGGTTCCGTGACCCCCCATAGAGGGAGAAGAGAACCCGTGGCAAGAGCAGTGAGCCACCAAGTCCGCAAGGGGCTTCGTAACGCTTGGCCCCTTGTCGGAGTACCAGCAGTTGGTATTCTGATGTCGGGCGTACTGTTGGAAAACCGACTTTCGGAAGTTCATACCGCACCCAAATCTAGCACCCTGGGTGAAGTATAAACAAGGGTCACTATTGGAGTAGTAGCATTACTAGCTTTATTGCGTAATTCAAGACAACAGAAACAAGAATATAAAGGGCGGTATTCAATCTCAGTTCACGACTGTCGGGCCGGTCTGACATTCGTAACCCGGTCCCTTTCTCGGCCAGCTCGACTGCATCTAGCCAGGTGGCATTCAATATCCCGCCTGCCGAGTGCCAAAAAGGGTCCGTGGCCGTGAGAAATGGCCGTGGATCGTCGAGATCTGGCCGCGAGCTCGACAATTCACGGCAAAACGAGCCTGACTGCTTTTAAAGTTGGGCTTGTTTTGCCGAGATGCTTCTTCAAAGCTGTCGGAAAAGACAGCATTGCATTGGTGCCCGCCGCTATTTCCCATGTCGGAATTAGCGGCAGGCGATTGAATACCCCATAAGTGTAATTACGAAGTATAAATTTTGTTCTAAAAACCAACATGTAAAACCTCAAATGTACTGTTAGCGGTAATTTATAATCACGTTTAATTTCAGAACACTTTCCTTCAAATGAAAATAAAGCTTATGACCGTTTTCCATATATCATTTATGAATATGCTGACCAATGCTATTTTCTGACAACTCAGTCTCTTGACAGGACAAAAAATTTTTTTTTGCATAGTTCAGTTATTAATATTTTTTAAGGCAATTTTATGGAGCAGTAAAATAAAGAGAAGCATGGTAGCACACATCCAACAACAACCAATCCCTTTTTCTGCTCATTCACTGGTGGATTAAACAAAGAACCTGGGTATGGGAGTGAATAGCATATTTACAGAGGGGTAAAGAAACCTATATCAAAAACGCATAATATTTGCCTAGAGACTGTTTAAACCGTTGAACCCCATAAACATATTATATATAATGTAAAGCACCATCAAGCGGTGTTTAACACAAGATATCAACCCAACAAAATAAATACATATGCATACTTATACATCTAGTCCCAAACACCACGTAGCATGAGCGGTCAGGTCCCATGCAGCTCTGATAATGTCTCTCTGCTTGTTTCTGCCGAAAATGCATTTTAGACTCAACGCAACGGGACTACGACGCACAAGGAGATTGTTTGATATAATACACTTTTATATTGTGTGTGTGGAGTCAGTCTACAGGGGAGCCGGATGACGTCCAGACAGTCAGGATTCTGTCAGTTCAGACATCGCAATCCCATTTGTAAAATGCCTGAAAGGGAGGCTTCTTTGAGTTACCCCCTGTCGGATTAACGGCGGTCGGGATTCCGATGTCTGTATAATGACTGTCAAAATCCCAACTATCAGAACTGCATAACACACCCATCTACAGAGCAGAACAGGACTACATTGTAGAACTTTGTATACAGATTAAGAGACTCAGTCGCACAGATATACAAGTGCCATAACAAATCGCTCAGCAAATTCTCCTGATGTGCCCTAGCCACATTGTGTTGTGACTAAGAAGCATTTTCTGCAAAAAAAGACGCTGCTGAAGCTTCTCACACGACCTGGAGAGTCAAGAGGGGCTGTTTGGTGCGACTGCAGCAAAGTTGTAGGAGAACATGTCTGTACCCATCATACTGGAATATTGTTCTATTAATAACGTTGTACCTGAGATGCCACTTGGTTTTTGTATCCTCCTCTTCCATAGTATTTGCCACCTCTTCCAAACGTTCGTATAACTGGGGTGGATATAACTCCTCTGGGGCGACTGCATTTGGGAAAAACCAAAAGATCAGTTAGTTTTTTGTATATTTTTCACCAGGACAGGTAATTCTCTAAAATGGATCTACGGGCACCTGTATCCCCCCTTTCTTGCATATAACTATTAATCTCAGCAGCGTAGCACCTGTCATTACAAGCAGCTAGGGTGTGCAGTCTAGAGCCCCAATTCCTTTATGTCCTCTATTATACAGTAAGTATTATCTTTTATTTATAAGGGCCACATAGATCATTCCTGCTTCACAGCACAGAGGACATCAGTTTGATTCCCATTCCAGCCCTGTACGGAGTTTGTATACTCTCCCTGTTCTTGTGGTGTTCTACAGGTTCCGCGACTTCCTCCTTCACTTCAAAAATATACTGGTGGGTGAACTGGCCACTAGCACGCGTGAGAGTGATGGAAAAACTGGATTTTGGTCCTACCTGTAAAATCCTTTTTTCTCAATCCATGGTGGCCACTGGGACAGTGGGGTGTGGGTGGTGTTTCTAGACAGGGCAGTCCTCCGTACTCGTAAGGAATTTCTCCCCAAAGTTGTTTCTAGGTTTCATATAAATCAGGAAATTGTTGTTCCTGCATTTTCTCCAGAGTTATGCTCCCTAGATGTTGTTAGAGCACTACAGTCCTATGTTAATCGGACACACTTCCGCATGTCGGATGTGTTTTTCGTTTTGTACAGTGCGGCCAAACAGGGTCGGCCAGCATCGAAGCAGACTTTGGCTTGCTGGTTGCACCTAACTATTAGACAAGCTAATTGGTCATCAAATAAGCCAATTCCCTCGTCTATTCGGGCTCATTCCATTTGCTTGGTGGGACCCAGTTGGGCAGCTTGTCAGGGAGCCTCTGCAGTGCAGTTGTGTCGTGCGGCCACTTGGTCCTCACCACATACCTTTCTCAAGTTTTACCAGTTTGACATGTTTGCCACAGCAGATTCTGCTTTTGGGCGACGTGACCTCAGTGCAGCTCCTGTAAAGGGACAGCTTTGGGACGTCCCACTGGCCACCATAGGTTTTATAGAAAAAACTGGATTTTGGTCCTACCTGTAAAAATCCTTTTTTCTGAATCCATGGTGGCCACTGGGTGCCCCCCCTCATGCACTGTTCAGACAATGAGGAGGTTGGTCTGCTTTTCATGAAACTTTATCCTTCCTTCTGGTTTCCTTCTTCTCTTCCTCTTGGCTAGCTTTTGAACAAACTGAAGCCTGCAGGGGAGCGGAGGCTGCACTTAAAGCCTGCAGGGGAGCCTTGGCTGCACTTAAAGGTGGTCAATCTCCTTGGTGCTTGTAGCTAGCTGAAGCTCCACCCACACCCCGCTGTCCCAGTGGCCACCATAGATATGATAGAAAAACATAGACTGTAAGCTACGGCAGGAACCAATGTGTATAGCCAAATGTTTTGTCTAACGCAATGTGGATTATGACTGCTCAATATAAGTGTTACAGTAAGAAATGTAAGCTTGTAAGGGTGCAATTGTGTAGACTGGGGCTTACTATGGATATACACAGAGGATAACTTGTACGTACCCTCGAGTTGGTCCACCAACAGAAACCACCTGCAGGGAAAACGGTCCTCTGCCACGAGCACGTCTAGTCCCTGCCCACTGGCCGACTACCGTCCCTGCTATCTCAAGCTTTCCTCCCTGAGAAGGAATGGGCTGGACCCCTAAACAGGTAAAAAATAAAACATGAAAATGTCAATTCAACAGTGTCCTTTATAATAAGCACCTTTCTGGGCATTAATTGGATCTCTACTACAATGCACCAGTGACCTTGCTTTGTAAGCGGAAATCAAAATAAAATCCTCTACATTTATTACAAAGTAAAAAAAATTCTAAACATCTTATGGTGTTTAGTCTATAAACTTTAACACTCTCAATGATGAAGCTGTCAGCTTGCACACGGAAACAGATGCTGCAGCAAACGGTGTGTATAGGCGGCGGTCCCCAGTGGCAAGAAAATTATTGAAACGCAAATGAGAAAAGCAATACTATCAGGCTGGAGTGAGTGTGATAGATGGAAACCAATGAAATAGCATGACTCTGGTAGGAAATAATCCTTCCAAAAAAGGTCATTCTATACAGATGGTGGAGCCTTTTTTTACTCACTTAACTGCAGCGCAAAAGATATACAGTTCACCAGCTGCAATTGGAACAGAATCAATCAAAAAAATCCAGCAAAGCGCAGTATAGCAAGAGAAGGAAGGGTAAATATACAGCTGGAGACACACTCATCTAGCCTGCCTATGGCTTTTGGACCGCCAACTCTCCACAGCGAGACTAGTTGCACGGAAGCGCAATAAATAGCACATCTTGGCGTTTGGCATATGGCGTTACTGGATGAGTGCAACACCAAAGATCATCCACCAGATGTCGCTTTTTAAAATTACCCCTGCCCATGTGTCAGATGTCTAATGCAAAGCTATAGTAAAAGAATCCAGAATGTGTGTGCTTGCAGTGTCCATTGAAATGCATTGTAGCGCAAGAACTACTTTATCTAACATACTGAATAGCACAGTAATGTACAGTAGACACTTTCCCCCCAAAATACTATTACTTAGCCAGGTGTCTCATTACGCTACTTATAACGGGCTATGGGGATAAGTGAACAAGAATACAGTACTTTCACAGAAAATGGACCGTGCGTGCATGTAAGACACTAGTGCATCCCATCCTTGTGAACCGCCGTGCAGAGACGGGAAATGTCATACAGTAAGAGCCGGCCAGACTTAAGCGCCAAGGTGTTTAACAAAACGGCTAACTGTTTCCAGCCAGGGCTTCATGGGAACACACATCTATAGAGCTATCTGTGACATATGTCACACTTGTGTAAGGGCACTGCTGTACATGCATCTCATTACGCTACAGTATGAATGACATACAGTATGAGCAGGCCAGACCCGTGCATCAAGCGGGTTAACAAAATGGCTATCAGGTGTGAACCAGGGCTTCATTGATGCCCACATCTATGGAGCGAGCAACGGCATAGGTTTTACATGTGTAAGGGGAATGCTGAAGGTGCATCTCATTGTGCTAGATAACACACATAGGCACAGACGCTGCAATGATCACCCCGCAGCACCGTTCCCCTACCCGCACTGCTGTCCAGGTTTGGGCGCACCTGCTGTGCAACAAGGTGCTGAGCATCTGGCAGGAGCTGACCCACCGTCAACTTCCTGCAATCCGGCAATGGCACCCTGGCTGCAGAGGAAGCTAGAAGCCCCTGCAAGCTGGGCAGACAATTGGAGGGGACACCACCCACGGTTGCTTGCCGCTTCCCTTGCCGCTGTCACAAACTAATAGTCAGCCTGCCCCCGAAAGCCAAGAGTCTGTTCTTTCATATGGTCTCGAATCTCTATGACACCTAGAACAGTAGATATCAGGGTGCAAAATGGACACATTTTCCCCATTAATTCAGACCCTCCGTGGGTTCTGAGGCTTTCAGTTAGCCTTCTGAGGGTCTCCGAAACGAGTTCATATCCCCTGAAAGCTAAACATCTCCCCTTCCATACAGCCCAGATCTGAGCTGATTGGACCACCAAAACCAGAGAAATAAGCTTAAAGCCCATCTTAATTTATCCGTAGGATTAAGCTATAGCAACGTGATTTTTCACCTGCACTGCCGACACTAACACATGCTGCACTATATAATTCGAGGACAGATTATCATTCCAACCAACAGCTCATTGGCCGTATTGGCTATGGGACGTAGAAGCTCATACAACTTTACCATTGTCTGTTTTTTAGCTAGCGTAATGAGAGGCTAGGTAATGCAGGCTGGTCAGCCCCACCTCTCCCCCTTCCCCCTCCCCTGGGAGGCTGCTCTTTTTAGTCAAAGAAGCCAGCGTGAATAATACTGTAAATTGGGTCCAAGTCCCCTAGACAGAAAACCCTGCAAGCTGGGCAGACAACTGGAAGGGCCCAAACACGCTGTTGCTTGCCAGTGCCCTTGTCGGTATCACATAAACTAGTAGCCAGTCTGCCCCCTAAGTTAAGAGTCTCCTCTTTCCTATTAGTCTCGAGAAACTAGGACACCTAGAACCGGAGATATCAGTATGCAAAATGGACACTTCAGGGCTCAAAGTAGACGCATTTTCCCCGTTATACTTCTAGAGATATCACCTATAGCTGTAGCCGTTACAATTGTACAGCACAGTACAATAAAACCTATTTGTGCTACACAGTACACAAAGTGGTACTCAGTACTCAAAAAAAAAATTAAAACTGTATGGAGATGCTACACATGGTGATAAAGCTATATTGGAGCATTGTGCTGTGTGTACGTGTGATTTGCAAACGTCTACAAACCTTCTGCACTAACCAGCGGTGATTGATGGTACAATGGGCGCATTTAAGTCAGTAATGACTGACTTGTATGCAGAACACGCTGGCCAATCAGTCTAGAGATATATCTGCTGATATATTAACTGATCTGCAAATATGTAGTGTGTACCCAGTCTTAGGGTGAGGACTGGTAGAGTTAAATACCCCCCACCACTGCTTTAGATGATAACTGCTTTGCGACCATCATCATTGAAGCACTGAAACTACACAACAAGATTGTGGGAAGAAATTCAAGTGACTAATGGACCATGGCAAACAGAAAATGACTTGTTTTTTTTTTGTGGTCTTAATATATACTCACCAGAGAATCCTCTTCCTCTGCCTGGCGGTGGAGGCATTGGTCCAAAAGGTCGTGGGTACATAGCAGCAGGGTAAAAAGGCATGGCGGGAGGAGGTGGGAATGGCAGTGGGTAGTTTTGCCTGGAAAAGTGAAGCCCTTCCAGGATGCTTTGTTTCATCTTGTCCACCTTGGCAGCTTGTTCCGCCTACATTGCAAGAAAAGGTTACAGGGTGGGAAACCGAATGTTCACACAGATCTCTTGGGCACAAATTCTAGTATTATATAGTGGACAAAAATTTCAAAAAATCCAGACCTGATCGCATAGCAACATTTTTTTTTTCAACTGGTTCATGCAGGTGTGGCAGATGTAACATGTGCAGAGAGAGTTAGATTTGGATGAGTTATTTTGTTTCTGTGCAGGGTATTATACTGGCTTCTTTCATTTTACACTGCAATTTAGATTTCAGTTTGAACACACCCCACCCAAATCTAACTCTCTATGCACACGCGGGAGATCGCAACAGTGATTGAGTTACATATTTAAATTAAGATACCACAGCCACAATGCATATCCAATACAACATACGCTAGATAGCTAGGTTCAATATTCATTACCCATTTGCGCACCACCGTCCCGGCACCCCCCACCTCACCTCTCCGGCAATCGTACGCCGGAGTTCCCCTGCCATTAGTTGCAGGCGGCAGGCTCGGGGATGTTCGGCGCAGCTTGGGGGGACTCGGGAGTTCGGGCGCCTGAGCCGCCCCAAACATCTCCAAGCCTGCCACCTGTTGTGAACGGCGGCTGGGGCAGCGTCAGGGTCCGGGAACTGTGGCATACGATCTCCGGAGCGGAAGCGACAAGAGGGGGGAAGGTTTGCTGGGGCAGGACCCAGCCCTGGTAGGTTTGTCCTGCCCCAGCAAAACCCATCACTCAAGGGGTTAATAGTATGAAAAAGATATGTTCCTTAACATCTTGCTTATGATATTCATCTAGTGAACACTGGAGTTGTGCACTCCAGAACTTACCTGAAGATTTGGTTACATACCTGACCATCACAGAGGTCAATTAGTGAGGCCTTCTCCCTGGTGCTTTTAATGAGTTTGGTCTGAAACAACTTTCCATCAAAGTACATCCAGGGACAGCAGTGCTCCCAGGGAATGGGCTGTCCACAGGCGTCATTGGCTAGAAGAGCCATGTCCACTCCACTCATGAACAAAGCAGATAGCTGAATCCCTCTGGGGTCCAAGTTATCGATCTGCAATAAAAATAAAAAACAAAGTTTATTTAGTTTAATCTGTGGCTTCTACACGTGTAATAAACTTCCAATACATCAGCCACTTCCACAGGACATTTCTGAACTCATCTAAGAAATGCTACTTTAAAATGCTAAATGGAGGGGACGGGTGCCTCATGGAAAATAGCCACAAAATTACATCTGCCCCCCCATCTACAACAAAAGTCAAAGCAGTACTAAAAAAAACCCGCACAGGATTTAAGGGGCGAATTCAGCCCCATTTCTAAGCGATCTGACCAGGTCGCTTAGAAATGGAGCACTGATCGATTTGTGTGTATGCCCTGCAACGGTCACGTGCGTCACTATCGCCAGCAGGGAATGCCAGTGAATGCATTGGCTTTCCTGCTAGATTGTAAGACTTTGCCTACTAAAAATAGACAAAGGCCCGCTCAGCACACAGCATCGCGGTGTGCATTGTGATGTGTGCAGAGCATTCGTGCCTAAGCCTGCCGCTCAGCACAGATCGCCACGTCTGTATGCTCCTTTATGTTCTTGCCTTCTTAAATTTGGTCTCCGAGTCCAAAGGGGGGTAACAGGGAAATTGGGTATAACCTTAAGAGGAGAGAGTCTGGAAATGAATAAGTTACACATTTCTTACAAGCAGCACCAGACTCCTTCCCCGCTATATCCCACCCGCGGCCAGCCAGGTAAGTTAGCAAGCTCACAGCAGGAGCAAGGAAAAGGAGTAAGAAGGTAGTCCAGCACACACACCGATCCAGTAAGAACATAAACCATGTTTCCTTCGGTTATACACTAGGGGGCACCAAAAAGGGACTCTAGCTATACACAACTGAAAGTCTGCCAAAGGCGGTGAGCAATTATAGCCAAGGGAAGCTACCAGGCACATTAAGTATGGTGCTAATGACTTTCCTTCAAAATCTCTTTGCTTTCAGGATGAGTTTCTTAAAAGCCATGTCAAAGAGACAAGCCAGTTCACATAGGCCCTGAAACAGAAGATCCCTTTTCATACTTTAACATCTATATGGATTCCGATAGGGAACAGTAAAGGGTGACGAGCGCAGCAGTAGTATGCCACAGGAGCATCCTTGGGAGCATTTTTCTTGGGAGACCTTGCAATGCAATTCAAGCGTGACCACACACACACACACAGGCTGATGCAATAGTGTGTACGTATTTTGATAGAGTATGGGTTGGCACTGTCTAGGTAATAGATTTAAAGAGTAAACAAAAAGTAACAATTATTTTAAACCAACATAAAAACCGCTGTGTAGGACAGACCTAATTAGCAGTCCGAGGTTGGTGGTGCTCCCAAATAGTCCAGAATTTAAACTGAAGGAAGATAGTCTAAGAGACGATTAAATTATATACAATTTTATGATGCAATGGTTTCTGTCTACGAATCATAAAATTGTATATAAGTAATGTCAACAGGCAAACAGTTTTTTTTTTATAATTTTTGCGCACAATTTCAGCCTAAAATCGGCTTCATACATTCTCTTTATGTCATTCACAAGGTGTTTATATGTAACTTTGATACGCGTCTAATTTTAAAGGCTTATCATTAAAAGTTATATTTTATTTAGTACCATTTCTTATCTAACCAATCTTACTTAACAAGCGTGCCCCAAAAAACATAAAATTGTTCCCTTTAGTCGTCTCTTAGACTATCTTCCTGCAATAGTGTGTACCGCAGGGGAGTGCCCGAGTGAGTGGCAAGTGCACCCAGATACAGTATCGGATGAGCAACAAATATATCTATAATATGTGCAATAAGGGGATTTTGTACTTACCGTTAAATCCTTTTCTCAGACTCCATAGGTGACACTGGAGAGTTACAGTGGGGAATAGAAGGCGACCACAGGGAGCTTGGGCACTTTAGAATAAATTAACAGTGACTAACTCCTCCCCTTCTACTTCCTCTCCTAGGCAGTCTAGGTATGTGCCCGGAGGGAGCTGGAAGAAAGGAAAACAACACACTTCCGAGAGGAGGTCAAACATAACATAACATAACAAGTCACACACACACTCACATAGAGTGAAAATATAGTTCAAAGAACAGCATTCATAACAGAATGAACTCATCCATGAAAACTTGGTAAAACTTAGAACTTAGACTAAGTATAACAGTCTCTTAACAGCAGGTAATTAACCCAACCTGAAGGCAAACAGTAACCAGGAGAGACAGCGTCGGGTGGGCGTCCAGTGTCACCTATGGAGTCTGAGAAAAGGATTTAACGGTAAGTACAAAATCCCCTTTTCTCTTTCCTCCACTAGGTGACACTGGAGAGTTACAGTGGGGACGTCCCAGAGCTCCCAACATGGGTGGGATGACGCTGAGAGCCCCTTAACACAGAACGGCCAAACCGCGAAGCAGCTGCCGCAAAAGTGTCAAACTTGTAAAAGCGGACAAAGGTCTTCTGACCAGACCACGTAGCCGCTCTACATAGATCCTGTATAGAAACTCCACGGGCAGCCGCCCAGGAGGTACCCACCGACCTTGTGGAATGGGCGGAAATAGAAGAAGGTGGCACCCTAGAGGAGGCCACATAAGCTTGACGAATTGTCAATCTGATCCACCTGGCCAGAGCCTGCTTGGAGGCGGGCCAACCAGGACGCAAGGAGTCATAGAGGACAAACAAGGCATCCGACTTACGTACAGACTCTGTTCTGGCCACGTAAATACGCAAGGCCCGGACCACGTCCAACGCCCTAGACTCCTGTGAGTCCTCCCGAAAGGCCGGCACCACAATAGGTTGGTTAATGTGGAATGCCGAGACCACCTTTGGGAGAAAAACACTAGAGGTGCGCAGCTCCGCTCTATCCTCGTGAAAGCGCAAGAAGGGTGCCTTACAAGAGAGAGCACTGAGCTCCGACACCCTTCTAGCCGAAGCCAAGGCCAACAGTAGGACAGTCTTCCAAGTGACATATTTCAGTTCCACCTCCTCCATAGGCTCAAATACAGAGGACTGGAGAAAGGCCAGTACCACATCCAGGTCCCATGGAGCAGTAGGGGGTCTGAAGGGAGGTTGCAGCCGCAACACCCCCTGGAAGAAAGTCTGTACCTGAGGAAGAAGAGCTAGCTTCCTCTGGAAAAAAATGGAGAGGGCGGATACTTGAACCTTCAAGGACCCCAGCCGGAGTCCTGAGGACAGGCCCTTCTGCAAGAACAGCAGCAATCTGGCCAATTTGAAGCTCACAGGAGAGACCCTCCTGGATTCGCACCAGGCCACATAGGCCCTCCAGATGCGGTGGTAATGCACCGAGGTAACCTGCTTTCTGGCTCCTATCATGGTTGGAATCACCTCCTGCGGGATCCCTGCCTTCCTCAGGATGGACCTCTCAACAGCCATGCCGTCAAATGAAGATGCTGTAAGTTGGGACAGGTGAACGGACCCTGTGTTAGCAGGTCGTCGCAGAGAGGCAGAGGCCATGGCTCGTCTACTAACAGGCCTGTTAGGACCGTGTACCACGACCGGCGAGGCCAGTCTGGGGCGATGAACAGCACTGTCACCGACTCCCGTCGGATTCTCTGCAGAACCCGAGGGATGAGAGGCACTGGAGGAAAGATGTAAAGAAACTGATCCGTCCAGGGTGCTGTGAGAGCGTCCACTGCCACCGCCTGTGGATCTCTTGTCCGAGCGCAGTACCGGGGCAACTGGTGGTTGTGTCTGGAGGCCATCATGTCTATCTGCGGACAACCCCACCGACGGGTCAAGGTCTGGAAGACCAGGGGGTTCAGACACCACTCTCCGTGGTGGACGTCCCGGCGGCTGAGGTAGTCTGCCTCCCAGTTTTCCACGCCTGGAATGAAAATGGCCGACACGGCCCCTGCGTGCTCCTGCACCCAGCACAGAATCCTCTTCACCTCTCTCATTGCTGCACGGCTGCGGGTGCCTCCCTGCTTGTTTATGTAAGCCACAGCCGTGGCATTGTCCGACTGCACCCTGATGTCCTTGTTCCGGAGAAGGACTTCCGCCTGGAGCAGGGCATAATACACTGCTCGCAGTTCCAGCACATTGATGGACATCTGTGCTTCCTCCGGGGTCCACAGTCCCTGGAAGTGGAGGCCCAGCGTGACCGCTCCCCAGCCCCTGAGGCTGGCGTCCGTGGTGAGAAGCGTCCAATTGTGTATGGCGAACCTCCGCCCCTCCTGCAGGTTGCTGGAGTTGAGCCACCACGCCAGTGAAGCCCGAGCCTGATGGGAGAGAGAGATCCGCTGCTGTAGAAACAGGTGTGAACCCGTCCACTGGCGGAGCAGACACAGATGGAAGGGGCGAGATCGAAACCGCCCGTACTGCACCGCCTCGAACGTGGCCACCATCCTTCCCAGCAGCCTTGTGCAAAGGAGAACTGTGACCGTTCGATGCTGCAGCACCAGTCGAACCGCTTCCTGGAGGGACAAGATCTTGTCCATGGGAAGGAACACCCTTCTCTGGACCGTGTCCAGAATCATCCCTAGGAACAGGATTCTCTGCGATGGGGTCAGCTGTGACTTCTGGATGTTGAGCATCCAGCCGTGGGACTCCAGAATCCGACACGTCAGGTGGATGTTGTGCAAAAGGACCTCCCTGGACGGAGCCTTCAACAGAAGGTCGTCCAAGTAAGGGACAATTGTAACTCCTTGAGCCCTGAGTATCTCCATCATGACAGCCATCACTTTGGTAAACACCCGGGGCGCAGAGGAGAGGCCGAACGGGAGGGCTCGGAACTGCAGGTGACAGTTCTGGACAGCAAACCGCAGGTATGCCTGGTGAGGAGGCCAGATGGGGATATGCAGGTATGCATCTTTGATATCGATGGATACAAGAAACTCCCCTGGTTCCAGGCCTGCAATAACAGACTGCAGTGACTCCATCTTGAAGCGAGTGAACCGCAAGAAGGGGTTGAGCTGCTTAAAGTTCAAGATGGGTCTTACTGAGCCGTCCGGCTTGGGAACCAGAAAAAGGCTGGAATAGAATCCCTTTGCCTTTTCCGGTTCCGAAACCGGTATAACCACCCCTAGGTCCCTGAGTTTTTGAATGGCGGCCTGCAAGGCCCTGCCTTTTTCCCGTTAAGCTGGCAAACCTGTGGGAAAAAAACGTTGAGGAGGAGGCAACAAGAAATCTATCTTGTAGCCTACTGCTACCAGGTCCTTTACCCATGCGTCCTGGCATGAACCGGCCCATACCTGATGGTAAAATAGCAGCCGGCCTCCCACCCTGTGTTCTGGACAGGGGCTGGGGGAGTCATGCCGAGGGCTTTGAGGTAACCTTTGCATCCAGGATTGAAGCGCTGGCTGAACCTCTGCCTCTTCCTCGGAAGCCTCTGGTGCTAGTAGCCGCTCCCCTAGACCTACCCCTGAATCTGGGGGTGGGTCTAAATGACCGAAAGGACTGCCCTCCAGTAGTAGGAAATGACCTACGTGGGGGAGGGGCTGCAGTGGGCAGGAACTGAGACTTACCCCCTGTGGCCTGAGAAATCATTTTGTCCAGCTCTGGACCAAAGAGGGCCTCACCAGCAAAGGGTAATGCTTCCACCGCCTTCTTTGAGTCGGCGTCTGCATTCCACTGTCTCAACCAAAGAGTACGGCGAGCAGAAACTGAGAGGGCAGAGATACGGGCCGCAAGCATACAAACATCTGAAGATGCTTCTACCAAATAACCTGCAGCCTCACGTATGTGTTCCACTAAGAGCAACATAACACTTGCCCCTGGGTCTAGCGAGGAGGCCACCTGGCATGCCCATACCTCCATGGCCCTATTGACCCAGCATCCCACTTGTGCTGGACGTTGCAAAAGACCAGCGGCTGAATAAATATTCTTCAGCGTACTCTCTAACCGCCTATCAGACACATCCTTAAGGGTAGAGGCTCCTGGGATGGGCAACACTGTCTTTTTGGACAAGCGTGATACCGAGGAGTCAACAGCAGGTGGCATTTCACAGGACTTCCTAGCATCCTTAGGAAAAGGATAGGCAGTGAAAAATCTCTGAGACACCTGAAACTTTTTGTCTGGATGTAACCAGGCCTTTTGCAAGTGATCATCCAGCTCCTCTGAGGCTGGGAAATATGCAGACTGTTTTTGCTTTTTAGCAAACACTGAGGGACGCGCAGCAGGTCTCACCTCCTCTGTGACATTGAGGGTTAACCTGACTGCCTGTATTAAGTCCTCTAAACCCTGAGAGGGGACATCAGTGTCCTGTATAAGCGGAGCATCAGGCTCATCCTCAGGCTGAGCATCAGGGTCATGAAATTCACCCTCCTCTAGAGCTGGCATGTCATCATCTGTATCATCTAACAGAGGGACCTGAGGAAACATCCTATTAGCAGAAGCCAGTCTAGGGGGAGGGGGTGTAGAGGTGTCTGCATGTAATGCTCTAGACAGACTCTCCACAGCAGAGGTTAACTCTGCCTGCTGATCCCTGGCTGCATCCCTATCTTGTCTGGCCGAAGATAACTCAGAAGCTAGCTGAGAAATCACTGTAGACAACTGGGAAGCCCATACAGGCACATCCTGCCCCGACGTTGATGGAGTGGGGGCTGGGGATGCAGCACATGAGGGACATAAAATGGCGCCCTCCGTCTGTGGCGCGAATTTATTGCTGCACTTCTTGCACGCAATCTTTTTACCAGCCATCATACACTCAGCAAGCTTACACAGAAGGTAGAGAGAGATGGAAATACCGGACAGGAGAGGAGGTATAGAAAAAAGGCAGAGTCTGCCACAAGCCCGATACGCGCACTGTATATAAATATAACTTGCGCCGGCTAAGGGACCTTTTTGGACACAGTCCAAGCCGCCCTGACCTCCTATGTCCCGCTGTGACTCACTGAACCAGGGTCACCGGCACTTCACAGACGCCTCGAGGGAGCCGCGGATCACGCTGCTGCTTCAATGGCTGCCGCTCCTACAAAGAAGGAGGAAGCGGAAGTGCCCAGCATGCTGCGCTCTAGCTCCTCAGAATGTCGCTGTATTTAAAAAGTGCGCTGCCGCGGCTTTTTACACTGAATCCCCCGCTAGCGGGGGATCAGTGCTATACTTACCCCTGCCTTGGCTGTCGGGTGCGGCGTGCTGACTGGTCCTCGAGGCGCGCTGCAAGCAGCGGCGACGGAACCTCAGGATCTGTGGATCCTGCAGCCGGGTACCTGAGGCAAGCTGCATGCAGCTGCGACCGGACCCGCCGACAGCGCCCTCGTCGCAGGCAGGTAGGGACAGGGAGCTACCTGCCTGTCCTCTTGCTGATTGTAGCATCATTTACATTAAAAATCTATAAAGCTCAGGAGTGAGCCTTGAACGCACCCAGCTCCCGCAGGGCACATGCTAAGACTGCCTAGGAGAGGAAGTAGAAGGGGAGGAGTTAGTCACTGTTAATTTATTCTAAAGTGCCCAAGCTCCCTGTGGTCGCCTTCTATTCCCCACTGTAACTCTCCAGTGTCACCTAGTGGAGGAAAGAGAAATAGAGATAACAGACAAGGTATAACACAGACCTGCAGGGTGCACCAGTGGGGCCAGAATCAGCTGGACACACAAATAGGGACACCAGGCCACTCAAAGCACACGTTGGCAATAGTACTGAACAACCCAGACAATGAAGCAGAAGGGAGGTTTACATGGTTACCAGACTCTGAACAAGGTATATGGGAGACTGCAGCTCAGGTTACTTCTCTCAGAGCTGTGTACAGGCAGGCCATTTGGATATAATGGATGCCCTCAGTTCCCACGTGGATGGGAGAAAGAGAGCAGTCATCCCAAGACATGCAGGAAAATGTTTTGGATTCAGGGGTGGGGGAGGGGATAACATGCTGTACCTGCCTCCCCTGAGGGGACCCTTTACAATCTGCCCTGGTGGTCTAATGTGCAGAGCAGTGCACTGGGCTACAACTTCTTGCAAGTAAGGACCTAACATAGGGGAAGCTATCCTTGAGGTATTAATGGCTGCAGGCTCTGGGAGCAATATGTGCTGTACACCCTCAGTTGAAGTCACCAGCCCAGTCGCTGGCAGTACTGGAAGCGGCATCCTAAAGGCCAGTCAGCAATGTTAAAATATATAAATTAACGACTGGACCACTTAACAGCCCACTCCTGACATGGTTAGAATGGAGAGGGAATCTGGGGCTGCTGAGAAGCATTGCGGAACTATTTGGTGTCCGGACTCTCACCCTGTGCCCCCTAGTGGGCAACAGAACCCCCCCCCCTCTCTCAGTTTCATGTAAAGGAGTATGAACTGTCTATGAACCAGCTTATACCCCTACCAAATTTATTTTCTTCAATTAAAACATAGCAAGCTCTTTTTATTTTATTTTTGAGTGCACATATTTTGGCGATTACAAATATCATGATGCTAGGTCTTTACAAGGTACTGTAGTAGTAATACGTTGCATGCTGTATGTAAAAACCAAGCTTGTTAAAGTAACATGAATGCAAAAAAGAATCTTTAGGATGTAAAAAGGGGTTTTTTTTGTTTCTCTCCCCCCTCACCTCTTTTTTCATACTCACTTCATCCCTGGTGTTCATCAGAATCCTTTTTAGCGGCCTCCCCAGTCCCAAGCATGCATTGCGTGGGAATGCCAGTGACGTCACCGGCACAATGCACCCCTGGGACTGAAGATGATGTGGAAGAGGATTCTGAAGGCCGCCGTGGACGTCAGAGGACACCGTGGATGTCGGGGGATCAGGTAAATATGGGAAAAATTTTTTTCCAAAATCCACAAAAATCCCTTATGAAATTTGCTCGTGGTCCCGAGCATTTCAGATAAGGTATCCTCAACCTGTATTCCAAATTTAGCTTTGATAGCACATTATTAAATAATCTAAGTCTTTAAGAAACAGAGACGTAGCATTGAAAGATGTATCATTTGTTACAAAGCTCAGTAAATGCTTTGTTCCCCATAGTTACCTTAAGTTCCTGAAGCTGATCGGGCTCATACAGTTTAGGTGACAGTGCCTGGGCAAGGAAGGCATCAAGCTCCTGGCGCCGGAGTATTCGGATACCAGGCCACTGCACAATATACCTGCATAGAAGTACAATGATGAAGAATGGAGCTAGCATATGAAGATTTAACTGCAGTCATGCAAATCCTAAACTAGAGCCAGCAATGACTGAATAGTTAAAAAGCTTAATTAGCAGTAAAAAAACAAAAACACCTTTTTGAGAAAAGTTCATTTACCCACCAGCATAAATATACCACAATTTAAATGTTGATATGATTGTTCTGTTATATTTTTAATTATGTTCATTTTTAGTTAATAAATGAATCCCATTGTGAACAATCTTGTAAATTATATTATTTCAGCCGACGCTGGCACACTTCTTTTTCATCATTAGCGATAATAACTTCTATTACACAGCACTCGCAACACACATCATATAGTGCTGAAACACTAGCCCCAAGAAATCCCTGCAACATCTCTCTGCTGCCGTAGCAACAGGTTACCTGGCACTTACCGTAACACGCAGCACAGCACCATGAGGTGAGTGGGCACATTGGCAGGATTCAGCATGGCTGGTGTGTCTGATCTCATGCATGCCAGAAAAGCTCTCATCCTCCGGTTCTTGTCCTCCACAGCCTTCCCCAACCACAGCTGCTTCAGATTGGGACAGGTCCATTCCCTAAAGGCGAGAGCTTCCACCAGTTCTGGGGTCTGGGGGGACTTGCCCTTATAGGCTGCCCACTCCTTAATGATTACTGGGTAATCTGTATGGGAAACACAAGGCAGCCAATAAATGAGAAGCCTCAGATGAAATAGGTCACATCTGCAAAATAAGTGCTGAATAGGTGGACAAAATCAGGCCTCTCGGCAACACTGGGGCTACCCATGTTCCCATGAATGTGAAAGTTAGCAATAGAAAGTTGTTGAGATGGGTTCTACCCAGTGTAAACCAGGATGATGATGATGATGATGATATGTAGGGTGTATTAGTCACAATGGCAATATTCAATGAATATACAAAATAAAAAATTAAAATAAAAAGATATTTAATCTAAAACTAGTTCAAAGTTTAAAAATAATTTAAGAATCAACTAAATCCTGATTAGCTCATATGAATGGCATACGTATTTAAAATAATGCCAAGTATAAAACATATCATACTGGAGATAAAGGAGCCACAGATGGTGCAGTATCTTCTAAATAACATCCTGCTAGGGCTCCTAGGCAGTCCAAGTCCACACAAATTCTTCCTTCAGACGAGTCCAAAGCAGCACAGAGATCTGGGCCAATGTGTAACAAACTTATGTTTATTCCTCAGGGCTTAGCCTTAAGGTGCCCATACACTAGTAAGATTTATCTTCAGATCTGGCTGGTTGGAACAAAAACATGGTTATGGATGAGTGACAGTTTGGCAGTTTTCCAGCATTTCCAAGCAAATGTTTGCTCTCATCCATAACCATGTTTTTGTTCTAACCAGCCAGATCTGAAGATAAATCTGCGTGTGTATGGCCACCTTTAGACGGTGTCTGCAAATGTTTAAAGAGGTGGAAAACAATGAGAATTGGCTCCAATCAGAAGGGACACCGCTCCATTGCCAATCGGAACTAGAAGTGACGCAGCTATTGCACCAAACGGAACTGGCAATGAAATTGCAACACTTCCGGTATTGGGTGGCATATGTCACTTCTGGTAGGCAATAAAGCAGCGACACTTTAGATTCTGGTTGGTGCCAAACCTGTTGCAGCTAATTTTCACCTTTAAAAAAATGATCACACTTTAATACTTTAAGCCCTGAGGAAGAGACAAAACAACTTGAAACGCGCTGTCCCAAATCGCTTTGCTGCTTTGGACTTGCCTGAAAGATCGATCTGTCTGGACTTGGATGGCCTAGCAGGGTATTATTTAGAAATTACACTGCAGCATCGCCACCTGCAGCTACTTCATCCCCAGTCTGATATGATCTACAGCACTAGACTTGCCAGGATTTAAAATCCGTATGTCATTCATAAGAGCTATTTAAGGATTTATTTTACATACTAATCATTTTAAATGCAATTTTAAATTAATGTTGTACACATTTCTTTGTATACTAAAAATCTTTTGTATTTTATATATGTTTATTGAACACTGCATTTGTCATTATCATCCTGTCACCCAGGGTAGTGCCCATCTATTCTCAACCCCTTCCTATTGCTAGCTTTCACATCTCTAACATGCATGACCAGCCACAGGAGCCAATTAAGAATGTAGGTAAACTGGTTTTCAAAAACCACACAAGGCGCAGTCGTCTGGTGGATGCCACAATTTCGGTTTTTACAGTCCAGTAGTGAGATTTCTGGATAATGTTTTCTTTTGTTGCCTGCACATTACTAGTTGTCTTAGTGGGTAATTCTGCTTTAACTTCACAGATTTGCAACTCATTAGGTTCCAGGTGCTGCGTTCTGTGTGTACGCCCCATTATTGCATAGTGTTTACCTAGCTTAAGTGTTAAGGACACAGAAGCAGCAGCCAGAAACCTAAATGTTAAATGAGCTGAAATTAAAATGTAAGTTAGAACCAGTATTTTGTGTTTCCAATCATTGATGTAAATGATTGGGTTCATAAGTTGACTACAAGACCAGGTTTGAATTTGTTCAGCTATGATTAACTTGACCGCCATCTCACTGTGGCCACCATTTTGATGCCTGCCGCAGGCCCAGGACTCGGTTGAGAAGGCCTGCGCACTGGCAGTCTCCTAATTTATTTTCATATGACCAGCAGCTTATTTCTGGACTCCCTTTTATGCTGCCCACGTTGTTTAATGGGTATGATTGGACATTCTGCTTTATGCCAATTAGTCCATTTGCAACATGTTATCCTGGTGATATTATTTCTTTGTTGAATTTTGTTGCCCCATTGTGTGCTGTGTCTTCACTGTTTGCAGACTATGCCAACCGCAAACTACACAAAGCACCCCAGATGGTTACCTCGGATGGTTCCACATGGATTTAATAAACACAGGATATTTCATACAACCACTATATGCCTTAAGTCATGGGTCCTCAAACTGCGGCCCTCCAGATGTTGTGATACTACAATTCCCAGCATGCCTTGCCACAGTTTTAACACTCCCTTATAGGAAAACTGTGGCAAGGCATGCTGGGATTTGTAGTTTCACCACATCTGGAGGGCCGCAGTTTGAGGACCCATGCCTTAAGTCCTTGGTGGCTAACCTTGACACTCCAGCTATTGTTGAACTACACATCCCAGCATGCTCTGCTTCAGCTTTTCTAGTTGGCAATGCTAAATCTGATGCAGAGCATGCTGGGATGTGTAGTTCAACAAAAGCTGGAGTGTCAAGGTTAGCCATCAAGGTCTTAGGTCCTTGTGTGGCTAGTCTCCAACAGTGCAACCTTCGTAGTGTGCCCAACAGGGCTACCGCACCTCGTATATACCTCACCTCGTATGGATGATAAATATATCTATTGGGACCTCACTCCAAGCGTTAGGAAGCTGCAACCAAACATTTTGTGTCATCTCATCGAGATGTGCCGTATTCCACCCTGGGTAATCGTACGGAATGCACCCAAGATGGCTGCCTCATCTGGTACCTTTCATGGGTGGAACAAACAACGGTACTTGTGTAGTTTCACGGCGCCGTGCTACTTCCGGGTTCTACGCTCGCCACAAACTATGTTAAAAAAAGTAACTTAACTCCATGCCAACATGGATAGTTCATACCACACTAACCAGTTGATTTTAAATAGCGTGGCGAGCGTAGCGTGGCGAGCCCCGCAAGGGGACTCAGACGCACGGCGCCGTGAAACTACACAAGTACCCAAACAACTTCTAGAATTTATTACCCAAAATGTCTGCACCAACCCTGCACTATGATCAGTTTGTTCGATAGCTTTTGTGGTTCTCTACTTTCTGTAATAACAAATCTTTTGTTCTGTTTTTAATGCATGTAAAGAGTGCAGCTGGATAAAAAGGCTATAGAATACAATATTATTATAGGCTATGGTGCATGCTCATCACTTAGTAAAATGCCTATTTGTGCAAACCAGAAAATGCTGCTGATGGCTTACGTTCAGGGACCATTCTGTTCTTCCTAAAAGCGAGCCGCTCTGTCTTCTTCCTACTTTCTGCCAGGCTGAACAGGACTCCATAGACATATTGGCGCACTGGTCTGAAGAGGATGGCAGCAGGGGGAAGGTCCTTATTTGTTTCATCTTCAATAGTAACAGGAATTTTAATTTCTCCCTTTGTACAAAAAAAAAAAAAAAAAAAGAAATATGTTTAAATGAATAGAGAAAATAGGATTTTACTACCTACCGGTAAATCCTTCATATGGTATACTGGGTTCTCAATACCTTGGGAAGAAGAGGTCCTCCGCAGGAGACAGGCACATAGAACTCTTTACAGTGGCTGTACTGGCTCCTCCCCTCCACATCCTCAGTTAAGGAAAAAACAGGCACTGGGAGTACCATCATTTTTGACAAACGTGACATGGAAGCATCTACAACTGGAGGCTCCTCCCACACCCACCTGCTGGCGGCATCAATGGGGAAAGTGGACTTGAAGCGTTTGGACACTTGAAATCTCTTTTCAGAATTTTTCCAAGCCGATTTGAAAGCATCTTCTAAATCAGCCTGTTCAGGGAATAACACATCCTGCCTTTTTTGAGACTTAAAAAAAGGGATCACCTTCAACAGGTGCAGCCAGAGGGAGATCAAGGACTTCTCTTATGGACAGTATTAAAGACTCAGACCCCTGTAACAGCGACTGAGACCCCTGAGAACCTGGTTGTGTATCATACACATCCTCCCCATCTTCAACAGCCTCCTCTTCAGTCAGGCTCTACAGCAGCTAAATCGCGTTTGCGTGACAAGCCACCCACCCACCGGAGTGAGAATGTCCACCCTTGCAGAAAGGACAGTTAAATCCTGCTGCACTCTCTGTGTCTGCAGGGAATTTGCAGTCAGCTGAGTGGATACAGATTCCCGCAGACTTTTAATGCTGCTTGCTCAGGCAGGTTCCTGAGAGTCCCCCTGTGATCCTCCACAAAATTTTGTGGGGGATACCACTGAGCTGTGGTATCCCCCCACAACACACACACAGTAAAACACCAAACAGTCAGAGTCAGTGTGAAGTGTACAGAAGCTATGTGAAGTCTCTAACACATATATGTGTGCCCAGAAATGCTTAACAGGCTAGTGGGGAAAGGACTCAGAGCTATTGGGGAAACCAGCACACCCTTAACCTGAGCTCCCAGATTGAGGAGCTGGTTAGAAGTAATAGATACTTAGATATATAAATATCTATATAAGTATGTGCAAGGCTATAAACACTGTAATGAGCGTTTTAGAAGCTCAATTTCACTTGCTGTCTCTGCTGAAGTTCTCTTCCACCCAGTCTGGAGCTGCCAGCACCGCTGAGGAGTGTCTGCTGCTGTATAATGGCGCCCAAAGCATGCAGAGAGAAGCAGGTAATTGGTGCCAGAGAGCCGAGTCCCCGCTCTGAGTTAAGCCCTGCCCCATACAATGGCGCTGGTGCTTTTATTAATCATTATACTGGCGCACACCTGCGATGATGGTCCAGAGGCAGTGTAAAGCATCCAGTGTGGACAGGGGGCTGTGCGGTTCCCGTGCAAGGACACCACCGTTGCCGCCACCATCATGCCGCACATCAACCGGGGTGCCCCACTAGAGGGGACCCCGGGTGACACTCACCGCAGATGTCTTCGGACTGAGCCAGGGGTGTGCTGTAAGCTGGGGGTGTGAAGCGCTGCAGCGCAATGCCCACCACGACAATCACCCACACAGGACAGTGGTCCTGCAGCAGGGACAGTTCGGTACCTTGAAAGGCCAGCAACTGCAACCCTCCCCTGGCCTCCCACGAAGCAGGGAGCTGTTTAGTCCAAAACAGGCTCCCCAAAATAATAAACAAAATGAAATGAAGAAAAACTCAGGATCTCTAAGTGCAGCCTCTCCGAGGGCAGATTTTTCTAAACTGAGGATGTGGAGGAGAAAGTAGTGGGGAGGAGCCAGTACACCCACTGTAAAGAGTTGTATGTGCCTGTCTCCTGCGGTGGACCTCTTCTTTCCAGAAGGTATTGAGAACCCAGTATACCATATGAATGATAGTGAAAATTGAAAACCATTTATAATACTGCAGCCTCTTCAAGCTAAACATTTTGGCAGCATGTTAGTACAGGCTTTGTTCTGGTAGATATTGCAGATAATCTTTCCCTCTGTAGAGGATGGATTCTATCACATACACAACACACTAATACCACTTTCACATCGCAATGCCGGCTCAAACCTGAGTCCAGCACTTTCACACTGAACCCAGGCTGGGCATTATACACAGGGTAACCTAGGTTTAAACCTTCTTATAACCCAGGTCGAAGTGCCAGGTTGGTTAACCTAAGTTAATAGGTTTGGTGCTTTCACAGTGCACCCCCCGACGTGGGTTGACAAGGCAGTAACCTGGATTAGAAGTGAGATGTGAAAGGGGTATAAGCTTCTACAAAGACTCTACATTAGCCGAAGACAAAAGAAGATTTTGGTACTTACCGATAAATCCTTTTCTCTGAATCAGCAGGAGCCACTGGAGTTAATACACTGGGTTTAGACTTGGGAATGCTGGGAGCTAGGCACACTAAATTTGTTTAGGGGAAGACTAGCTCCTCCCCTTTAATACCCATCAGCCCCAGTTAGAAATTTGACCAACTAGAGGAGATGGAGAACAGTGTAACATACATGAAACATCATGCAACACAAACACTCATAAAACCAGAAACATTGCCTCTCAAATGTCTTACAACACTAACCATAACGGGCAGGCGACACGAGCTGGGAGGGCGTCCAGTGGCTCCTGCTGATTCAGAGAAAAGGATTTATCGGTAAGTACCAAAATCTTCTTTTCTCATTCATGCAGCAGGAGCCACTGGAGTTAATACACTGGGGAGGTTCCAAAGACAGATCCCCGGGCGGGAGAGCTCAGAGGCGTCTGCAGAACCAGCCGGCCAAATGCCGCCGAAGATGAGGCAAAAGTGTCGAACTTACAAAATCAGACAAAGGTGTTTACCGAAGACCAGGTGGCCGCTCTGTAGAGTTGAGTTGCAGAGGCACCACGTCGTGCTCACGGACCTAGTAGAATGTCTTGTTACTGAAGAAGGTGAGGCCTACCCGCCTGGATGTAGGCCTGCCAAATAGTCATCCGAATCCATCTGGCGAGCGTCTGTTTTGAAGCCGGCCCACCGCGGCGGAAGGCATCGTACAAAACAAACAGACAATCAGATTTTCGGATGGAGGCAGTTCTAGTGACCTAGCCTCAGGGCGCGAACCACATTCAATGTCTGACAATTGGGACAGTCATCCTGAAGAGGCGGAACCACTAAGGGTTATTTCACGTGAAATGAGGACATCACCCTAGGTAAGAAGGATGGATGAGTCTGCCCTGTCGTCATGGAAAATAAGGTAAGGCGGCTTATAAAACTGCGCACCCTATCCGATGCTAAGGCCCAGACAAGAAGAATTTTCAAACACAAAATTTTGAAGTCTACCTCTTCAAGAGGTTCAAAGGTGTGAGACTGAAGAAATTCCAACACTAAGTTAAGATCACAAGGTGAAGTAGGAGGTACAAAAAGGAGGTTGTACCCCAAGCACTCCCTGAAGGAAGGTATGGATATCAGGAATGTAAGGCAGCTTCTGCAGATATTTAAACCTTTAGAGAGCCCAGACACAAATCTGCGTCCAATCCTCTCTGAAGAAACAACGATAGGCGAGCCAATTTGAAAAAGCAAAACGGCCAATGCTTGGACGCACACCAGCGTACGACCTCCAGATTCGATGATAATAAGTCACGGAGGACGGCTTCCTGGCTCGCAACATGGTGGGGATCACAGATTGAGGAACCCCTTTCTTCTTCAAGACATCGGTTTCAACAGCCACGCCGACACATGTAGCTGTGGGAGGTTCTGATGAGTGAACTGGCCCTAGAGGAGAAGGTCTGGTTGCAGCGGAAGCAGATACGGTTTGTCCGCGAGCAAGAGCTGAATGTATGAGAACCAGCTTCTGCGAGGTCAATGAGGAGCGATGAGACCCACGTGAGTACGTTCTAGCTTCAGTCTATTAAGAACTTGTCCTAGAAGAGGAATTGTTGGAAAGAGATAAACGAACCGGAACCCCCCTGGGATTGATAGAGCGTCTACCGCGATGGCATACGGATCTCTGGTCCTTGACACGTACCGTTGTAGTTGGTGGTTGTGGCGAGAGGCCATTAGGTCCACTTGGGGAGTCCCCCAGCGGTGTATGAAATCCTGAAACACCTCTGGATGCAGATCCTGACGACTGAGAAAGTCGGCTTCCCAGTTGTCGACCCCTGGGATGTGAACTGCCCACAGTATGACCTGCATGCATACGTACCACCTGAGGATCTTGGAGGCCTCAGTTCTGGCCCTCCGACTCTGTGCCTACCTGACGGTTCACGTATGAGACGGCCGTCGCATTGTCCGTCTGAACCTTGATGGACTTGCCCTGCAAGAGACCCTGAGCTGCCACTAGTGCATTGAAAATCGCTCTTAGTTCCAACGCATTTATGGACAACCGACTTTCCGACGGTGTCCAACTGTCCTGCAAATGAAAGACCAGGACCACTACTCCCATGCCTCTCTGGCTGGCCTGACAGGCGGACAATCTGTGAATGGATAGGCGAGATCCCGACCATTGTCTGACGAGGTCCAGGTGGAATCGGCCTAAGGTCAGTACCGGAAAGGGCGCAACCATCTACCCCAAGAGTTGAGTACAAATGTGTATCTGTACCCTCTTGGGTTGAAGGGCTCGGCGAACCAGATCCTGGATGGCTAAGATCTCTTCGTCAGGTAAGAAGACACTCTGTACTCTTTTGCCCAACCAGAGCCCGAGAAAGAGAATCCTCTGGAATGAAGTGAGGGAGGATTCCCTGAAACTCAGAATCCATCCATGTGAAGTGAGAGTCTCTGCCGTTAACCGGGCAAGCCTTTGTAGGACTGAAGGAGACGGCGCCTTGATGAGCAGGTCGTCCAAGTAGGGAATGAAGGTGACTTCTTGCTGTCGAAGCGAGGCAATCATTACAGACAGGACCTTGGTAAATACCCTGGGAGCTGAAGATAATCCAAATGGCAGGGCCCAGAATTTATAATGATCCCTGCCTATGGCAAAGCGTAGAAAAGCCTGATGAGGTTTCTAGCCCGGCCCCCCCTCAGGTTGGCAGTGTGCAGCCACCATAGTAGAGATAGGAGCACGTAGGTCCTTGATGTCCACTCCCCTGGCTCTAGAGACGCTATCCCCGAATGGATGGACTCAATCTTGAATGAGAGATAGAAAAGAAGAAGATTCGGTGGCCTGAATTTTAGGATGAGCCGAACGGATCTGTCCGGCTTCGGGACTACCAAGAGGCTGAAATTGAAGCCCCGACCTCTTTCGATTCTTGGGATCGGAATGATGACCTGCGCCTCCAGAAGAGAGCAGACTGCATGTAGTAAGGCTGTCCTGAGAGACCGGACGCCCCGTGGTTACAAACAGATTTGGAGGGTATTGAACAAACTGAATCTTGTAACCCTCTGATACTACTTGTCAAATCCAGCGATCCACGGATAGGGTGAGCCACTGGGTTCGAAAATCCAGTAAACGCACCCCCACTTGCGGTCTGCCTACAAATGCCGGGAGACCGTCATGGCACAGGCTTCTGGGGCTTTAGGCTCCTAACGATGGGCTGTGGCCTAAGCTCGAGGAGTTGTTGAGGTCAAAAGGACTGGAACGATGTTCCAGAATATTGTCTGCGAGCTGGCAGAGGAGCCGACGGTAAAAAAACTGACTTGCCTCCCACGGCCTGAGAAATGCATTTTTCCAATTCTGGACCGAAAAGGATGTCCCCTGAAACTAGGAGACATTACACCTCCCCCTTAGATTCAGCTTGCCATGATCTCAGCCAAAGAGCTTGGCGTGCTAAGACCACATTACCGAAATGCTGGAGGAAATGAGAGCGATGTCCCTGGATGCATCTCTCCAGAACGGTCTGTTCAGCCCCCTTTAGCAGTGGTCTTGTTGACCCACGCTTAATCTATGGCTGGGCGCAGCAGCGTCCCCACTGCCGTATAGATGGTCTGAGAGTAGCTTCGAGCTTTCTGCCGAGGGATCCTTGAGCGAAGAAGCCCCTGGAACTGGAAAAATTGTTTTCTTCGAAAACCTGGAAACCGACGCATCTACAGCCGGAGGAGTTTTCC
Source organism: Crinia signifera (assembly GCF_055691185.1). Taxonomy (NCBI): domain Eukaryota; kingdom Metazoa; phylum Chordata; class Amphibia; order Anura; family Myobatrachidae; genus Crinia; species Crinia signifera. Next base: position 46,336,007 of record NC_139224.1, on the reverse strand, counting down.
ATTTTTTCCATGTTCGTAGGAAAAGGAAAAATAGCCCCACGGGGAGGATATACAAACTCAGCACAGTTAGGGCCATGGTGGGAATCGAACCCATGACCACAGTGCTGTGAGGCAGTAATGGGAACCATTACACCATCCGTGCTGTTATGGAACGCTTCACGAATTTGCGTGTCCTCCTTGCGCAGGGGCCATGCTAATCTTCTCTGTATCCTTCTGATTTTAGTATATGTGCTGCCGAAGCAGGCACCTATCCTTTGCGAACAGGTCATATTCCTGTGGCGCCGGTATGGGACCCTCAGGCAAATTGAGTACCTGTCTTCCCGCTACAACAAGAGCCCCACTCCAAATGGAGTGGGCTCTGTCTCCAAGGGCAACTACTGTACCTCTTTCCATTCCCCGTCCTCGGCCTCAAACTGAGGCTCCTATAGTGGCCATAAAAGGCCTCTTTAGACGGACGGCTGGCGGCCTCTGAGCCGCTGTCAAGGAAAAGGGCTAAAGTCTCTACTAATTTAGAGAGATCAAATGCCCCCCCTTTTTCAGCCCTGCGACTTTCTGCTAAATCCTCAGAGAACTGAGGAAATAGCCCCCCCTGGGGGGGGAGGGGAAGAAGTATCCTGCGTCGCAGGAGGGCCTACTATGCACATTTGACACATAGTGGCCTTGCCCTCTGGTGTGTACAGGGTCAATTTAACACCACAGTTAAAGCAGGAAAAAAAAACACTTTTTTAAGATGGTTTAGTGTTTGACCTGCCCGTCATTTTTAGTGTCCATGACCATTAACTAAAAGGACACACCAAATCACTCCCTCACAAACACACAACAGGACAGCTATAAGTGGACTGTAGGGCGCCAGAGAGGAAGATGCTTAGAAAAGCAGTTACAAAAAAAAAAAAAAAATAACATACATATATATGTATATATATATATATACCCTATATATCCCTAGAGCCTGCAATCAGCCAGGGAGTGAAGGGTTAACAGGTGCAGGTTAAACCTGACATGAAGCTGTGTGCCTATATAAAATAGGGGAACAGCAGTACTTCAGTCCACACTGACCTGCGTGTTAGGCGAGTGTTTAGCCATGTGGGGCCGCGCCATGCCCACCTCCGCTGTTACATAGTGATTCCCCGCAACCCCACCAGTCCCCCACCGCTTAAGCGCTGTAATCCAACATGGCGCCGCCGCGAGGGGAGAGCGCGCGCAGACCACGCTCACCCCACACCACGGGTCACAGCCCGTCCTGCTGACCGGGAGCAGTGCCCTGTTTAGTGTCAAAAAGGGTCCAGCACTGCAGCGGCGCGGCTCTCCCCTGCAAAACGGCGCACAGAACACACACGCAGGGAGGGAGAAGGAGCAGGGCGCAGGGATCGGATGAGAGTGTACTCACCCCCGGAGGCTGCTTGAGGGATGTATGACGGTCCCTTTGATAGAGGGACCGCAGGAACACCGAAGGTCTGGGCAGAGGCCTTTAGCAGAGGCCCTGACTGACTTGCCTGAATGAAATCCAGGGGCGCCTGTCAGTTCCCGGACCCAAGCTTTTGATATAAGCTGGGAAGGGAGAGAGCATTAAAAAATAAAAATAAAAACCTATTTGTGCTAAGGGACCTGCAGGAGCAGGAAAACTGTGACTAGCTCCCTTGGGCACAAATTTCTAACTGGGGCTGATGGGTATTAGAGGGGAGGAGCTAGTCTTCCCCTAAACAAATTTAGTGTGCCTAGCTCCCAGCATTCCCAAGTCTAAACCCAGTGTATTAACTCCAGTGGCTCCTGCTGCATGAATGAGAAAGAACAATATCTTTTGTTCAAGGACAGAAACTTACAATGTACAAGACCCTTAACACCTGTTTTTAGCTACAACACAGCAGTAAAGTTACAGCGGTTTCCAATTGGTCTCAACATATTTATATTTAAGAAACTGGCATTTGATACCAACGAACAGAGGCAGGTATAAAAACTAAGTGTGCAACATGTGGACTACACACCTTTGTCAGGATATGGAAAATGTAGGGGTACATTAACCCTTTCTTGTGACGATGTTCCGCTACCCTCAACACTTCCGGTGCAACGGGAGGCAGAGGAGGAGTTGTGATATCCATATGGTTCCTGGTGGGCATGGAGAGGAGGCAAGGAATCTGAAGACCCCCCTGGTTCCCTTTCTTGTCAGCAGCCTTGACTCCAGATGTGGTGGATGAGGGACTTTCGTTCTGTATAAAAAAAGAGGACAAAATTATTGGACAAAAAATGAAACCTGAGAGCAGAAAGGATAAATGTTATAAACAAAAGTGATCTGCCTGCCAGTTACTGAACGTACAGCAAATGTCTAATTAAGTGATCGACAAGAATCATTGGTTTTATTTATCTTTCTCAAAGATAAAATTCTCGGAATTGCAATGATCACTGATCTATGGTTATAGCTAGAGATATCGATACATATATTTAATTGGAATGACATGTCTAATGATCTGATTGGCTGACAGTGGTGACACCAGGGGATGAAGGTTGACTAGGGTTCCAGCATTCCAGATTCAACCTAGGTCTTGTCAAATTATGCATACGGGAAGAATACCTCATTCGTGCATCACAATCGCACACAAAAAATATCTGCTATAGTGAATGAGCTGAGATTGCTTATAGCCTTGGCCGGGTACACATAACTAGGTGCTGTGTAATTATCTTGCACAGATGTACTACCAAACACAGTATTTGCTGTTAGGGCATGGTATAACTGTGGCAGGACATACTAGGGAGCTCCACAGCAGCTGGAGTGACAGGAATTGCCTCTCCTGCAATAATCAGACAATGCACACACTACAGTACCTTGGTCTGGTCTGTGGGATCCTTATTTGTTTTTCCAGATGACTTATTCTTTTTATCCCACCCAGGCTTAGTTCCGCTGATGTGGCTGTAAAAGACAAAACAAGGGAAACAAAACCAAAATGACCGTGAAAGAGAATGCATTGCTTAACCCTTTGAGTGCCAACATTAGTGAGAGATGTGCAAAATATCTGCGAATAATGCCAGTGTCGCTCACATGTTACATAAATTCAAATAAAAATGGTGTGCTAAAAAATTATTATATTTCCTATATAAGGTATATATTACAGGTCATTATGATGAATAAAAATGTTTGCTTGCCAATTTTCACACCTATTTTGACAAATTCACTTGGCACTCAAAAGGGTTAAATACAACAGCGCGCTTCCAAATGGTCGTTGTATTATGCCAAACAAGAATTTCATTCATTCTTAGGTCTTGGATATCACTGGTCAATTTATAGGGCACACCTATGACATAGTTTTAACTCCTTGAGTGGTGGGTTTCCCTGGAGCAGGACTAACCTACCGGGGCAGGTTTGTCCTACCACAGAAATACTCGCCACTGAAGGGGCAGCCGCTGCCTTCTGCAGCAGCCCTTGCTGCTACGTCTGGCATTGGCTGTGTGCGGCCGCTCTGGATAGCTTGGGGCCACTAGGGGGTGGCTCAGGAGAACTTGGGTGTTCAGGCACCTGAACAAATGAACACCTGAGCACTCCCAAACTTTACAGAGCGGTAAGAGGGAAGATCAGCAGCAGGTGAAAGACGGGTAGGGGTGGGAGCGCTGGACCGCCACTGACGCACACCTGCTCATCAGTGGCATGCCCGGAAATTTCTTGGGAGAGCCCTCTCCTGCAGCGCAGCTCAGCCTGAGAAATTTGCGGGCATACCACCGAAGTGGTTAATATCTGAGGTCTTTATCCAGGTAAAATAAGTCCCTCCCCCAGTGGAGCCAAGAAACTGATTTTCATACACACAACATGGACAATTTAGGAAGAAGCCATTTAAAACTATTCGTAAGCCTTTGGACCACCAGAGGAACCCAGAACTACAGTAGAAACACAAATAAAATGAAGGGGAACCCACTAACTCCGCGTTACCTAAACGCAATCTGGTGCTGCAAGGCTGGCCACTAATCCACTCAAACAGCAATGTCCCCAAAGTTTTCATTTTAGAGATACAGATCTCAAAAACTCGTAGTTCTGAGAATCTAAAAGTTTTAATGTAGCTATTTAACAGATGAAAATATCAGAGTAAGTTTATGGAAAAGAACTCACTTGCTGGCTCCTCCACTGCCGTCGTCATTGTCAGAGGAGGATGAAGTAGAAGAGCGTGGGAAGTAGGCAGAATCTACGTGGTTGGGGCTTCCGCTCTGTGCAGGATTTATGGGAGAAGACCGCTCATACAGGGGGGTGTGTTTGCCTTCCTGAGGAATGTTACTGTAGTTGTTCTGCTCAGACAGGCTTTTACTTGTGGGACTGATGGAGGCTGTGGATTCAGGCAGGTTGTACGGATACGGACCTTTAGCAGTAGCACCACTATGACTAGACATGTGTGGGGCCTGTGAAAAAAAAACATGGCAAATATTCAAATGCTTCTAGGATAACAAATAATTAAATACATGTGAGATAGTCACTGTAAGGCCCAGAGTTCATCCAGGTAAATAGCTGCTACTGGCCGCTAACCTCTGGGTGTGTTTTCTCTAGTTTTCAATGGCTGTGTATCCTTTACCTACTAGCGATAGTTACCAACTAGCTGCTGAATGCTTTATTATTGTTAACATCTTATTTACAATATTCTTTAATTAAGCCACGTATAGTCAATGTAAATCAAATAACTTCTACCCCATCAGATGTGCAGGAGAGGGAGAGACGCTTGCCAGCACCATAGCCTGTTCGCTGGACACAGACGCTGCAGCGGGACCCTAGAGACGCACGCGAGGACACTGACAGTGACCGGGTGAATTTTACTTTTATATTATGTGGTACTCAAGCCCACACTGATGAATAGTGGGGTACGAGACGTGAATATTCGTGTTTTACACTTTTAAGCAAATGATCATATTTTAATAAAACGATACTGGGTACATGTGAGTTATCCGGACGCCCGATTTGAAAATCGGGTCGGATCGGGCACATCGCATCGCATCGCATGCGACCATCGGATGCGATGCGATGCGATGCGATGACCCGATTTTTCCATAGGAATCAATGTTAAAATGGACTGAGTCCATTTTAACATGGAATTCAATGGGAAAAAGGGGTCCTTTTCATACCCCTACTATCCAAGTGGGCATGGAGTTGGATATAAACCTGTGGCGAGCGTAGCGAGCCACCGAGCCCGAAGCGTGGCGAGCGTAGCGAGCCCCGCGAGGGGACACGGAATACCGTCCCCTCGCGGGGCTCGCTTCGCTCGCCACGCTTCGGGCTCGGTGGCTCGCTACGCTCGCCACAGGTTTATATCCAACTCCATGCCCACTTGGATAGTAGGGGTATGAAAAGGACCCCTTTTTCCATAGGAATCATTTTAACATTGATTCCTATGGAAAAATCGGGTCATCGCATCCGATATCGCATGCGATGCGATGCGATATCGCATCGCATCGCATCTGATTGTATGCCTTAACTTAAGGCATACAATCAAAAAATCGGGCGTCCAGATAACTCACAAGTACCCGATACTGCACTTTGAAGCGCTTCTTTCTATTCTCATTTCCAGATCTGTTCTAATCCCGCTTGGATCCCAGGGTTCCCCAGAGCTTGGAAGCTGAAAAGACTGAAATCGAAGCAGGTGCAGACTTTTGTGTCAGCCCGTAATGCCAGCGTGCCTCTAAGTTTCTGTCTACATACCTCTCTCATATATATATATATATATATATATATATATATATATATCTATCTATCACACATATACAGTATATTGAACTGGTCATGTAACAGCATGGCAAGTATAGAGGACTCCTGCCTCTATGTGCATAACATATTGGGATTACAAAAAGCTACATATGTATATATAATATATATATACATTGTGGACAAAATACCAAGGCGTGTAGCAAAGTGCTGTGAGCACACTATCACACATGGGGGCCGGGAAAGGCAAGAAGTCTCTAAATTATTAACATGAAAATATATGAAAGATAAAGGTATAATATTTACCATAGTTTTTGATTGTAAAGAAGCCGGAGGAACCATTTGGGAAGGCGGGCAAACCTGCATCATACCATGGTCTCTACTTGGATGTGGTCTTCCTGCACAAAAGAATACAAAACACATTCACTTGGGACAATATATAACATGGAGACACCTGAACAAATAAGTGTAGAGCAGTAGTTGAATTACAGCAAGACAGGAACATCTGAACAAACACAACCTACAGTACATCAACCCACCCATCTCCTCTGATGTACAGATTCCCCAGAGCTCCAGTCTTTTCAACATCCTGGGTACAAAGTGATCTTAATAAGGCAAACACATGGCTGATAAAGCTTAAAGAGGGTGGGAGGCTATAAATCAAAATAAATATCTCCAAAGGTTCATCCCCTTTAAATGTCAATACAAAATCTGTTTAGTCAGTCAGGAGACTTATGCCATTTCTGAATCAGATGCAACACACGATTTGTGTGTATGATGTTTACAGCAGTCCACTGCTACCCTATAGATTACAAATAAGACAGCCGAAAGATCTGGTAAGGAGCAGAACATTAAACAAAACAGATCTTTTTCATCAAGTCCATGGGAGACACAGGTCTAATACCATGGATATATGGGCTGTAAGTGGGGCCAGGCACCAAACCGTTAAGTTCTTCTCTTAACAGCAAAGGCTCCACGTCAGCCTGAAGCGTGGCGAGTAAAGCACGCCCCGCGAGGGGGGCGTGGTACGCGTCCTCCTGACCTGTTCATACCCTTACTATCCACGTCGGCGTGGAGTTGATTTTATAAAGTATGGTGAGCAGACGCGTAAAACGAGCACGAAGGGCTTGGTGGCTTGGAGGGGATGCGGAATACAAGTCAAGTAATCAGCGTCTGCTCGCAGCGCTTAGGGCTTTGTGCGCTCACCACACTTTAAAAAAACAACTCCACGCCGATGTGGATAGTAGGGGTATGAACAGGTCAGGAGGACGTGTACCGCGTCCCCTCACGGGCTCACTACGCTTCGGGCTGACGTGGATAGTGGGAGTGTTTCAGGAACACATTCCACCTGTCATGTCAGGCAGGTGAAAAATTGTCAATGTAAGCTCCGGTTAGGTGCGAACGTACACACAGTCGCAGACACAAGCTGACTACGCTGACCGCGGGAACACTACGCTGATTCTGACAGGCACACTACACTGACTATGTAACTGCCGCCGTGAAACTACACAAGTACCGATAGCTATCTGCTCACAGAAGGATGCAACCCACTTCTAACATGGTGGTGTGACTCCTTGATGGTACATTTTCAGACCGAACCTGGTTGACACTGCAAAAGTGGCTGCACCAAGTCCTATACACCAAAGCTCCAGAAACAGATAGGAAGCCTGCTCTCCTGAGCAGTACATCGATCCTGGACAAGTTAGACAACAGCTCCAACTTAGGGATTGGAATGAGACCTTCCTAAAGAGAATCCACCCAATGCTCAATGGCCTTAGCCACCCAGGCAGAAGAGCTGGGTGCACAAACAGTTCAGGTTTTCTAAACTACCTGTGGATCTATAAAACAGGTCAGGAATGAAGGTGACAGTAATGTGGCTGAAATGCGAGCTGATACCAGGGAAATGTATTTTGCTGCATCACCAAAGAAAGTAGCAGATTCCTTTATATGCTCTGCCAATTGGCGAAGTTCATCCAGAGGCATGTCAGAGTCCAGTCCTTCAATAATCCTTTCAGCCCATTTGACGTTGGCTTTATTTACCCACACCGACACTATGGCCAGTTTGAGCCGGGCTCCTGCCGCCGTGTAAATGGTCTTGAGAGTAGACTCCAATTTGCGGTCAGAGGGATCCTTTAAAGAAGAAGCCCCTGGGACCGGCAAGGTAGTTTTCTTAGACAACCTGGACATGGTTATGTCCACCGGTGGTGGGGTTACCCACTTACTCAGAGCCGCTGGGTCAAATGGATACACTGATGGAAACGTTTAGGTATCTGAAAACGTTTGTCCGGGTGTTTCCATGCTGATCCTGATTGGGGCACGGGAATACGATTGAAGACCTTTGGGTATTACCGAAAAGGCTGAGCTCCTGTGGTTCAGGAAGAGGATCTTCCGGCAAATGTAGGACCTGCTTTACAGCCAAAATAAGAGCCTCTATGCCAACCAGAGTTGGCTCCGTATCAGAAGGGGCATCCTGCACCTCCTCCCACTCACCCTTCTCCATTTCCTCAAGTGGTTCGGGTTCTTCCTCACCCTGGATCACCCTGAATAAGCACCTGAAAAGGACGCTTATTACTTACTGCGGCAGGCCTTTGAGGTTTGCTCATATAGAGCCAGCCAATGCATCAACAGATCTAGCCAGGGTTGCGGTCCACAGAGGTTCCGCTCTGCGAGATTCTGCAGACAATTTAGACATGGTACCCACCAGGACCGAAGACCAATGGGGGTAGGAGTGTCATCTAGCTGAGATGCAGATGGTGAATCAGAACAGGCCTAACAAACAGTTGCGTTCCCATCTGCAGGGTACTGCGTAAATTTTGCCGTACAAGAAGTGCAAGTATAGGCTTTCTGAGAAGCCTTGGACCTGCCCGTTATGGTCACTGAGAGCCAATCCAGTGACCGACCACAACAATACACCCACCCACCCACCCACAATGCGTGCGCACACACACACACCTGCAGACCAAAACCACTGGGGTGAGGTGGTTATGGCTGGGTCAGTGAGTTCCGCGGCAGGTTGGGGGCTTGCATTTTGTGTGTGATTGTGTTTTTATTTTGTCCTGTATGTGGATGAAATCCAAAATCTTATGGAAGAGAGATCCTGGAGAGATTAGCGAGAGTGGTTGTACAAAGAGGGATCAACATTTTCTGCAAATTTATGTCATTCTTTTAGTTATCTAATGAATATGATTCTTTAATTCAATGTTTTACTTTACATGTGCGTATTACTCTATCACCACCTTGATGCCGAAACAAGTTTCAAGTTTACTCTAAAAAAAAAAAAAAACCCTATGCAAGACAGCTCATGTAGAAGAGAATAAAGATTGTAAAGATTTTAAAAATCAATGTTTTGTTAGTTATTACTTTTGAAGCACAATTGTTCAATTCCCAGACATACCAGGGTACGGAGCTGGTGGGTATGGCAGTGGCTTGTTGGTGGCCCTGTAGTAAGCGACCGCTCTCTTGAACCGGGAAACTTTGTCATCTGTTCTGGACTGAAAAACAGAAGTCATTTCCTTTAATTTCAGTAGCGCAATTCTATCATCATTCCAGACTTGCCCCTTTTGCTCCAAGTCTCTTCCCCTCTACAATAAGTAGGCATCTAATAACACCCCATACAATATGATCTGAACCCTAGCAACCCCCATCATCTATGGCTCACCACTGTGTTATCTAAAGCCTATAAATAAAATGTAAATACAGTTTCCCCTCTTCCACAGCAAGTGGGACAGACTGAGCATGTCCTCTGCATATCCGCATGTAAACAGTGCATGTCACTGGTGTACACCCCTGCCGTGGATCAGTCAGCTGCTAGAAGTGTTCTGACCTGGCAGCCGGGCTAAACAAAAGTGGACAATGAGTTGTTTGATGACATAACTGGTAGGGGTCATAGGGTCGACAGGAAGTATGAAAAAAAAAACACACACACCTTTTTTCTTTTCTTTAAACAGTTAAAAACGCATGTTGACTTTTTCCTTGTGTCAACCTCTCTCATATGCCGAACAACTGCCTGTCAACCTTATTACCGTCTAACGGCATTCCGACATAACACCCGTCACACAGACACAAAAACAAATAAAAAGTTATAGGACTAGAAAATGTAAGATTTGCAATAGTGGGGTAAATGAAACGGTGCTCAGTCTGTACTTCAGTGGCCATGCTAGTAGAAATGTGATAGAAAGGAGAGGGGTGCTGCTCAGCTATCACTCATCTCTTATTAAAACAAAAAAATGGTGACGCACATGTCAGATATGTTTAATGCTCTCACAGAGTTTGCGATCCCATCTAATTACTGCCAACCAAACTGAACGCAATGGTAGTAACATTTTGCTAACTGGATACTTTTGTTTACATTTACTCATTTGTCAAAACATTCTCAGCAGTGAATTACAATATTGATACTTCTATTTTCCCTTTCTCCCAACAAGACAGATATTACTCTAGTGCAGTGGATCCAAAACTGTGTGCCTAGGCTCCCTGGGGGTGCCTTGGGTTAGTGGACCAGGATCAATTCATATTATGAATGGTCAATGTACCAGGCAAAACCAGTGCTCGCGGCTGCCAATCATAATATATGTGGACAAACAGAAGCCAATCCTGTCCCTCACCAGATAACTGTGACAAATTTCTGAATTTCTCGATAAGAAGCATTTGGCCTAGGGGTGCCTTGAAATTATTTTGATACTCTAGGGTGCCGTGATTCAAAAAAGTTTGGGAATCACTACTCTAGTGACCGTTATTGACAGTGTGGGAGAATGCACTGATTGGAGGTTTAATATGTGATTAGCCAATCAGTGGATGCACTACTAACATGGTCCAAAAAAATAAAAACACTATTCAATGTAATACTATACAGTCGGTAGAATTTTAGATGTATAATTTACCTGTGAATGCTGGAAAACATCTGTAGAGATTGCATCCAAATCATTAGTATCCTTGATATTGCGCACATAGTCAGCAACGGCTTTGATTACAACATCGCATGGGGGTAACACAAGCTGGTGAGCACGAACCTGGGAGAAAGCGAGACACGGTCAATGCAGGCCTGCCCATTACACGGCTGGTAAAACACACCAATGATCATGCAAAGAGGGGGACAATTTGCACACTAGAGTAGCCATTAAAAACGTTGAAGTCACAGAAAGCTATCAAGGTGTATTTTTTAGAACAGCTTAAAGTTTATAAAATGAAGTTATTGATCAACTATGTTGTAGATCTAATTAGACGAAACTAAAAAGGTGCCCCATACATGGTACAATTATTGTATGCAATTTGGACTAGATCGCATTGCATACGTTTTGCAATGCAATGAGATGCAATCTAATACAAAAAATATGTGCAGTGCATACGTTATGAGCTGTGCAGGAGCGCAATTGTACCGTGTATGGGCACCTTTACATGGGATCTGTGCATTAATCCCTCTTTATGCTGCTGTTAACATATTGATACATAAAATCTTGCGCTAAAACAAAATAAAAAACACACACACACAGCGCCTTTCTAGAGCAAGGTGTCTTGTTACGTAAAAAAATGACTCACTCTGTATGTATATTACAATTGACTATATAATGGATATCATTAAAAAAAGTAAGTAGTTCACAGCGCTGACATGAGTCGACCCCATGGAAAAGTGGGAGCCAAGAAACCTAAATTATGTGACTCGCACATGTAAAAGAACACATACATACATACATACATACATACATACATACATACATATGTATGTCAGTTTCTGCAAAGAAAACAAATGATGAGAGGGAACTTTTGTTTTTGACAGAATAATTTGCTCATTAATTTACATTCATACGTACACATATTGCACACAAAACCGGTATAATGAGGAACATAACTACTATATTCTATTCTTACAGAATATGCAACATTAATATGCAGATTCCTGGTTCGCTCAGTCCTTTCCATGGTTCTGTAGAATTTGGCATTATTCCAGAGTCTACTGCACATTCGCGTGTCTCCAGAGACATGGCAGCGGCCATGTTTCGGGGCATAATTTACTACTGCACATAGCCCATTTTTTACATGGATGAGTATCAAAACATGGGCTTCCCTGTGCACGGCACATAATGCACCCAATTCTAGCAACATGGCTACTACGAAGACTCCATCAAAACTAACCTGCAGCATGACACAGGTGTCGTTATATGCAACAGGGAGTCTAAAGCTGCACATGACCGCAGCTCATCAATATATGATACAGTGGTGTGGACACTTGTATCCCAATCTTATACAACTTATTCCCTCTCTACCATCTGCTTTTCAAACTCCTTCTACCCACTATCCTGTACTAGCTAGTCAGCTACCCTTATCCGGTTCATCCACAGTCATCCCTTTAATATCCAGTCTTCCCTACGAGCTACCCCCTAGGCACATATTTTTCAAGTCTTCTCATCTCTCTATCTTCCCTTTAACACTTCCCTGACTGTAGTTTCAAATGCTTTGAGCACACTCTACTGGAAGAACCCCCCTTACCTAATATTTCCTTCCTGTATCTCAACCACCTTCAGCTCTTGTTGATGAAATTTCCCCCAAACCGACAGACACCACACAATCACATTTCCTTCTCCACCAAACATGTACATCCAACCTCATTCTTCGTTCTCCAACATTCCCAGCTCAGGGAGGTGCAGTAGGCTTCCCAGTGTGCCCTGAGTGCACCTTTTATGTTACACCTCTGAACAACCCTCTTCACACCTCAGATTCAAGTCTTGGTATTTCATTATGTAGGTCTTGTTTCCAGTTCCTCAACAACTTAATCTCCTGACTTTCTCAATCCCTTCCACTGAGCAACCCACTCTTATTCTAGTGATTTCAAAATTCCCATTAAATAAAAAAAAAAACCACAACAACTATATTGCTACTGCTAAATGTCAGATTTACTTCCTCACGCAGTCTCTACCAGTGGATATCATCTCCCCCTACAATGATGAACGCATGTGACTCCTGTTCTTCAATCACCACAGCATCTCTAGCTACCAAAGCTGCTCTGATCACAGTCTACTTTCCATCTACCTTCCCTTTGACTCCTGCACCCAAATCTGTGCACACAGCAGCACCTAAACAGCCTGGACACAAACCTCATTCCTGCCTCAATCTCTCTTATTTCCAAATGGTCTTGCTTTAGTGCAAAACTACACAGCACAAGTCTAGATGGGTGCCGGACGCGGTCCCGACAGTCATTTACCCAACGTCGGGATCCAGACTGTCAAAACAACGACAGACAGGTGCCGGACGGCCACCCGTATTTTCCCTCGTGGGGGTCCACGACCTCCATAGAGGGAGAATAGAACAGGTGGCGAATGTAGCAAGCCACGTGCCCGCAGCTCAAAGACAAACATATCCTGACTTCCTACCACACCATCAGTGGCGTAACTATCGCGGTCGTGGGGGGGGGGGGGGGGTGTCTGTGCATGTGGGGGTGCTGCGGTGCTAGAGTTAGCCCCCTCCCATCTGCCGCTTGCCCGTCCATCGCCCGCAGCCTTAACTGTCTTCAGTGGTGGACGGTCATTCTTCTGCTAGTGAGACGGACCACAATAAAATGTCCGCCCCATATAACAGACTGTTCTCTGACACTGTCTGCTGTATGGGGGTGGACATTTTGTGTTGGACCATCTCCATAGCAGAAGAATAAAGCCAGCAAGGGAGCCGGGACCAGCAAGACAGGTAAGGCTGCGGACAGGGGAGGGGGGGTGCGGCCATTAACGGCGGGGGCGCCCAATTCATAGTTGCGCCACTGCACACCATGACCCTACACTCACTTTCTACTACTCTCATGTCCCCACCTTTAGTTCTCAGTTTCGCTCTTCTCTTTTCAAAAACAATTAAAAAAGTTCTCAACTCTTCCCCTTCAAGCCCCCTCAGTCTAAAGGCCCCCATACACTATGCGATTTTGGGCCGATTTCATCCGATTTCGGCACTTTGTGCCGATAACAGGGTGAAATCGGCCCAAAATCGCAGGACTGTGACATCTGATCCGATCCGATGCGGGGTCCCGTGCGCATCGGATCAGGGAGGTCGGACGGTCAGTACATACGATCACGTCCGACCTCCCTGTTAGCTGGCCGCGCCGGTGAGTGCTGACCTGGGGGTGGTGTGGTCAGCAGCAGGGCTCATCAGGGGGATGCCGGAGCAGGCAGTGGGTCCTGACACTGTAACTAGCCGGCGGCGCCTGTGTGTGATGATCTGGCCGGGCGCTGTGATCATTCACATATATCATTCAGCAGCGCTGCGGGACGGACGGGGCCGGGCGCCCGGCCAGATCATCACACACAGGCTCCGCCGGCAAGTTACAGCGTCAGGACCTGCTGCGGCGTCCCCCTGATGAGCCCTGCTGCTGACCACACCGCTCCCAGGTCAGCACTCAGTACCCCCACTGCCCGCCCCACTGCTGACCCTGATCACCACCGGCCCCCATGCCCCTCACCGCCCGCTGCAGCTCCCCGTACATGTGATAAATTGCAAGCGATTTATCACATGTAAATTTGGCTCATCAAGTGCCAAATTGTATGTGAGCCTCCCGGGGAGCTGCCGGGCGGCTCACAGGAGTATTGGGTCCGACTTGTCCTAAGGACAAGTCGGCCTAATGTATGGGGGCCTTAATAGATGCGCAGGCAAAAATGAGCAAAGTTTTCCCATATGCATTTACTCACAGGGCAGATGTATTAAGCCTGGTGAAGAGATAAACTGGAGATAAAGTGGAAGGAGATAACGCACCAGCCAATCAGATCTCAACTGTCATATTTCAAACACAGCTGATTGGCTGGTGCGTTATCTCTTCCATGTTATCTCCACTTTAACTCCAGTTTATCTCTTCTCCAGGCTTAATACATCTGCCCCAATGTCCTTTTATTTTAAGACATTGGTGGAGAGCTGTGCCCACAAAATGGCAAACATTAATTTACTCTCCTGATGCGGCGAGCAGAAAAATCCAGCTTTTTGCATACAATAATTTAGGATGTTTACCAGTTTTACATGTCTGAACCCGGTCAAACTGAGTGAGACATGTGTGAGAAGTAGTGGGCACCAAGTACCAGAACAAACTATTGACTATCGCCCAATCCAAAGTGACAGGTTATCAGCTGAGCTAACAAAGACTCAGTCACACATTACCGGACACTCAGCACCACCACAAGCAGCAGCCCCACACAGCAACATGGTATAATTAGAACCATTTAAACAAAACAGCTCCCATTAAAAAAAAAAAAAATTTCACATATATAAATATTATATCTAAAATAAACTGCAATAAGAATAAACATTAGGGCGGGTTTTTAACTACGCAATTTGCTGTATAAAAAAATTTAATAAATAAACAGTATAAAATTAAATTCTTTGTTAAGATATAGTTTACCATTAATCTTATTAAAGTCACCGTTGCACTTTAGACCAAGTTACAAATGTTCATCAAAGCACCTTATGTGCTACTTTATTGTACTAAATGAATCACCCTAAGCATTACATAAGATCAATCATGTATATTAAAGCATTCAGAATTTCATACTTTCAGTGAAGCCAATGGATGGTCTGGTCCAAGTAAGCTCCAATGGAAAGCAGCTAAATCTTCATCAGGTAAAATGTGGTTACCTAGGAAACAAACTTACAGTTAAGAGCAAACCCAAAAAATAGCATTACATGTGCTGTGACACATCTGTCTGTAGATAATAAACAGTGGGTAGTAATGTGGACCTTCTATTTCCTTACAAAGCAATCCGAGTCACAGACCATAACTGTACGCTTTGCTCTAGTGAATGCCAAGATAGCTTGCTCTGATTGATGTCATGCGAGTTAAGTCTCTTTGCAATTTAAAATCCCTCACATACCTTTTAAATTGCAAATTCAAGGAGTTTTTAGCAGTTACGGGCATTTAGACTTGAATAAGACCATTCTGTACCTTTTAGTAAATATCGTAAACCATCTTCCAAATACTAGGGGGGGGGGCATTTATCAACGAGTCATCAAACTTTTTGTGAATTATAAAACTCATTGCATATGAGAAATGGTGCTCCAGCTAATCAGCTTCCGACTTTCATTTTTCAAGCACATGGCAGTCAGCACCAATTGTCATACACAACGAGTTTCAGCAGCTATCTACAATTGCCGATTGGAACGCCTCTCTGCACTCAGACCTTTAGTCAGGTTGAGCTGTTTTACGGAACAAGATCAGCACGATAAGAAAGAAAACTGAATTGAGCCCCCTGATCTCCCGGCACTTTAGATGGGAGATCAAGCGCACATAAAACAACAGATACGCCTCCTAATAATGTGTACACATGGTGCACTTCTGACATAGGGGGGAAATAGCAGGCCTATTCAATGCTGTCTTCCCCTACAGCAGCCATGTCCAAACTATGGCCCTCCAGCTATTATGAAATTACACATCCCAGCATGCCTTGCCATACTTTTAGCATTCCCTAATAGCAAAACTGTGGCAAGGCATGATGGGACTTGTAGTTTCACAACAGCTGGAGGGCCATAGTTTGGACATGCATGCCATACAGCATTGAACAGGGATCTCGACAGAACATGCCCGACTTTACAAGCAGTCGGGCACGTTCTGCTGAGAATGGACGAGAATTGTCGAGCTCCTGGCCGCAGCTCGACGATTTCCCACCACTTCTCACGACCACGCCCCCTTCTTGGGGCGCGGGACATTGCATCCCGCCTGCCAAATCAGTGTCGAGCCGGCCGAGAACGTGACAGGTTCAAGGCTGTCCAGCCAGCTGAAGCAAGCACCTCTGAATCAGGCCCCATGTATGCACCCACATCAGTTCCAGATTTTAGACTTAAATAATTAGTAGTCAGTAGTTTATGGTTCAGCCGACCGTATGACAGAAGGGAGTGGTAATAGGGAATAATAAAACAAATAAATTATTCTGCAATGATTATTTCTTCATTACCACATTTGTTTTCTTAATTTAATTGTAATGCAACTTAGACATTTCTTTCTCTCTGCTGCTTGCAATGCCTCATCCATGGTGGCTCCATCAGTAGCACATTACACAGCATTAACAACAACGAGGCACTTCTGGCTAAGCCAGAGAATGAGCTTGGCCGCCTCCATTGGAGATAAGCACCTGATGCCCCAAAGAAGGATTTCGTAACCTTGACAACAGAACAGGCCTCTCCAAGCAGTGCTGCAATGATTATTTCACAGGCAGGCTCTCCCTGAGTCCCAACTACAATGAGGCTAAATGCCAATTTATTCAGCCACCGCTTATACTGCTGGCAGCCTTAAGACATGGTTTTTAATATAGTTCAATTTTACTGTCAAATTCAAGAACGTTCGGGGTCTTGGAAGTCGCTTAAATGACTTATCCATGGTAACAGTATCCAGACGGCTGCAAACAAAACAGGATTTTTTTTTTTCTCCTTTACACGACATTACAGCACATATATTGTGGTACCAATGTGCACCTTTACAGTGAGGATTTATACATAAATAAACTGGTGCAGATGGAATAGTGAGTGGTCCAAGCCTACAAGCAAGATGTGAGTGCATACAAGAAACTTATTTTGAGGTTATTCGCTTAGCCCAGGAGTAGCCAACTCCAGTCCTTGGGAGCTACCAACAGTTACCATTTTCCAGGTCTCCTCACACAATCACAAGTGACGTAATTAGCTCTACCTGTGGATCATTTATAATGTGTCAGTTAGTAATTAGTGCACCTGTGGGGTGAGCTGGAAAACGTGAACTGTTGGTAGCTCTCGAGGACTGGAGTTGGCTACCCCTGGCTTGGCCAGTAGCTAATAACCGGCTGAAATCCCCGCGGTGCAGGGACATGTTATTCAATTAAATAGGCTTTTTTTCTGCCCCTCAAAATTGGGAGTCGAGCGCGGAGACCATGGGGTTTTCGGATTCAGCCATTTTCAAGATTACTTTTCCTTGCAGCTTCATCAGTTCTCCTTCGGGGACTCGCCCGTTAGGCAAACCCTTAATAATTGTATTGCTCCGGCCGCTAACTTAACCCTCATCGTGTTGCAAAAAAAAAAAAGGCCTTAAGCCCTGACATTTTACAACACAATACAACTGCATTTTGATTGCGCGCGGCCTCTTTTTTATTGTATCTGCGCAATAATATTAGCATTAATGCAGATGGAGCAAGGTATTCAATTAAGTAAAGGCACAAATGACTTGTCAGTGTAAAGCTAATGATGGATGACCTACACAGGGAGCTCTTTGGGAGTAAAGCTGGGTACACATTAGATAATGTGCACCCAGCGAGGACGACACCAGTTGGGGGTGCCGGCATTGTCAAGCGCATACACACTTGCAGATACAAACCGCAATGCCTGCATAATCGCTCACCAACGATATTAGCACACATTGTTAGTGACATAGTGAACACACACTAGACAATATGCATGAAAGTGTCGTTATGACCGATTGTTATTGTGCGTATCGTTTTGGGGCAGCAGATCTGACCCCAAAGTCAGTCCCGACCTTCTCAGCATGGGGTCGCGACTCCATGTTGCTGACCATAAGGCTGATGACTTTTCAAATCTCAGTCAGTGATTCAAGTCGTCTGAATAATCTGTTGAATTGTCTGTTAGTTCAGACTCCACAATGCTGCCACGCACCTGCTGCCTGCTGACCACACATGTGATGTGATGACCTTCTGCAGTAACTTGCTGAGGTCCTGTAATTATTTTTATTGTCTGTTGGGGGCCCAGAGCAAAATAGGTTGAAGACCCCTGGTTTAGTGTGTATGCAGTTAGATTTACATTTGCTGCCTCCACTTAAGCTTTCATTTGCAATGCAAATTACATATACAATTATTAAGGTGTGTGGTTTTAATAGGTTATAAAGAAAAGTATGTTCAAGGATTCTATTGCAATAACTCCATGATGGTTTAGATTCTTAAGTAAAAACCTTTACTTTAAGGGAAATATCTGTATGGGATAAAACAGTGGTTCTCAACCTCGGTCCTCAAGTTCACTTTTTCCAGGTTGGGGGGGGGGGGGGGTGTCCTGAGGACCGAGGTTGAGAACCACTGGGATAGAGGATAAAATAAACATCACTTTAGCAACCTGACATGTAAGAATAATTGGGAGAGCATAATTAGAAGTGCTCACTATCCTGGTCCTATGCATAGACCCACAAATTGTTCCTGCAGCATTTCTCCTACCTCGTCCCAAAAGCTTCATCTAGATGTGGGGTAGCCAACCCTAGTCCTCGAGAGCTACCAACAGTGCGTGTTTTGCAGGTTTCCTCACAGAATCACAAGTGAGCTAATTAGCTCCACCTGCGGATCTTTTAAAATGGGTCAGTGATTAATGAGTGCAGCAGTTAGGTTGTCTGGAAAATGTGAACTGCTGGTAGCTCTCGAGGGCTAGGGTTGGCTACCACTGGTCTAGAACTACATGGAACCCCTGATAGGCCACAAATTGTTCCTGAAGCTTCTCTCCTGCCTCCTCCCAATACCTTCATATAGAATTACATGGAACCCCAACAGGCCACAAATTGTTCCTGCAGAATGTTTCCTACCTCGTCCCAATAGCTTTATCTAGATGGAACCCCTGATAGGCCACAAATCTTTTCTGCAGCTTCTCTTCCGCCTCCTCCCAATACCTTCATATAGAACTACATGGAACCCCAACAGGCCACAAATTGTTCCTGCAGCTTCTCTCCCGCCTCCTCCCAATACCGTCATATAGAACCACATGGAACCCCAACAGGCCACAAATTGCTGCCGCAGCTTCTCTCCCGCCTCCTCCCAATACCTTCATATAAAACTAACTGAAACCCCAACAGGCCACAAATTGCTGCCGCAGCTTCTCTCCCGCCTCCTCCTAATACCTTCAAATAGAACTAACTGGAACCCCAACAGGCCACAAATTGTTCCTGCAGCTTTTCTTCCGCCTCCTCCCAATAGCTTCGTATAGAACCACATGGAACCCCAACAGGCCACAAATTGTTCCTGCAGCTTTTCTTCCGCCTCCTCCCAATAGCTTCGTATAGAACCACATGGAACCCCAATAGGCCACAAATTGTTCCTGCAGCTTCTTTCCCACCTCGTCCCAATATCTTCACATGCCTGATAGGCCACAAACTTACCTGGCCACAAACTTACCTGGCTCCTTAACGGATCTTGCTGACAAATCTTAAGATTTCATCAACTCCTAATCCTATACTTTGTTCCCTCTGGTATTACACACTTTTTAACACCAACTAGTATATGTATGTATAAATATGAAGACAAGCCAATGGAATTACCTAGAAGAGCTGCAAAAATGGGAAAGCGGTTGGGATTGAGGTCCAGCTGTTTGGCCACCTCGTGCATCAGATATTGGCTGGTGGTGATACTTTTCCCGTTGCGACTCAGCTTTAACGCGTGAGCACTGAAGTAGTAAGGGATGTTGCACAGAGCATAGTCTGAGTCATAAGCAACCAGACCGTGGAATCCATTTTCACGGCAGAAAGAAATGACTTCTTGGTGATGATCTTCAATGCTCTGTGCGACCTGTTAGAAAGAACAACATAAGAAGACACAGTTAGATAAAAACTGTGGTGATGGCCAAATAATGCCGCTTGGGGAGTGCGCTATGCCATACTGACATGGCATTAAACATTCTCATTACATCTACAGCTCGAATCATCTACCACCAATCATTTAACTTCAAATACAGCTATACAATATATTTATATTCTATGCAACACACTTATTAGAATGTAGAACAAAACAGGAGAGTATATAGCATGATTACAAAAACCATGAACACAAGCTGATATATACTAAATTATACGGCAGAGTTAAACAACAAGTAGAGCGCTACACATTACATTTTTTATACTGCGTAAGAGCTGCACTATATAATATTACAGAGGGGGGGGGGGGGGCAGACCCTATAACTTCCCAACAGACAAGTATATTCATGGCCAACAAAAATCCTATTATTTATTTAGAGAAGCAAAAACACAAAATCTCCACCCAAGGAAAATGAATAAGCAAATAGCTGTGAAAATGCAAAACTAGGAAGAGATTGATATGAAACCATCTCCAGCATTTCGCAAACCGTAAGTGGCAAGAGGTGAAAAGAAGCGGTCAAATAAGATCTGATCATATTTTACAGGCTTTAAAAGCTGTCAGGACATCCCCATTAAATCCCCGTACACACAGGGCGATGGGGGACCCAGTGCGGAGCACAAATCACTGCACACCTGCGATCCGTGCTGAGCAATCAGTGTGGAGCAGCGTTAAGACGCTGTGATCTTACCAGGAAGGACAGTGCATGCACAGTCTTACCCTGCAGGCGATACCCAGCTATCGCTGGGGGTCATACACACTGAGCCATCTGTGCTCCATTTCTAAGCGATCTAGTCAGATCGCTTAGAAATGGGTCTGAAATCGCCCAGTGTGTATGCCCCTTAAGCAGGCCCTTCACACCCTCCAAAATGGGACCTTTTTAATGGGGAAAAAAAAAAAAGCTTTGCACCCTAAAGTCCCATACACAATAGATGACAATTTAACAGATACCGCTCAGATGGGCTTGAGCGATATCTTTTTGTAAAAAGTCATGTCTACACTCAATATCGCTTAACGATGCACGCTCCCATGCATCGTTAACGACCACCCATCATCTGCGGAACATGCAGGTCGACTTTGGATACATGTTCAGCTGGGGTGTGGTATGATTCACCGACAGTCGGGATCCCTACAGTCATTATCCCGACGTCGGGATACCAACTGCCTGGTCTCAGACAGAGTGGCCAGCGCAACAAAGCACCTAGCGGGCTCGCTGCACTCGCCACGCTGCGGGCGTAAGCTACACTCGCCACCTATTCTATTCTCCCTCTATGGGGGTCGTGGACCCCCACGAGGGAAAATAGCCGGCCGGCGGTGTTTTAACAGTCGGGATCCCGACTTCGGGTTAATGACTGTCGGGATCCCGACTGTCGGGAACGCGTCCGGCACCCGTTTATCTTGTATAATAAGTTATTGAATAATAAAGCTGGATGATTAAAATAATGAGTATGTCAGGAGAAATATGTAATGAGCTGGCTCGCAGTGGGTGGGGCTGATCCCTATATACAGAGGAAAGATTTCTACATAATAATGAAGATACTTTGCACTGAATACCTATTGGTGGATAATTATCTTTATTTCCCTAAGGCATTAATAATGGATCATTTTCACACAAACACACAAGTGCTCAGGAGCATGAAGGGAGCAACTACTGATTATGCTAAGCTGTATATAGTCATCCAAATACACGTCAAACATCAATTTAGTGCCTCCCCCAAATCCCATTAGGCTTTAAGGTTGAAATGCACTAAGGGAATGGTAGAACGGTACACTGCACAGTATAGCATTGCTCATCAGCTGTTATCGGCAGCAATGGCAAGATGATATGAGAGCAGAGGATGGAGCGACATGGAAGGACATGGTTAATATGTGGGCTGTAATCTTTATGCAGAAAGGAATTTCATGTATTTGAAGACAGCTGAAACAACTGATGGAGAATGAAATGAGATTGGCTCGCCCAGCCGAACATCTCTCACTCGCTGCATGATTCCTGGTCACTGCCCTCATTTCCGCTTTTTACAGAAGAGAGGGAGCAGCACCAGTGCGCTAGACCAGAAAAACCCAAACCTCAGGGTCGCAAATATTTCAGCCACTGATCTAATCCCACTTTGGGATGTTTAGAATTGCACTTGAATTTCTTAAAACCATGGGGAGATTAACTGAAGGCAGATGTGGGATCTTCAACCACACACATATGCCAAGCTGTGACTGATCAGAGGAAGCACAGAATAGAACCCTAGGAACAAGCTGGTGATGAAGAGAAAGCACATCAGAATGTATAGTCCCTCAAACACAATGTGTTACCCTACATTATATAGAGACATATGCATTACCACACACAGACAGACACGGGAAAACAAAATATT
Source organism: Crinia signifera (assembly GCF_055691185.1). NCBI lineage: Eukaryota > Metazoa > Chordata > Amphibia > Anura > Myobatrachidae > Crinia > Crinia signifera. The sequence continues at coordinate 46,313,442 of NC_139224.1, read as the reverse complement.
TGTTACTTGCAGTCAGCCCATCTTAACTAGAGGGAAATGATTTGCAGCGAGGTTGATAATAAGTAAATACACATTAACAAAACCAGAAGCTGCTGGATAAGGAGAATATTATACAAACAATATACTACTCCAAGGTACTTTTGATGGAGACCCCAAAATGTAAGCAGGTGTGCTCAGGCATTTGCTTAGCCAGAGGGGGCACCGCATCCCCATTACACAAGGGCACAGGCAGGGGCAGGCACCACATCCCCATTACACAAGGGCACAGGCAGGGGCAGGCACCACATCCCCATTACACAAGGGCACAGGCAGGGGCAGGCACCGCATCCCCATTACACAAGGGCACAGGCAGGGGCAGGCACCGCATCCCCATTACACAAGGGCACAGGCAGGGGCAGGCACCGCATCCCCATTACACAAGGGCACAGGCAGGGGCAGGCACCGCATCCCCATTACACAAGGGCACAGGCAGGGCCAGGCACCACATCCCCATTACACAAGGGCACAGGCAGGGGCAGGCACCACATACCCATTACACAAGGGCACAGGAAGGGGCAGGCACCACATCCCCATTACACAAGGGCACAGGCAGGGGCAGGCACCACATCCCCATTACACAAGGGCACAGGTAGGGGCAGGCACCGCATCCCCATTACACAAGGGCACAGGTAGGGGCAGGCACCGCATCCCCTTTACACATGGGCACAGGCAGGGCCAGGCACCACATCCCCATTACACATGGGCAGGCACCACATCCCCATTACACAAGGGCACAGGCAGGGGCAGGCACCACATCCCCATTACACATGGGCACAGGCAGGGCCAGGCACCACATCCCCATTACACATGGGCAGGCACCACATCCCCATTACACAAGGGCACAGGCAGGGGCAGGCACCACATCCCCATTACACATGGGCACAGGCAGGGCCAGGCACCACATCCCCATTACACATGGGCACAGGCAGGGCCAGGCACCACATCCCCATTACACATGGGCACAGGCAGGGCCAGGCACCACATCCCCATTACACATGGGCACAGGCAGAGCCAGGCACCACATCCCCATTACACAAGGGCACAGGCAGGGGCAGGCACCACATCCCCATTACACAAGGGCACAGGTAGGGGCAGGCACCACATACCCATTACACATGGGCACAGGCAGGGCCAGGCACCACATCCCCATTACACAAGGGCACAGGCAGGGGCAGGCACCACATCCCCATTACACATGGGCACAGGCAGGGCCAGGCACCACATCCCCATTACACAAGGGCACAGGCAGGGGCAGGCACCACATCCCCATTACACATGGGCACAGGCAGGGCCAGGCACCACATCCCCATTACACAAGGGCACAGGCAGGGGCAGGCACTGCATCTCCATTACACATGGGCACAGGCAGGGCCAGGCACCACATCCCCATTACACAAGGGCACAGGCAGGGGCAGGCACTGCATCTCCATTACAGTAGGGCCAGTGGCTTAAAAGTATACTTTTATCCCTTACACAGAACAATCACTACAGCATCCCTGTGAGATATATACAGGAGACAGCAATCTCTGTGCTTGTGGTAGAACACAAGCTGCTTTATCCCCCCCACCATGTATCGTGAGAAGGTTCAGACAACACTCAGGGGGTAGACAAAAAGACCAAGGAAGGGGTTAATGGATTACAGCTGGCCTAGGCACAATCTCTCTTCCCACCACTACTACAGTGTAATCTCATAAAGAGGGCAGGTAACAGTGCCATATTGATAATGCTAAGCTCTGGTTACTAATCTCCCTTTCAAAGGTCATATCCTATAGACTAGTCAAAGGAACAGGGAAACAAATCTACAGCTTCCAGCAAAGCTCAGGCAGTCATTATGGCAGACAGAATTACATCCTAATGACCACATACGTTACCTCCCATTGCTAACATACTGTTCTGCAATAAAAATCTATGGAAGAGGACTGCCATCTGCCAGCTACAAGAGACAGAGATATGATAATAGTAGAAGGTAATACATATGTACAATTTAAGGATATTACAAATCAAGGAGCTCAGCTACAAACTGATTGTTTTAATATCCTTATAATCAACAGCAGGTTATAGGGAACTTGACCTGAAACGTGGGGTTCCTTTATATTTGCATTGACAGTACGAACCACCAAGTAATAATTGATACATCATGGGAAAATCGGGAGAATTCCCCGTTCTCCCAACGCCTGGCTCGGCAGAATCTGGGAAATCTGGGATTCACCAATTCCAACCAAAACATGATCAGAATAGGAAAGACAAGGATTTTAAACATGCTAATATTTTTGACCACAATTCCCCTGTGACATCATTGATGTCAGCCCAATGAGAGAATTGGTCACATGATGAATAACTGTTACTTGCTCTATTCCCCTCAATAGATGATAGCATTCAATGTGATTGCAGTATAAACATGAGGAGCAGCCTGCCGAATAGCACAGTCTCCTGATTATCTCCAGTATAGCATCCAATTAAAACAAGAGAAGGGTCCTCCGTATATAGAACTCAGCACCTGCAATCAAGCACAGCTCTCATTTACATTGCAATAAATGGAGAACACACAAACCAAATACATATTGCCTACTAGAATCAAATAACATACGTCATTGATATAGAAAACAATACTAAACCGAATACACAATGAATATAATAAGGTTATTAGTTCAGTCACTTATTGAAACATATGCTCAAAAGCTAAAAAATATTTAAAATACAGATTATTAACCCTTTCAGACAGAAGAAATTGTTAGGTCAAGCATTTGGACCCGTAAATTTACGGAATCAACCAGAGTTTATTTTCTGTGTGAAAGTCTTCGAGCCAGCTTCTGATCACAGTCAAAGTCCTGGTAATTGGTAACCCGGTTGACCCCTTAACACAGAAGGACATAGGTTGACCTAGCAAATTACCAGTTCCAAACGATTGACTGTCTGGAAGAGGGTACATGGAAAGGACCGGAATCCAACAAATGGCGGGTAAAAGATGGAACCATGGGTCATGAGTGAGCTCAGTTTCTTTTTCTTAAATGGACAAAACAATGCTGCACTGCGGGTGAGGCAGATGTAACATGTGCAGAAAAATCTAGATTTGGGTGAGGTGTGTTCAAACTGAAATCTAAATTGCAGTGTAAATTTGCATTATTTTAATTCACCCCCTGAGCAGGTAAAAAGGCAGGAAAAGGCTTTTATTTTAAGATGTCGGGACATATTGAAGGACCTGTGGTGCACCCCTCACATTGAATATTCTGGTATTTGGAGAGATTTAAATGATTTAACTTTGGCAATAAAGACATCACCGTTTTCGGGTGAGCATCTCTAAGAAGCCAATTATGTTTTACCTGATATGGGACAGGTCTGTGGGGCTGATTTAGTGATGGGAGAGGTGTTTTTGAATTTGCAAACTTTTTTTTCAAAAAGTGTTTATTCCAATGTTTTACTAACCAGTATTAAAGCATTGCAAAAACAAAATGACTTTCTGTACCCGAAAATGCTAGAAAGTTTTAATCTGATGAAAAAAAAACACACACTTTCTGGCTATCATTTCTCCACTATTAACAGGTGCAAAATTCAGCCCTTAGACACCTTTTAATTTACGGCCTTATATATGGCCCTGCTTTCTCAGATGCCCATGTTTTTGGGTCCAGGATGGTTTCCCCACGTTTTGATGCAAGTCTTCTAGGTCGCTTTTTATACAAAAAAATCATCCTTGTGCAGGAACTGCAAATTGGGATTTCTAATAGGCCATCTCATTTTTCAGGTGCGTGCATTCATGAAATAAAAACTCAAAGCTATTTGGCTTGACCCCAATAAAAAAGCAAAAGTGTGAAAAAGAAACTAGTAAAACGTTATCAGTAACATAGTAAGTACTGCAGTATCAGCATTAACATACTATAGGGTTGTCAATCGCATAACCATGGCAACCAGAACACCTTGGTAACCAGAGAAGAGCAGTGCCAGACTGCTTGCAGTACAGCCCACTGATTACCTCTGGCCTGTACAAGGATTCTTGCATTCTAGAGCGGAATAAGTCCATTGGATATATCAGTTTATAATGTAACCATGAAATTAGAAGGGAGCGTCATTGTGAAATCACAAACAGAAAAAAGAATTAAAAAAAAAAAGAAACCTAGCAAACATAAGAACACCTCAAAGGTTTTGCATCCCCCTTGAATATACCATACATTGCACCTGGGATTTATCTAGCAGTTGTTGCATATTGCCTTGACTGCTGTCTTCTGCTTGAAAATAAACATTATATTAAATGAGTTTCAAGGCTGCCTAAGATTGCAGTACATGTATTACTAGAGGGTCTGACAGAGCTATCTGGGCCCGCATCACCTCTTTCCTACTCATTACTAAAGTAGTTCTGGGAACCACTTACTTATTCCTTTTATCCTTCCACATACTTCCTGTAGGCCTCACTAGTCTCCCCTGACCTAGCAAGAAACTGCACATTACAACAGCAGAGAAGCTTTAGATTGTAACAAAAGAGACCCAGCATGAAGTGTTCACACAACCCAAACAGTCGGCTAACCTATGCCTAATGCTCAGCTGGTGAGAACACATGCAAATCGCATTCCACAGGACAGCCTGACAGCAAAGAGAGCTAGCTGATAAGTCTGCACATACCTATTCAACGTGGCTGTTTTGTCCAATCTGCATCAGTGGAAAATAATCAAACGTGTACGCATTTTCAACTAAAACATATGGATATATGCATATCGACGCGATTTCTGGCCGTGACAGTTTTTCGTCTGAAAAAGTGTTGATTTCTGACTGATGGAAAAAATGTCACGGTTTGAATACCCCCCATAGGCACCTCAGCTTGCTGCAAACAGTGGGTGAACGACTGTTTGGAGTTTGTATATTCTCCCCGCACTTGCGTGGGTTTCTGCCGGGTACTCCAGTTTCCTCCCACAATCCAAATATATACTGGTAGGTTTATTGTCTCCCGCAAAAAAATGAACCCTACAATTGTGTGTACATGTGGTAGGGAGTATAGATTGTGAAGTCAAACTTTTTCATGTCGACTATTTTTAACACTTCAACCTAGTGACTGTCAACCATTACTGGCCGACCTAGTGACTGTTGAGCTAGGCTTGTCTACCCAGCATACCATAAAATACTTTGCCAGCGGCTACTTATAATTTTTCCCCATAACCTGAAGCACCAATCTAAACATCTGCTAAAAACAGTGGGGCAACTAAATGAACAAAAGCCCATTTACAGACATTGCAGGCGGGCGGGTCGACTGATCACTAGTAACTGAGCTTTTATTATACCACAATTCCCATGAAACTACCAATTACAGTCCTGCATAGTAACTGTAGGAAGAAACATGAACATGGTGCCAAGAGAGTTCTCTGCATGAAACCGCACTGCACATGCCCAGAAAACAGGGCATTGGTGTATGCAGATGGTGGGGTTGTGCCACTATCGCCTGGATGGGCTGGGTGGGTGCGACCTGACATAGCTGTAAATTGGGAGACACATAGCACAAGGAAAAGCTGTATCACTGCACATGGTCAGGGGCAAATAGCAGGTGGCTATTAAATGTGTGCTCTGAACGCGGATTTCCTATTTTCTCTGCTGTATGGTTTTAAGATTTGTATTGTTACCCAATAGCAAATGCATTACTCTCAAGTGACATATGCCTTGCATACACCAGTGACAGGAAAATGTTACACATGTTAGGACTATTGACGTTGTGCATTATGGATGCAGTTCCAGCTTTTTCAATCACTAATTGCATTGACAATTTGAGGTGCGGTTACTGCATCAGCCCATGTGTGATCATGTACTGTAAAACACGCCACTACATAGCAGCAATGAGCACTCACATCTATGCTACACTGTGCTGACCCCTCAGCTGTTTACATGAAATAAATGGTTTGGGAAGGTCATGCATGGAGGCCTATAAATATAACACAACAGCACGCTTAGGTTACTTTTACACAACGCTGTAAGAATTTAACCCTTTGGGCAGTATTCAATGACAAAGTTTTATTTCGCTCTCCATGCACTCTCAGTGTTCCGGAGGGCTCTCTGCCACTCCTGCTCCCTCTATTCAATGTGGTTAAGACTCGCCGCCACTCGCGGCGAGTCTTAACCCCTGCAGCGGACGAGCGTCCGCGGCAGGGAGCTTTCAGGGAGCCGGAAGCAGCCAGAGAGATTATAGTCTCCCTGGCTGCTCCAGAGGAACGTGGAGATGAGGGGGGCTCTCCGAGACCCAGGCAGCACAGGCTGCCCCCCCCTTTTAGCCAGCGGGGGACCCAGTATTCACTGCACCCGATCGTGCATATTAACGATCGGGTGCAGTGAATATATGAATATGTAATGAGCGGCTCGAGCGCTCCGGCCCCCTGCTGGCTGCACTGTGTAAAAAAATAAATAAAAAAAATATTTTTTTTTAAATTAAATATATATTCATGTGCTATAAGCACATGAATAAAAATAACATGCCCCTTCACAGAAAAAAAAACTGATTTTTTTTTACACCAAAATTTAAAAAAAAAAAAACCTTTTAGTTTAAAAGTTCACATTCCAGCTCCCCATCAAAAGATGGAGAATTGCTACACGGAGAGAGACGGAGAAAATCACTTAGAAAGACGGAGAGAATTTCACATTGAATAGGGTTGCTCGCTTTTGGAGAGCAAAATGCTCCGTCCAAGGCGAACAAAGCACAAATTCTCCACAAAACACGGAGAACTTTTCTCATTGAATACTGCCCTTTGAGTGCCAAATGAATTTTTCACAAAATAGGTGTGAAAATTGCCAAGCAAACACTGTTATTCATCATAATGATCAGAAATAGGATTTTTTTTATTGATTTTTTAAACACACATTTTTTATTTGAATGCATATAACAAATGTGAGCAACGCTGGCAGTTTTAGTGGATATTTTGCACATCGCTCACAGAGATGTGCATACGCAAACCCCAACCATCAAGCAGGGGCCGATTTTGGTTCATTGCAAATGAACGAGAATCGGCCCAATAGTTCTATACATCTAGCAACAAGATTATCATTTCATTTACCAGAGTGTGGAAGAGAAGACGCTCCCTGCCGGTGATCCCTGGCAGTGTTACTGCACTTTGTCTCAGCCTGGCCAGCTCCAGTGCCCACACGAGAGTTCTCCTTTGCGCAGGCCAGCAACCAGTGTCTATTGCAGTGGCTGATAGTGGGGTAATGTCACCTGCAGCTGTCGTAATCCAGAATGGCAGGCATTGGAACGGTCAGGGGCATTGACCGCTCTTAAGGGGTGTACAGACAGCACAATCTGGTGGCCGTCGACATATTTTCCATATCGGCGGCCGTCGGGACCCGGCATCGGCTGGGAGGAATGGCACGCGTGTGGGGGGTGGGGATACTGCTTTCGATCTAGCAGATCAAAGCAAAAATAAATAGGCTGTGTAGGCAAGGCTCAGTTTTCGATCCCTAAGTTGCGCATCAGGATCGAATATATATAATATATATTGAATGCTGCTAATGTGCGATTAAGGGTCACTTTTGATTCGATTTGGACTACATAGTGTGTACGGGGTATTACCCTGCTCTGCACATCTTAAGGATCAAAGCGCTGAAAATAACAGGGTCAACACTGTAATAAATGGGGGTATGCACATAACAAGCCTGACACAAGTCTCCCCCATAACAAACCTTAACACATCTAAAGCCCCCCAATATAAATGGCAGGGGTCCAATTGCCATAGTCATATGTAGTTCTACCCTTTTCAGTAATTTATTTAGAAAATAACTTTCCATGAATCGAATTGTTTTTTTTGTTTTAAACCTGTGTTTATAAATCCTTTATGTATATGTGATAACAGACAGCTGTAGCCTCCGCCTTGCTTCAACACATTCATCCGTCATCAATGTATTCAACTAGTCAGAGCAAATAGAAATTTGCTTTCATAGTATCAGGCAACGTGATGGCGGGGAGGCGGCTGGTATAGTACACCATACCAGAGTTTCCCAAACTCCACCATTACAGTCCATGTTTTAAGGATATCAATGTTTAAGTCCAGATGGATAAATTAAATTAACTGAGGTACTAATTAAGTCACCTGTGCTAAAGTATGAATATCCTTAAAAACAGGATTGTAATGTCAGAATTTGTGAACATCTGCAATATACTATACACTTATACAGGCATCACCAGAAAGTATTCACAGAGCATCACTTTTTCCACATTTTGTTATGCTACAGCCTTATTCCAAAATGGAATATATTTTTTTTTTCCTTCAACATGAAAGAAGTTTTTGGGAGATTTTCGAAAACGTATAAAACATTTAAAAAAATAAAATCACATGTATATCAGTATTCAAAGCCTTTGTCATGAAGCTCAAAATTGAGCTCAGATGTATCCTGTTCACACTGATCATCCTTGAGTTGATCCTACAGCTTAATTGGAGTTCACCTGTGGTAAATTCAGTTGATTGGACAGGCTCTGGAAAGGCTCACACCTGTCTATATAAGGTCACATGCCACCCATACACGTCCCGATGGGGGCGTGCGTTCTTTGCTTAACTAGTCTGCCCCTTTGCTTTAAAGGGCAGACTAGATGGGCCAAGTGGTTCTTATCTGCCGTCAAATTCTATGTTTCTATGTTTCTATGTAACTAGCATCCATCACATCGCATTGCATGCCTTGTGCATGCGATGTGATGAAAAGAAAGTACAAAAAGTATGTGCAGCACATACTTTTTGTACTGTGTGATGAGGTGCCGCGGGAGCGCGCACCTCAAAGCACACATCGCACCGGGACGTGTATGGCCACCTTCACACTTGACAATGCATGTCAGCACAACCCAAGCATGAAGTAAAAAGGGATTGTCTTGAGGCACATATCTGCTTTGTAGGTCCCAATGAGCACAGTGGCCTCCATCATCTGTAACTGGAAGAAGTTCAGAACAGCCAGGACTCTCGAGCTGGCTGGCCTTCTAAACTGAGCAATCTGGGAGAAGGGCCCTAGTCAGAGAGGTGACCAAGAACCCGATGGTCCAAGACCAAGTCAAATTATTTAATAGTCAGATGAGTGCATGTGGAGTCCGAATAAATATGAGGACGAATCAAATCCTGCCCCTCTTCACATAACTGACCCACAATTTATTTGATGTAAATATTTTTTCTCAATAAGTTTTTGGCTTAGTGTTGCCATACAAAATACTGATACTTTTAGGTGCTGTGAAATAAGAAAGTTTAGGAACCACTGGAGTAAAAAGTCGCATCACACAAGAACGCTGTGGGTTACCCAGCGCCTCAATATTATTCCGCTAATTCCTGTGCAGGGAACTTTACAGTTACATAGAGGGAACGCATATGGAGTTATAGGGAAATAATTATTCTTTTTCCTGGTTTTAGACCCAATATGGCAGCAATAAGTAATTACGGGGTAAATGGATGAAGCTTGGAGAAGTGTCATCTACCCACATAATAAATGTTATGTGCAAGGTGATAATGCTCCAGCCAATCAGCTCCTAACTGTCAATTTACATATTGGAACTCCAAGCTTCATACATTTACCCCTAAATACCACCTGAATGCATCAATATAAACCCAGAGACAGGTGATCCAAAATGCACCTGTCCTTGCGATGTGCTCAGACTGAAGTGAATACATTAGCGGTCTCTTCACTCCTCTATGTCATTGCCGGGGAGGGCTCTGGGGGAACCAATCTCCTAGGGATATTTTTTTTTTTTTTACATTTTTATGGTGACAAGGATTGACAGGGACCCCCAATTAGTATATCACATGCGCTTGCCATTCTTCGAGCTTGATGCCTCGCTATTATATTCTACCTTTATGCCAACATGGATGGTGAAGTAAGAACAGGCCAGTTATAAAACAAATCATGAAAAACTCACGACAATCTTGTCAGGTGTCCTATCTGTTCCATGTCCATTTTGACCCTGTCATCCTACTGCATGTTGACATTTTGACCCTGTTCACCTAATGACTGTCTATCTGACACTGTAGATCTATCAACCAGAACAATCACAAGACTATAGGGCAGTGGTCAGGGAACTCGGTCCTCATTACACCACACAGTGCAGGTTTTGCTGGTAACCCAGCAGGTGCACAGGTGTACTAATTACTCACAGACACATTTTATAAGGTCCGCAGGTGGAGTTAATTATTTCACTTGTGATTCTGTGAGGAGACCTGCAAAACATGCACTGCGTGGGGTAATGAGGACAGAGTTCCCTGACCACTGCTATAGGAGGTGGCGGAAACGGAGGGACTGTGGCAGATCTGGTGATATCAGATCTTCTCTCTCCGTGTCACAATACTTAGGGGGAGTACTCATTCTGTGACGATATTTCTGACAGACGGAAATATTGCCACACCCCTATCCAATGCGGCCGTGTTCAGACGCATTGTCACCCATGCAGATTTAACTTTTTTAAAAGACACATCTGCCGTGAAATTGTCGAATTTGCATCCATTTTTGCCAATCGAGACGGAAAGATTGAATTCGACCCACTCTTGTTGAAAGTGCTGATATTTATTATGACCTTCATATTTGTCGTGGTTGCCTACCTGACCCCCTCCTTCAGGGAGAAAATGCTGCTCCTGGACTTTCCTGGTAATGTAGGATTGCCATCACCTGTGGGGAGCTAGGTAATTGATAAGAAAGGTGTTTCACCACAGGTGATGGCAATCCTACATTGCCAGGGTGGCCCAGGAACAGAGATATTTTCTTCCCGAAGGAGAGGGTCAGGTAGGCAACCATGATATTTGTAGGTATCCATCGAAACGGGTTTTTTACAAAGGACGGCACAATACCACCATTATAGTAACTCTGTGTTGATTTTGGATAAGTTTATTTCGTATGATTTCCCAATAGGAAAATGTAAGGGCTGTAACTAGAAGGGCAGCTGCGTGACGCACAAAGCTGGAAATTAATGATTTAGGTCATTTGGTTAAAATTGAGCTCTACTGTATGCAGCATCTGTTCTCTGTGCCTCATGTACCAATCACTGTTCTGATGAAGTTCCATATGGCTGAGTGTACGGCATTAGGGCACAGACTGGCACACAGTGTAAGGGGACCCTGATGGAGGCAGCTACATGACATTATACAGTGAGGCTGGGGTAGCCAACTCCAGTCCTCTAGAGCAGTGGTTCTCAACTTCGTTCCTCGTGGACCCCCAACGGTGCATGTTTTCCAGGTCACCTTACAGATAGACAGGTGCACTAATTACTCACTGGCACATTTTAAAAGATCACAGGTGGAGCTAATTATTTCACCTGTGATTCTGTGTGGAGACCTGGAAACCGTGCACTGTTGGGGGTCCCTGAGGACCGAGGTTGAGAACCACTGCTCTAGAGCTACCAACAGAACGTTTTCCATATCTCCTCACACAATCACAAGTGAAGTACTTAGCTCCACCTGTGGCTCTTTTAAAATGTGTTAGTGAGTAATGAGTGCACCTGTGCAGCAGCTAGGTTGTCTGGAAAATATGAACTGTCGGTAGCTCTTGAGGACTGGAGTTGGCTACCACTGCAGTAAGGAATACAGGCATTGGTGGCTGGATGTGACATACAGAGGCGGGCAGGGTGCCAGTTTGAGAAGCACCAGGAATTCATGAAGTATATGCAGAAGGATCACATGTGTGATGTGTGAGATAGTCAGGGGTGGGGTTCAGGAGGAAGAGAGGTGGGTGGAGCAGGACAGGGTTGTCAAGATGTCACAGATGCGGCGCGGGGGGCCTGTCCTCACCTTGATGTGGAAACGGACGAGCGCCAGGCGGATGCAATGGGCCATGCAGACGGGGGGCAGGAACCAGACTTTGGGGGGCGGGGTGCCCTTGTTCTGGACGTGGCTGATGATCTGCTGGCCGGTCTGCCGCTCGTTGCTCTGGCGCTTCACCCACTCGTGGAGCCGGGTCTTGTCCAGGGCGCCGTTGAAGAAGACGAAGAGCTCGATGTTGCCGGCGAAGCAGGCCTTGGCCAGGGCGGCCAGGTAGCCCAGCATGTGGTTCCATTGGCCCCCGCTCACCCAGTCGGTGTAGAAGCCGCCGTAGAGCCGGTGCAGGCAGTTCTCGGCGTCGATGAGCAGGCGGAGGGTGGTCTGGGGGGGTCTCTGCCGCCCGCCCCCCACTAGGCTGCCGCGGGCCAGTTTCTGCAGCTCCACTGGGACCACCGCGCCCGGGCAGCGCTTCTCGATGTAGTCCTGGAACCCGTGTACCCCCATGGCGGGCTGCGGGATGGCGAGTGTGTCGGGCGTAGTGTAGGGTGTCTAGTGACTGAGGAGGAGCGGGGGGCTGTTGGATGGTGTGGGGGGGCTCTGCATGGCCGCGGCCGCCATGTGCTGTCTCACAGAGCCATGTCCGGGGATGTGCTGTGGGGAAGAGGGGAGGCGGGGGCCGCAGGAAACCGGAACAGGTGGGGCTGGGGTGACTGATGGCGTCACACGGTGACATGGCCGCCGTATCCCCTCCACCACCCCCCTGTCACTGTCACAGCGGCAGCCGCCTCCCCTGGTGGTGTGACACCCGCCGGTGCACTGTCCGGAGACAGAGCCCGAGTCACCGCTGCGTAATACACCCGCTCATCCCAGTGCTCTACGTTATATCACCGGGCACAACACCCGGAGAGCCCGTGTGAGTGCTGCAGTGCTTTGTGTTTTGTCACCCGTAGAGCCCGTGTAATAGTGCTCTGTCTTATGGATGGCCGTCGGCCATAGATTATTCAAACTCAATGATGATTTATGGTCGAGGTAGAATAGTTCTCCATGGCAGAGAACCATCGATGTCAAGCATAAATAGTTTTTCCTTCCCCCCCCCCCCCCCCCCCCCCTAAGTAGGGATGGCCATCGATCATTCGTAATTATCGATGGTTCATGGCCGATGTCGAATACTTTTTGCCAGATGGTTTCCCTCCATCGATGGAATAGCAAAAGGATGTTTTTTTTTGTTTTTTTTAAAGTGCCGGGATAGGAGCATAGCTCCGCCCCCCAGCAACCGCAAAGCTCCACCCCCTGTGTTTTGATTGGCCCACAAGCCAATCAATCAAATACAATGGATGACCATCGATATGTAAAAGTATTGATGGTCATCCATTGCATAGTTAAGCACTATCGATGGTCAGTTGCAGAATTGCCATCGATGGCAACGATGGCCATCCCTACCCCTAAGGGTCTTGGATACAGAGCATAGCTCCGCCCCCAACATTTGTGAAGCCCCCACCCCATGTTTTGATTGGCCCACAGGTCAGTTAAAGAAAATGGATGTCCATCGATAGGTAAAAACATTGATGGCCATTGCATAGTATGCCACTATCGATGGGCAGTTGCTCGCTTGCCATTGGTAATGGCAACGATGGCCATCACGATTTATATCACGGTTGGGTATAAGTCCTCTTTACTAAATAACTGGCTGATGGGACATAATATATGACCCTGCAGTGCATGGAGAGCATGAAAGTAGCCTGGCAGGGTCACTATGCTTGCCACCTGGTTACTGAAGGCAACCCAGGCTGTGGTGGGTCACATGGTATGTTCCCTTGGTCATATGGTCCAACTACATTCACAGCCTGGGCACTACCTGCTACCATTATTTTTTTTTGTCACCCAGGTATACTCCCGGCCTACAGGGGTGACACTAGCCATTCTGCCACACGGGGCACAGACCCCACTCATTGTCTCCCCTTCTAAAAGATAATGGCTGCCCTCTCCCTATATGACAGCCATATAATGCAGAGAGCATCACAGACCACTGGTCATACACAGAGCACAGCCGGAGCAGCAGTGACAGATATATTGCCCATGTTGTTGTAGTCCCCCCCCCGTCCCCCCCCAATACTAAAAAATGTGTCAGAAATATAGGGTGTGGTCCAGGGGCGGATCCAGAATAAAATGACAGGAGGGGAGGAGAGGGAATAGTTATTTTACATGTGCCGAAGGCACGCATGGTTTACAAATGTGGGAATCACAGTGACTTGTATGACCGGAGGTATGCAGTCCGGATATATTGACACCAGTATCCTGACTGAGTATGCAGGAAGCTGTCGGAAAGGGGGGGGGGGGGTGTAGGTTTAGGCACTAATGGGGAGACTTAGGGTTAAGCTACAAGGAGGGGAAGTTTAGGCTGTGGAGAGGAAGGGTTATGAAGGGGGGTGTTAGGGTCAGGATGCAGAGCAGGTGTGTGTTAAGATTACATGGCTCCTGTTGGGATTTCCTCCTTCGGGATGCCAGTGTTGATATATTTACCGCCGGTCATCTGTAGGTATCCTGGCTGGCAGGGTAGTGAGATGTGATCAGTGGGCTGGTAGGGGAGGGAAGGCATGTAGACTCTGGACTGGCAGTGATGGTGGGGAAACTCTGGACTGGGAGTAATGGTGGAGAGACACTGGGCTGGCAGTAATGATGGGGAGACACTGGGCAGGCAGAAATGGTGGGGAGACTCTGGACTGGGAGTAATGGTGGGGAGACACTGGGCTGGCAGTAATGATGGGGAGACACTGGGCTGGCAGAAATGGTGGGGAGACACTGGGCTGGCAGAAATGGTGGGGAGACACTGGGCTGGCAGAAATGGTGGGGAGACACTGGGCTGGCAGTCATGGTGGGGAGACACTGGGCTGGCAGTCATGGTGGGGAGACACTGGGCTGGCAGTAATGGTGGGGAGACACTGGGCTGTCAGCAATGGTGGGGAGACACTGGGCTGGCAGCAATGGTGGGGAGACACTGGGCTGGCAGTAATGGTGGGGAGACACTGGGCTGGCAGCAATGGTGGCAGACTCTGGGCTGGCATTAATGGTGGGGAGACACTGGGCTGGCAGTAATGATGGGGAGACACTGGGCTGGCAGTAATAGTGGGGAGACACTGGGCTGGCAGTAATGGTGGGGAGACTGGGCTGGCAGTGATAGGGAGACTGGACTGGCAGTAGTAGTGGTGAGACACTGGGCTGGCATTAATGATGGTCAGACACTGGGCTGGCAGTAATGATGGGGAGACACTGGGCTGGCAGTAATGATGGGGAGACACTGGGCTGGCAGTGATGATGGGGAGACACTGGGCTGGCAGTGATGATGGGGAGACACTGGGCTGGCAGTGATGATGGGGAGACACTGGGCAGTCAGTGATGATGGGGAGATACTGGGCTGGCAGTAATGACGGGGAGACACTGGGCTGGAGCAGGCTTACACACTGACCTACTGTTTGCGGCCTGCCCCACATACTCTCCACCCAGCCTCTATCCCCCACTTCTTTACTTATGCACAGCCAGCAGGTCCTGGCTCCCAGCTGCGGCAGTTCGGTCATCGCTCTGTATGTACGGCCATGGGTCCGGCTGTAAACAGTGACTACCGGGCACAGTGGGGGGAGTCCGAGTCCTATCTTAATAGGAGGACAAAGGAGGGAGATTGTGTCCCGGAGGAGTGGGCTGCCAGCACCTGCTGTTGATTCTTTTTGTGTATTATCCGACATCAACTCTTTCAATGTGATGGTTCCTGACCATCGCATCGACTGAAAAATTATTCATTATTTGGACATCTTAAGCGTGGCTGGCCGGGGGGGCAGAAGCACTGCTGCCTGGCCGGCTGGGGGCCGGGTCCATTGGAACACCATCAAAACTACTACCATCTGAAAAAAAACATTGATGGTTGTAAAACACTGCAATGCGATGTCCATTTCTAAAATGTAGTCCAGCCTTTCTCTGTCATTTGAAATGTCCGTTGCTCTGGTGTGAGCCACTCTGCAGCATAGGAGCTGTACTGGACTCTAGCGGCAGGCAGCTGTGAGTGGCCTGTGGGTAGTGCTGACAAATGTTGCGCCCACAATCCAAATGCACTGTGCGCAAGGCACCACTGGCACGCACCTAGTTACAGTGTTGTACAATGCAGACCGCATCAGTGACGCCGTACAGCACTGTACATTACCTGTGTGTGTGAGTGTGCAGAGCGTAATAGCGGAGGAATATGCACTTAACCACGATCACTGATTGAGGGTAATTGGCTCACCTGGGGCTGTCAAAGTAGCCTCATAAAGCCAGCATTATCCTGGATCCTGTGCGATCTCACACAATATCAGGTCATCTGCCTCACAGTAAAAATATGCTGTAATAGTACTAAAAAGCCTGTTTTTACCACACAAAATAGGATATCATCTTTAAGCCCTGTACAGACAGGGCGACAGGGAGCTGTGCTGAGCGACGTGCTGAAGTGCGGATCGCTCAGCACCAGTGGCGAATCTTACCCTTACGGAGTAGGGGGGCAGCTGTGATGCGGGCCGCCGCCCCTGCTGCTGGTCCCCTGCACGGGGCCAACGCATGCGCAGTAACTTCATGCATACTGCACATGCGCTGACCCAGCCTACATGGGCTGCCTGAGGCTTGATCAGGTTCCCAAGTCCGGCGCATGTGCAGTGTTATCCGCATCACTACCAGTGACGTGCGGTGAGGTCAGTGGCTAGTGAGGCACTAGTTTGGGTACTTATGTAATATCTGGACTTATGAGACCGTGTCCCCTCATTTATACATACATACATACACTGACGCTCTCATTCATACATACATACACTGACACTCTCATTCATACAGACATACACTGACGCTCTCATTCATACATACATACATACACTGACGCTCTTATTCATACACACATACACTGACGCTCTGATTCATACATACATACATATACTGACACTCTCATTCATACATACATACATACATACACTGACGCTCTCATTCATACATACATACATACATACATACACTGACGCTCTCATTCATACATACATACATACATACACTGACGCTCTCATACATACATACATAAACTGACGCTCTCATTCATACATACATACACTGATGCTCATTCATACATACACCGACTGACGCTCTTATTCATACATACATACACTGACGCTCTCATTCATACATGCATACACTGACGCTCTTATTCATACATACACTGACGCTCTCATTCATACATACATACACTGACGCTCTCATTCATACATACATACACTGACGCTCATTCATACATACATACACTGACTGACGCTCTTATTCATACAGACATACACTGACGCTCTCATTCATACATACATACATACACTGACGCTCTTATTCATACACACATACACTGACGCTCTGATTCATACATACATACATATACTGACACTCTCATTCATACAAACATACACTGACACTCGTATTCATACATACATACACTGACACTCTGACCCCCAAGAGTGGCTTCTTTATCCATGAAGCAACCTCCCATCTACAGCGGCTCTTTTCTCATTGCAGCACCCGGCGACCCACCTCTCTCACAGGGATCCTTCTTGCTGCAGCACCCGCAAACCCCCTCCCCCCCATAGCGGTTCCACAGCGGATGGGACCGGGTGTCAGCAGGGTTACTGTGACTGCAGTTACTTACCCTGCTTGCCCGGCCGCCGATCCGCTCTCCCCTGCTCTGCTGCTGTAACGCTGCTCCAGAGTCCCGGCTAGCCGGAGCAGCTTCCGGTTTCCACGAGGGGCCGCGGAGCAGCAGCCCCCTGCCTGTCAGCCATCCTGGACCAGCCCGCCAAGAGGTTTATTGGACCGGCACAACACTCCTGCGCCCCGACCCTTCCAACATGGGACACGGCTTCTGCTGCCGCCGCCGGCTGCTAAAGGTATGTTAGGGTGGAGTGCAGGGTGGGCACTGACGGCGAAGGGGGCGGGGGGCTGTTCGATGGCCTCAGTGACAGGGTCTTCATATTGGCTGAAAGCGCACCCTGTCACTGAGGCATTTGGAGAGTTGCCGCTCTTACTCGTTTTTCAAATGGGCTTTTACAGCCCTCTTCTTATCCCCGCCCACTGCCCACCTCCGGCTTCCAGCTTTTTATAAGGGGTAGCTGGAGGCACTGCTTTCGGTGCCTCCAAAATCATTTCCACACATTATGCTACAATGACAAGGATTAAATTAATATAAAGAAAATACTTATGACACACAATATGTGTCATAAGTATCTTCTTTGTATTATTTTAATCATTAATGACAGGGGAGGCACTGCCTCCCCTGACTGCACGTCCCTGATCACTACGCATGCGCAGAACCTGTTTTTTGGGGCTGCCCTGTATTTGCGCAGAGAGCGGAATCCCAGAGGGAGGGAACACCTCCCAATGGGACTGCCTTGAGTGACTGTCAGGTTGGACTTCCAATAGGAAGTCACTGCCAATCACATTGAAGTCAGAGCAGTCTCACAGGGCAGTATTCAATGAGAATACCTGCGAGGTGCAGCGAATCCTTTTTAGGATTCGCTGCACATTCGCCACGTTCCGGAGCCGGCGGGCTCCGGTATTCAACGTGTCAGGGGCTCGCTGCCCCTGACTGGCGAATATGAGCTCCTGCGGCGATTGCCGCAGGGAGCCTGAGGACGGTGCCAGGCAGAGAGATGGTAGTCTCTCTGCCTGCCCCAGAACTTTGTGGGGGGTAGGTGGGCTCCCCGGGTGCCAGGCAGCACAGGCTGCCCCCCGGGGGTGCCAGCAGGGGAGCGTATATTCACTACACACGATCGTAACGATTGGGTGCAGTGAATATATGAATATGTAATGAGCGGCTCGGCTCCGGCGCCCCCTGCTGGATGCTGTGTAAAAAAAAAAATATATATATCTTTTTTTTTTTTAATTAAATATATATTCATGTGCTTACAGCACATGAATAAAAATAGCATGCCCCTCCTCAGAATAAAATTCCTGATTTTTTGACACCAAATGTAAAAAACAAAACACTTTATTTTAAAAGTTCACATTCCACTTCACCATAAAAAGATAGCGATTGCTACTCGGTGAATCATGGTGAAAAAAACCTTGAAATGTATTCGCCATGTGGTCATTGAATAGGGTGATTCACCGTTTTAGTCAGAAATTCGCCAAACAGCACTAATTCGCCATAAAAACATGGTGAATCAGGCTCATTGAATACCGCCCACAGACTGCATCTGGCTTCATAGGCAGAGAACAGTGTCAGAATTTACCTGTGTGGGGCTGCAGCCCATAGGTAAAAACCGCTACTGTTTAGCACACATTGCTAGCTCACATGCTCACATTTCTCCTAGGTGAAAAATCAGCCCTCCATTTGAATAGGGCGGATCCTCATTCACCCTAAAAACTAAGAAAAATGTGTAAAAAAATGAATTGCATAATTGAATAACGCCCACGGGTTGTTACCGACCCCATCTGCTATCTGTACATGCAGATGGGGGTTATTCAGACCTGATTGTCTGGCTGCAAATTCGTAGGTCAAACAAAAATCGATAGACCGCAAGTGTGTTTACACTTGGGGCTCCTGCCCTGAACTGGGGGATTTGCAGATGACGTCAGAAATCGGGTCCTTTCCCAGCCAATCAGCAGCACACTTGTGGCTCCTCCAGTTCATTATGGAAACGGGACCCCTGGATGCTACATGTGACGATGAGGACGCAATATACGCTGGATTGGTTGATGGATATAATTTCCTTCCACAGGTACACCTATGGATTCTACTGGAGAAGAGGACGGGCCTACATTGGACAATTAATTTAAGTTTTATTGTTTAAAGGTGTCTGTGTGTTATCTCACGATTGGTTAAGTTGTAGAACTCCATGTACCAGTGGGCCCTTTAATGCCCCACATGCTGGGACTTGTGGTTCTCCAAGTCCCTGCATGCGAGGGCTTGCTGAAACTTGTAGTTTCACAACTTAATCCACTTTTACACCAGAATATCATCCCGATGCCCACCGCCCAGGGGCACCAGGGACAGCCTTGTGCTTCAGCCTGGGCAGTGGGTAGCCTGGAGGGGGGGTAACCCTTTATTGGGGGGGGGGGGGTCCCTGCCACAGCTGACCAGTCAGGGGTTAATGCTTTGGCCGGGAGAACTTATATAAAAGTTTCCCCCAGCTGTGGCATTAGCCTGCTGATTGTTTGGGCCCGGTGATGGTTGCCAAAATATGCTAGACCCCTACTCATTTTGTCTACCATAGTTTGGGATCTACGACCGGCCCATGAGCCTGGTGCTGGTTATAGAAATATGGGGGAGACCCCACTTTTTTGAGCCCAGAATTTCTATAACCAGGACCAATGGTTGAATGAGCTTATGGCTGGTTATAGCTGTGCAGGGGGACCCCCCTTCTTTTTCCCTATTTTTTTTTTTTACAAAGGGCAGCATTGCATGGATCTGACTGATCCGTGCAATGCTGCCCCATCAAACCTATTTGGCATCCGTACTTATGGCTGCTGAATACGAATGGCTACGACATTGGAAAATATGAATCAGGTGATTACGGCAGATTAGTAAATTTGCCCTATTCAAAGATTAGTATTTGGTACTTGTTTCCTAGCATGGCGCCCAGATTTGCTACGTACGGCACCGTAAGAAAATGCGATGCGATTTAAAAAAAAAAATAATTATTATTTTAATATGTCTAATGCACCCCCCACTATCCACGCCACCCCGAAGCGTGGGGAGCGGCGTTGGAACGCGTCCTCCGACTTGTTCATTGCCCCACTATCCACGTCGGCGTGGAGTTGATTTTATATAGTGTTTCGAGCCACTGAGCCTAAAGCGTGGCGAGCGGACGCGGATTACTTAACATGGATTCCGTGTCCGCTCGCCAACATTAACTCCATGCCGACGTGGATAGTGGGGTAATGAAACAGTCGGAGGACGCGTTCCGACGCCACTCGCCATGCTTCGGGGTGTCGTGGGGGGGGGGTCATCCTATCTTTCTATAAAAAATCGCATCCCATCTCATCTTATGTCACTAATGGCATGCGATGCGATGAGATTTTTTCATCGCATCCTATCTTTTTAATGGGCTAAGTCAGTAAATACATTAATATGAAAGGATGCGATAAAAAATGCGATGCGATTTCCTTACCCTGAATAGCCCACTACGTAAATGGAGTAATGGGCGCCGTGCTAGGAAACAAGTACCTAGTATTTTCCATGGAATAGAGCCTATGGGGGTTATTCTAGTTCACTCGCAAAAGCACAATCACTCTCTAATGGACAAAACCATATGCACTGCAGGGGGGGGGCTGATGTAACATGTGCAGAGAGAGTTAGATTTGGGTGTTTAGTGTTTCTTTGCAGGGTAAATACTGGCTGCTTTATTTTTACACTTTAACATAGATATCAGTTTGAAGTACAAACCCCACTGAAATGTAACTTTCTCTGAACATCAGCCCCACCTGCATTGCACATGGTTTTGTCCATAACAGAGTGATTGTGCCTTTGTGAGTGAACTAGAATAACCCCCTATGTGTGAGATGTACGATAACAACATTGTTAATTATTTTATCATGCATATCATTCCATGTGTAAGAATGATAACGATGCAAGCTCCTTTCTCGTCTCTGTACATGCAACCCAATTTTGTCTATGCCGTTTATGACTAGGTTCATATCGTTCAGTGTGTATGACCGACAAAGATACATTTTTCATAAAACAACATCGTCAGTGGTAAGGCAAACTCTTTGGGCAAGATTTAATAGAGTGCGATTTTTTAGACATTTATGAATTTTTACGCAAAAAAACGTCTAAATTCGCACATTGTATGAAAATCGCACATTTAATAGGATGCGAATAGTGGTAAAAATTGCACTTTTTGACGCGAAAATCGCACATTTTTAACTGTTACAACTCGCATATTTAATAGGGTGCGATTTTTGGTAAACATTATTAAAAATTGCAACAAAAATAGACCAGGTTCTGACTGTCGAATTTGACAGAACCATGCACAGATCAGTGAGATTTGTGCATGGTTCTGTCTTAAAATGTCTAAAAGTTTAAATTATAAAAAAAAAATGGCATGGGGTCCTACTCCTGAGCATAACCAGCCCCGGGCTCATTGAGACGGACCTGGTTCCAAAAAATATGGGGGACAAAAAGCGTAGGGTTCCCCCGTATTTCTGAAACCAGCCCGGTTCCCCCGTATTTCTGAAACCAGCCCGTGCTCTTGGACCAGTCCTGGTTCCAAAAATATGTTAGGGAAAAACTGGGAGTCCCCCATATTTTATAACCAGCACTAGGCTCTAACAGCCCGCGGTGTCATGCCTTGGACGGGGTACCAGAGGGAGTGCCCCCCCCCCCATTAAGGGGTCCCCCCCAGGCTTCACCCATCCAGGGTTGAAGCCTGGGGTTGTCCCCGGCATCCCTGGGTGGTGGACGCCAGGCTGATACGCATAAAATTTAAATAAAAATATTTTGCTTTTTACAGGTGAACTACAAGTCCCAACAGGCCTCCCCACATGCTGGGACTTGGCGAACCACAAGCCCCAACATGCGGGCATTAATGGGCCCCCTTGGACGTGTAGTTCACCTGTAAAAAGAATGTTTAAATAAAAACACAGACACAGAGAAAAGTATATTTAATAAATATACACTAATTTTACACCACTATACATTACGATACCAGGCTCCAGTGGTGACTGTCTCAGCAACAGCTCACCCTGCACTGACTGCAGGGTGAGCCGGCTTCCTCTTTGCTAATGACAGCTTGTATAGCGCTATGCAAGCACTCAGCCATGGTTGGCTCTATGCGTCTCCATGGAGACCCTTTCAGCCAATCAGGGGAGCCACTCAGCCCTGATTGGCTGAAAGCGTCTCCATGGAGACGTATAGAGCCAACCACGGCTGAGTGCTTGTATAGCACTATACAAGCAGTTATCAGTGGGAGGGGAGCATGCTCACATCACAGTCAGTGCGAGGAGAGCTGGCTCACCCCCGCTGCCAGTGCGGGGTGAGCTGCTACTGAGACAGCCCCAGGCTTCAGGCCTGGACGGGTGTAGCCTGGGGGCGGTACCCCTTTATTGGGGGGGGGGTCCCCACTCCCCCAGGTACCCCGTCCAGGGTTCACCAGCCACAATGCGCATGGTATGGCCGGGGTGTTGTTTCCAAAATATGGCGGAACCACAGATTGTTTGTCCCCCATAGTTTTGTAACCAGGACCGGTCCAAGAGTCTTGGGCTGGTTTCAGAAATACGGGGGGCCCCTATTTTGTCCCCCATATTTTTGGAACTAGGTCCGGTTCTATGAGTTATGGAGGGGGGGACCCTAAAACGTTTTTTTTTCCAGTTTTTTTTTTTTAAATAAAACGCACATTACCATGTCTCCAAAATCGCAGATGTTCTCAAATTCGCACATTTTCATGAATAAAATGCGCACATTTTCATAATTACAAATCGTACCATATCGCATTCAAATTCTTCCAAAGAAGTTGGATTTTGAAAAATGCGATAAGATGCAATTTCGGAACCCTACTAAAAATCACATCCTATTAAATCTCACCCTTTGTCTTTACCTTTTATTGCTTAAAATTATTCAGTTATGCAATATAGCGTTCATTCTGTAGCTTCAGGAAAATCATTAACGATATAATTAGCTGTACTTATCACATAGGACCTTATTCTGGTTGACACTCATCTATGCGCCCCAGCTTTATGTGTCATCTATGCGCCACCCGCACGAATGCCCACCCCCACTTACAGGCATGTGAATGGGATGTTTGGCATAAACATCCATTCGCAGCCTTGCATGCGGGGACAAAATCATTCGATGATCATCGACCATTGAAAGATTTTGCAGGCGCTCGCAGATCTAAGACAACTCTATCTGCGGACTCCCTGTACGGGAAGAGGGCGTGCACGTGACTCCCAGGAACCAGGTGGGCAGATGCCGGTGCCCATGTCATCCGGCAATTTCCATTGGAATGCCCATAAAATGCTAGGTGTTCCCATGGGCAAATGCCCCGGGCCACCGCCCCATGGCCCCGCCACCTCCCCCTGCCCACCACCTGCAATCTGTTTGCCATGGCCACACCCAACCAGCATCTGCACATGGCGGGGTGACGTATGACTGATCGCAGGGCTTCAATAATTAGCAGTCCAGTAATCAGGTCTGAATTAGGCCCTTAATTAAATAGCTCTTTACCCATTCTACGGAGGGAATTCAATTAAATGCAATATTGAATAGCACTGGGAATAAGTATGCAGAGCTATTCAATTACCCACAGTTGGAAAAGGGTGGTGACCATTTCTAAGGAATGCCATTCAGTCACAGTAAATGTCATTCGCTTAATAAGTGTCGGGCGTGATGCTGTTAGTGCGGCTGGTAAGACTGCAACTCACATTGTGGCAGTAGTTTTGTGGGATTTCAGCTAGCATTTCAGGAGGGTGTGAGCAGAAATTGTTTAGTTGGGAGTTTGCAGCACGGCTAATGCACTCATCCCCTGTGCTATTCAATAGCGCCATGAATTTAATTACTGCCTATATCTCCTGCATGGTTCTTTCCCCTCTGTTACCCATCTATAGATATGGGTATTGGGTGTGTGGTTCGGGTTCCTCTGGACCCAAGGCTTATGTACCGCTCGCACACTGCATCCATCATAGATACGGCACTGCATCAGTGGTGTGTGTGTGATGGAAGTCAGTCTACTCTACATAATGAATAGCCAATCAAGGACTGGTTTATTAACCAGGTAGAACAGCAGTATGTGAGACAACACAGGATCAATACAGCATACTGCAGGAATAATCAATGGTAGACAGACCCAGCCAGGAGTGCTGCCAGTGGGATTTGTTATGCAGCCAGCAGTGGTGACATGGTGGTGTGTAGTGGCAGTGTCTCTCCATCAGACCCGGGCCTGGGTAAAAAAAAGTATCCACCCATCTCTCGGCACCTTTGAGGAAAACACCCCTTGCAGCTAGGCCACACCCTTCTAAGAGCGCATATGGCCAGGGCCGGCAACAGAAATCTTGGGGCCCCAAACACTGATATTTTTTGGGCCCCCACCCCCTTAAGCTCTAGTAGTTGTGTGGAGCAGGGAGGGATGGTGGGCGTATTGGTGGCAAGAAGTCTCATATAATGGCTGCCCCCAGTGCAGGCAATCTCACTTCTGAACTGACACACACTGTAATGCCTACTACAAATTATACCACACACCATAATGCCCATTAGACATTATATCACATGCCATAATGCCCATTACACATGCCACACACCATAATGTCCATTAAATATTATGCCACACACTGTAATGTCCATTACATATTATGCCACACACCATGATGCCCATTACATATTATGCCATAATGCCCATTACATATTATACCACACATCGTAATGCCCATTACATATTATGCCACACACCATAATGCCCATTACACATTAGGCCACACACCATAATGCCCATTACATATTATGCCACACACCGTAATGCCCATTAGACATTAAGCCACACATTAGGCCACATGCCATAATGCCCATTACATATTATGCCACATAAGTGCCACTTACCTACATGCTCATTGCCAGGGGTTGCATGCTCATTGCCAGGGGTTACATGGTCATTGCCAGAGGTTTCTTGCTTGGTGCCAGGGGGTTACATGCTCGGTGCCAGGGGGTTACATGCTCCTTGCATGCTCCTTGTCTGGATTTTATGTTCCTTTCCATGGGGGAGTACAAACTTGTTGCCATGGGGGAGTACATGTTCGTTGCCCAGTGGGGATTACTCACTCAATGCCCAGGGAGGCTTACATGCTCATTGCCAGAGGAGTTAAATGCTCGTTGCCCAGGGGGACAACATACTTGTTGCCAGGCGGGTTACATGCTTGTTCCCAGGGGAAAACATGCTAATTGCCATGGGGGAACAAGGAGGCCTTCCGTAGCAGCACCGGCTCATGTCGGTGTGTGTAAGCGGCACCCAGGAGCTGCGTGTTCCAACAGGCCGTCCTCAGGGAGCTTCAGCCGCTGCAATTAGAGGCCTCCTCTTTTATCACATCCTGAGTCCCATCAGCGCCACGACAGCAAGAAATCTTGATAGGGTAGGGATTAAGTGCCAGCCCGCCAAACGGCTAAGTGCAGGGATGAGTGACTGAATTTGGGGCCCCTCTGATTGTCGGGGCCTGGGTCAGCTATCCCCTTTGACCCCCCCCCCCCCTTGTCCCTAGGCCTGCCTATAGCATGCACAAATTCTTTATTATTTAAATAGGAAATTGACTGATTCTTATTAACCCTTGACTTGCAGATCAATACACTGATGTTGCCTTTAGCAGTTAACACTGCTTAAATGGCAAAACAATTACAGTACCTATTTAACAATGTTATAGTAACAAGGAGAGCCTCCTAATTACTATGCAATCTTTACTTAATGATGCCAACCCAAAGACCATATCTGCTCTCAAATTTGTTAATTAACGTTTTAGAATCAGAGCATTAATTAGGTCATTTGAAAAACCCCTTTTGGAATACAGCCAATGGTTAAGTAAAGCAGATGTTCTGTGATGGAGAACAGGAAGGGAATGTAAATTATGCCATAATGTTATCTTCATCAGTTAACCAGTGAGTGCTCTCCTGGGGAGGATGCTGTATATCAGTTTCTGAGATGGGGAACGGTGAGCCTGAGGCATAACATATGATCAGTGGTGTAACTAGAACTTTGTGGGCCCCATGGTAAATATTTTAAGGGGCCACGATACACTCAATAGGAGGCGGGTATATGTGCATGTGGCTCCAGCAACACTGTGGGGGAGATGTATAAAGCCTTAACAAGAGATAAACAGGAGGATGATAAAGAGAGAAAAACATCCAGCCAAACAGCTTCTAACCGGCATGTTAAAGGCTGGGTTTGAAAAATGACAGTTAGGGTCAGATTGGCTGGACATTTATCACCCTTCCATTTATCTCTTTTTAAGGCTTAATACATCTGCCACCTTATGTGAACACATTTGTACACTCCATCTCGCATATATAGTACATACACTGCCACTCTTATATATACATACATACAACATACATTGACGCTCCCATTCATACACTGCCCCACTTATACATACATACAACGAACATACTACATACACTTCTGCTCCCATTCATACATACACACTACATACACTTCTGCTCCCATTCATACATACATACACTGACACTCATATATATAAATACATACAACATACACTGCCACACTTATACATACATACAACATGCACTGCTGCTCCCATTCATATATACACACTACATACACTGCTGCTCCCATTCATACATACATACTGTACACTGACACTCATATATAAATTCATACATACATACACTGACACTCATATATAAATACATACATACATACACTGCCACACTTATACATACATACAACATGCAATACTGCTCCCATTCATATATACACACTACATACACTTCTGCTCCCATTCATACATACACAATACATACACTTCTGCTCCCATTCATACATACATACACTGACACTCTTATATATAAATACATACATACATACAACATACACTGCCACACTTATACATACATACAACATGCACTGCTGCTCCCATTCATATATACACACTACATACACTTCTGCTCTTATTCATACATACACACTACATACACTGCTGCTCCCAGTCATACATACATATACTACATACACTGCTGCTCCCACATACATACATACACTCTTATATATACAGTAAATACATACATACAACATACATTGATGCTCCCATTCTTACACTGCCGCACTTATACATACATACAACATACACTGCTGTTTCCATTAATACATACATACAACATTAATTTGTGAACGTTTGTATTGTGAGAAATATGTATTGCAACTTGAGTTATAGGTGAAATGTGTTAAATAGAGAGCATATGATGTGGAATGGGTGTGTATTGTTTTGTTTAATTAAAAAGCGGTTACAGAGTTGCGGGGGTCCTGTGAATCGCGCGGGGGGGGGTCGCGGGGGCCCCACGAATGGGGGGAGGGGGACGCGGGGGTGCCGCGAATCGCGGGAGGGGGGGTAGCGCGGGTTCCGCGAACCGCGGGAGGGGGGGTTGCGGGGTCCCGAGAATCGCGGGGTCCCGCGGATTGCGGGAGGAGGTGGTCATGGGGGTTCCGTGAATTGCGGGAGGGGGGTGACGCGGGGGTCCCGCGAATCTTGGGAGGGGGGTGTCGCGGGGGTCCCACGAATCTTGGGAGGGGGGTGTCGCGGGGGTCCAGCGAATCTTGGGAGGGGGGGGTGTTGCTGGGGTCCTGCGAATCGCGGGAGTCGCGGGGGTCCCGCGAATGGGCAGAGGGGGTTGCGGGGGGTCCCGTGAATGGGGGAGTCGCGAATCGCGGGAGGTCGCGGGGGTCCCGCGAATCGCGGGAGGGGGGGTCGCCTGGGTCCTGTGAATGGGGGGGGTTGCGGGGGGTTCCGCGAAAGGGGGGAGGGGGGGTCGCGGGAGTCCCACAAATGGGGGGATCACAGGGGTGCCACAAATCGTGGGAGGGGGGGAGTCGCGGGGGTCCCGCGAATGGGGGGTCGCGGGGAGTGCCGCGAATCGCGGGAGGGGGTCGTGGGTGTCGGGGGGGGGGGTGGTTTGCTGGCAGATGGGGGGAGGGGGTGCAGGAGTAATGGTGGATGGTGGCTGTGGAGTAATGGTGGATGGTGGGTGTGTACTGTAGCCCTGGCTGGGCGGGGGGAGGTGATGTCAAGGGGGTGGGATGTGTAGAACGTTATACACATACAACACTTTTTCCTGGAGGGGGCGGATTTGTGTATCCTGCTGGGCAGGAACGTTACCTACACAGGGGATGAGTGACAGATCTGGCTAAATATATAAGAGATGGATGGGTGTGTGTGACTGTGTTTAGTTGTGATTATGGGAGGCATGCATGGGTGTGTGTGTAGTAGTGAGTATTTGAGGCATGGATGGGTGTGTGTATGTGTGTAGTTGTGAGTATTGGAGGCATGGAGGTGTGTGTGTGTGTAGTTGTGAGTATTGGAGGCATAAATGGTAGTGTGTGTAGTAGTGAGTATTAGAGGCATGGATGGGTGTGTGTAGTTGTGAGTATTGGAGGCATGGATATGTGTGTGTGTGTGTGTAGTTAGTATTGGACGCATAGATGGGTGTGTGTAGTTGTGAGTATTGGAGTCATGGATGGATGGGTGTGTGTGTAGTTGTGAGTGTTGGAGGCATGGATGTGTGTGTGTGTGTTGGGGGGTGGGGGTTGTTTGGTGCGATAAGACATAAAATGAAGTGTGCTAAAGTGGTAAAGGCGGCAGCAACGGAGGCAAGATATAAAAGCAACACAATATCGCGTGAGATAAAATGTTGAAGGGAGGAGAGGTGTGTTAAAAGAGGCGTTGGTGGTGTAGCGGTATGGTGTCGTTGTGAGTATTGGAAGCATGGATGGGTGTGTGTGTGTGTGTGTGTGTGTGTGTGTGTATGTATGATTATTGTAGGGCTGGATGTGTGTGTGTGTGTGTATGTGTGTGTTTAGTTGTGATTATGGGAGGCATGGATGTGTGTGTGTGTGTGTGTGTGTGTGTGTGTAGTTGTGAGTATTGGAGGCATGGATGGGTGTGTGTGTGTGTGGTTGTGAGTATTGGTGGCATAGATGGGTGTGTGTGTAGTTGTGAGTATTGGAGGCATGGATGGGTGTGTGTGTGTAGTTGTGAGTATTGGTGGCATGGATGGGTGTGTGTGTGTGTGTACTGGCGTAATATTGTTCTGTATGGGGTGCTGGGTGCCATGCAGGAGGTAGTGGCCTGAAATGGAAGGTAGCTGCGTTTGTAGATTAAGTGGTGGTGTAGTGGTATGGGGTGTTAGGTAGTACTTACAGATGGGTGGGGTAGAGTTGTGTTCTTTGGCAGGCGTTGCGTGAAAGTTGCGTTCGGCGGCAGCAGGTCGTATAGGGTGGCGGATGTCAGCAGCAGGTTCTGGAGGGTGTTGAAGGGACCTTAAAGGCAAAAGAAAAATTATAAGACATAAATAGAAGTGTGCCAAAGTCCTAAACCCTGCAGCTACCGGCGTGAGATGCATGGATGGGTGTGTGTGTGTGTAGTTGTGATTATTGGAGGCATGGATGGGTGTGTGTAGGTGTGAGTAATTGGAGGCATGGATGTGTGTGTGTGTGTGTGTGTAGTTATGAGTATCGGAAGCATACGTTGGTGTGTAAGTGGGTGTACTGTGTTACAGCGTGATGGGTAGTTGGTGGTGTAGTGGTATGGGGTGGTGGGTAGTACTTACAGTAGGGTGGGGGTAGAGTTGTGGTCTTTGGCAGGCAGTCTGGAAAAGTAGCGGGGGGTGACAGCAGGTCCTGGAGGGTGTTGGGCGGTGGCAGCAGGTCCTAGAGGCTGGCGGCAGCAGGTCGTGGAGGGTGGCGGTTTGCAGCAGCAGGGGGGGGTGGTGGCTGGCTTGGCTGAGTAAGTGTTAGAAGGCTTCAGGACATGTCCCTTCCTTGGCCAGCTCCCCGTGGCCTCTGATGGCGCTGATGTGTTTCTTAGTGTAGTGCTGTCCCCCTGTAGCGTGCTCTGCTCTGCGGCACCGCTCACAGAGCAATGAGCAGGCAGCGGGTGACATTGGGTACGGGTCAGCAGGGGCGTTGGGGGCGGCAGGCAGCGGCTGCTGATGTTTGCTTCAGCTGGCAGATCCGTGCGGGTGTGGGGAGACGTCCCTTGCACGGGAGTGTGCGCTCGACGGGGCGTAGAGCCTGGGCTGGCCGGAGAGAGAGGCTGTGGGGGGCGGGCGCGGTGTGTAGCCGGGGGGCGGGCTTAGCTGAGCGGCGGCTGAGGAGGGGGCGGATCGCGGCGGGACCCCTGGTGTTATTTGTGCAGGCATCGGCTGGCGGTGTTTGGCTCAGGCTGCCGTAGAGCCTGGCCTGTCAAGAGAGAGAGGCTGTGGGGTGCGGGCGCGGTGTGAAGCCGTGGGGCTGAGCGGGCATGGCTAGTGGTGGGGGAGGAGGGGGCGGATCGCGGGGCTGAGACTGCAAGACATAGAGCCTGGCAAAGAGAGAGACGCTGTAGGGGGCGGGCTTTGACCCATTATGAGCAGTCATGGGGAGTGGCGGGCGAGGAGGGGGCGGATCACGGCAAGAGGTTGTGAGTAGGACGGATGGTGTGTGTGTGTGGGGGGGTGCGGTGTGTAGCCGTGGGGCGGGGTTTGGGCGTGTGTGGGCGGTGGTGGTGTGTAGGACAGAGCGCAGTGTAGAACCTTTGTGCCCTTGTTTTGCAGTGTGGATAACGGTGGACGGGCCTGTCAATCACCCGTGGAACCCCGCCCACCGTTCCCTACACTGCTTTGAGTGACGGATCTGGCTAAATATATAAGAGATACTACATACACTGCCATTCCTATTCATGCAAACATACTACATACACTGCAGCTCCCATACATCATCATCTATACATCCCACCTTACCCCCATACATATATACATCCCACAGCACTTCCATACATATATACATTCCATCCCACCTCCATACATTCAGTATACCCTTTCCCGTGCCAACACACACTACCACCTTCCCCCAGTGAGTGACTCTAGCCACCCAGTGACTCTGGATGTGCTGGTGCTCAGGAGTAAACCAGTTGACAGCTCTGTCCTGTCTATTATATGGTAGAGCCAGGGTCGGCTCTACCATTAGGCAGCTGTCTAGGGCGCCAGGATCTGGGGGGCGCCACCAAGTCTGCCTATCAAAAAATCATGGCTGTCTATGAGGAATGTGCAACTTCTAAGACCTCACCACCATACTTTTCCTTGAGGCATACTTCCCTACTTTACTACCCCCTCCTCCTTGTACTCTGTTACGGGTGTCAAAGGGAGTCATCCAGGGAAAGCAGAGGACTGGTCCATCTTCCCGGGAAGGGCTGGGAGGACCCAACGATTTTTGGGAGCCTCCTGGGGCGGTTAAAGTTTTGCCTAGGGTGCTGAGAAGCCTTACAGCGGCCCTGGGCAGAGCAGTGCAGTATATATATTCTGGGGCGCTGGCGCTAAGTGGTAAATCAGGTGACAGCTCTGCCCTGCCTGGTATATGGCAGAACAGTGCAGCATATATATTCTGGGGCGCTGGCGCTAAGTGGTAAATCAGGTGACAGCTCAGTTCTGCCTGGACTAGGCATCATAACGAGGCAGATAAGGGCTAGGGGCATGGGCTAGGAAGTTAGTACAGGGGCCCCTCCATGAACCGTACATATGTCATCTTACCACTGGCGCTGGGCATGATGACACTGCTGCTGCAGGCCAGGCTGCTGCTGCATTGTCCCAAATCCCTGGGGTGCGTGAAGGTACAGCTGCTGGCGGGAAGGAGGGGATTGGCTGTTAACAGCTGCAGCATCAAAGTTATAGTGGATGGGAGGGGTTTGCGCCTGCTTGGGGAAGAGCCATTCAGCCCAGGCTTAGGATTTTGGAGCACGCTCTTCATGCTGTCACCGCTGCCTGTCATTCATTGTGACAGGAGCAATTTGAGGCAGCCGGCAGCAGCACACAGCAGAAGCTTAAGCAAAGCAGGGAGAGCACCTCTCCAGTCTGGGGTGCCTTGTCCTGCAGAAGTTGCCGAGCGGGTAGCACCAGAAGCAGTTAATAGCAAAAAAAAAAAGTTTTATTACTGGTCCTTGTGTTTCCCTCCTATGTCCATATAGATTATAAGCTTGCAGCATGGCCCTCCTACCTCCAAATCTGTCTGTTGTAACCCAGTTTGAGGTGGACAAGCCATGCAGCCGCCCGGGGCGCCATGCCTGCCACCACGTGACTGCACGGCTTGTCCGCCACTGCTAGCTGCCGAGGCACCGCACCAGCTCCCCCATGACCCGCCATATAACCTTGCTGGAGCACCGGGTCAGCATGGGGGAGCGCTACTGAAGGGACACCTGACAGCCGGAAGGATCTCTCCCTGCCTTCCGGCTGTCAGTATGAGCAGGGGCGGAACTTGGCCTGGACTCGGACAGCGTAGATTGGTTCACCGCTAGAAGACAGCAGGTGTGTGGCCTCAGCATCCATGTGCTGCAGTGCAGTCCGCCACCGCTGAGATGGAAGACACCAGATGCTGTGTCCCTATGGTCAAGACCCGGCAGGCTGGCTGCTGCTATAGGGAAACTGCTGCCGCTGTGCCTCTAAGATGGAAGACCCAGCCGCCGCTGACCTGCTGTGTGCAGGTAGTGGGGGGCACTGTGTCACTGTGTGTAAGAGAAGCAGGGGGTATACTGTGTATAAAAGCAGTGGTGGTGGGGGTGGGGGTCTGTGTGTAAGAGGGGAAGGGTGGGGGTTATGCTTAATGTAATACTGCTTTCTCATCGCAAAATGAAGGTTCCCACCGGGATTTTGAAACGGGTCAGTCCCAGCGCAAACCTGCATTTTGGGATGTTCTTGTGCAGCCTGCGCCAGGCCTGTGCAGGCGTTAGGAAGGAGAACAGCAGCTAACCTCATCCCACTCCTGAAATTTGGCTACCAGAAGGGGACCAGGAAAGATAAAGGAGGTGATGTGGGATATGTCAGGGAGGTGTGTGGTGGCCTCCTTCATCCCTCCTCATCCGGCGGCCCAGCCCCACCTCCAGCCATCAGCTCCTGACAGACCTGATACACTGAGGCCCACACAGCATCCTAGGAGCCCCAGCAGTGCCTCGAGGGCCTCCACATTGTAACAGGGTCTGCAGGGAGTGATGCCCTCCCACCACCACCAGGACCGTCTGATTGTCTGGGACAGGATGTCTGTCGTATGGCCGAACTTCCTGGACTTCAGCCGGGATGAGTGTAAGAGGATCCTTTGGAAACTGGGTAATTACCCACTCTTTAACCCCCGTTATTCTGGTGCGGCTGCACTGTGCATGCGCGAGGGGCGCTTTTGTGCCTAGCTGGTGCTACTATGCATGTGCAACAAGCAGGAAATCCCCTGTGGCAATGAACATGTAATCACTCCATGGCAACAAGCAGGAAATTACCAGTGGCAACGAGCATGTAACTCCTGGCAACTACCATGTATAATGGCCACTATGATGTGGAACATATTGTGTAATGGGCATTATGCTGTGGGGCATAATGTGTAATGGGCATCACGGTATGTGGTGTAATGTGTAATGGGCATCATGGTGTGGGGCTTAAGGGGCATTATGGTGTGGGGTGTAATGGGCACCATGGTGTGCAGCGTAGTGGGCATTATGGAGTGTGGCGTAACGTATAATGGGCATCACAGTGTGGGACGTAATGGGCATCACGGTGTGGGGTGTATTGTGTTATGGGGTGTAATTTGTAATTGGCATCACGGTGTGTGGAATAATGTGTAATTGGAATTACAGTGTATAATGATTTATGTACCCTGTCATTGTTTGGGCTTGATTTCTGAGGCGTACTAGGTCACTGTGTGGGCATTTAGATTTTTATGTCACTGTGTGGCCTTCAGCCCGCCAACTTGAGTGTGGGAGGACAATGACCATTCCTGCGGTAACCAATGTTTGGTCATGCAGGTTGCAAGCCTGTGAGGGGCGGTGGTACACGTCCTCCGACCTTTTCATACTCCCACAATCAACGTCGGCGTGGAGTTGATTTTAGATAGTGTGGCGAGCGGAATCGGTACATCTGTCAGAATGAACTTAGGTCTACAGTCATTGGGTTGACCCCACTAGGTCGACTGGCAGGAAGGTCGACCTGACTTAAGGTCAACATGGGCCAAGGTCAGCATGACTTAAGGTCAAATTTGCATAAAGGTCGACATGAGGAAGGTCGACTGGTCATAAGGTCGACATGGTTTTTCACTGTTTTTCGATCCGAATGTCGACACAGTTCACATTGACACAGTTGGCAATGAGAATCGGACGCTCGCAATGCTTCGGGCACGGTGGCTCGCTTCGCTCGCCACAGCTTTAATAACCTCCTCCGTGCCCTAGTGGATGGTAGGGCATGAAATACCGCCTGTCGGCACATGTCGGCTCAAAAAAAAGTGAAAAACCCCATGTCGAACTTATGACCAGTCGACCTTCCTCATGTCAACCTTTATGCAAATTCGACCTTAAGTCATGTCGACCTTGGACCATGTCGACCTTAAGTCAGGTCGACCTTCCTGCCAGTCGACCTAGTGGGGTCGACCTAATGACTGTAGACCTAAGTTCATTCTAATAGATGACCGCTTCCCATATGGCATGCGATGCAATCGCATAAGATGCCATAAGATGAAAATATTGGGCGCCGGGCTAGGAAACAAGTACCCAAGAATCTGATTGGGTGCTATGGACAACATCTCATCTTCAATAGAACTCCCATCTTAGTAAATTTACCCCTAAGATTCTGTTTAAAACAGAAAAAGTAAATGTTTCTAATACAAGCAGTAGATGATTTATTCAGCCCTTGTACAGTACGTGTGGTTATTACCATGCTGTGTAAGCTGTGTGCTGGCCCTGGGGAATAGCAGTGTATTTGTGTGGTTCAGTTACATTAGCATGCCCTGCAGGTTCTGCTTTAGGTCCACACATTCTCCTATTGTGAGTCCTGCAGCTCTCACACTCTGACAGACAGGAATCCGGCAAGTTCACTTCTCTGGGCTGCGTTGCCTGGCGACCGATGTAAAGCCAAGTTGTGATTATTTAGTGGGGAACTGATATAACGCATATGCACTGATTGAGCCTAAGATTTTTTTTTTTTACCCATATGAACTTTGCATATATTTAGACCTCACTATTGTATTCTCATCATGCCCAGAGCTTTCTTAACAGCATTGTAGGCCCTCGGCAAAGTTACCCCACCAAATGACCCGAAAATCGAGTCTCCCTCCCCAGACCCCCCCCCCCCAGAAGGGTAGGCAAGCCTCCTGCATTCCTGGCCACCACATCAGCCCCACCACGCACCCCGGCACTACCGGGGAGGGGGCGAATTATGCAAATCCCTGTAGAGATGCGAATCACAGCATTTACTGTGATGGGGGCTGGGCTTACAGTTGTCGAGCTCCACCCCCACCCATGGAAGTGCTGCATAGAGTCTCCTCTCTGGGCTGCCACCGGAACGGAGACTCAAAAAGTAGGCAAGTATGCTTCACATGCTTTTATATAGGGGCCTATTCAGACCTGTCCGAATTCATCCTCGTCTCCGATGGTGGGGGTGTGTGTGAAGATACGGGGTTCTTCAATCACTCAGACACCGAGCAGATGAAACCAAAATATGGTTTATTTTTATCACAGCACACACATGTAGATGAAGACAGGAAAAAGATTCAAATGGTAGCATAAAAACATCCGGGTAGCAAAGTCCTTGTAGCATCACAGTCCAAATAACGAAACTATCACTTATTCCACACAGCAGTGATAGCAGATAAGTCCACACGATACCTAGACAGAGCATAACCTCTTAGTCCAGGACAGTCCATCAAATCCCCCTCCTGGCTTGTGTGCCAGTCATTTTAAAAACTTCCAATTTCCCACGGGGCTTAAACTGCCAGTGGGCCGGTACTTGGTTCGGATTGGTGGACCCCAGAGTCAGACACATCCCCCCAGGTAATATCCAGCTGGCCATCTGCTGCAGCCCCCCTGCTGGGTCGGTTCCAGTAAGTCTGCTAGTGACCAGTGATATGCAAGGGCGTATCAATACAACGAACAATAACCAGCTGATTACGTTGTGTGGTGGTCACCCCCTGTGGACAACCTTCCTGTTGATAGCAGGGGAATTTGATCACCCCCTGTGGACATTGCCTTTTGGGAGGACAGTTTATGATAACCCTTTTCCTGTATGACCAAGTAAGGGCACGGGCAAATGGTATCAATGGTATAATGCTTACATGAATAAAGTCCTGGGAAATACAGACATTACATTTCTGGTGGGATTATACAGCCTAATAATATATGATCTGGAACTACACACAGATTTGGGGGATATAGACATATATGGAGAACAAGAGGGTACAGACGGACTAAAATAGTACATTAATTACTACACCTAATAAAATATCATAATTACAGTCTTACGATCAGTTTGATAACCTCACATTCCTTCCCCTACTATTTTAGTTCCTGTACCAAGTTGTTCTGGAACCAATAACAACCTGTAGTGGGATGCAGAGCAGAGAATCTGAGGTTTGGATCTACCACCTGAGTCCCACAGAGTGGCATCATACCAAACCAATCTTGTAAAAGGTGGCTGGTTTGCAGAAGCAGCAAGGGCAATATCACAATAGAAGTTATGCATGTTAACTAACAAGTGAGTTAGCAATCCCCCGTCCTCAAATGTTGGGTACCCCCCCTCTGCAACATCGTAAACTTTCACACCGGGCACACCTATAGGGTGTGCTAATACTTTTGCCTCTGGCACAATGGGGCAGGGAGCAGTTTCCACCTCCCCCTCTTGCCCAAGGAACATCTGCCAAACGGCAGCCCAATATCGGAGCTCTGGCCCTGACCCTTCCTCCCCTCTGTCAAGTCCTTCCTCCCTCAAACCCAAACTAGGGGCATGGCAAATTTCAGTACAGCATTTGGTCTCAATGCCCAGGGCTGAGAAGGGACCCTCCATCAGGAACAATTCCGCTGGTGGCTGCAGGGCAAGCTGGTCCACGGCCAGTACTACCCCCTCAAAAGCCTGGGTCTCACCTGCCGCTTCCTCTGCGCAGTCCTCAGTCTCCAGGATAACCACCTTCCCCAGCTGAATATGCTGGGGAGCCTGAAGCACGACATAATCTGCGACTGGTATGCTTGTGGCCTGGATGTTGTCGGATACTCCTCTAACCACGGTGATCTCCTCCTGGACGCAGTCCTCATAGATCCCCTGGCAGCAGGTTAATAATTCTGCATCTCCCACCTCAGCAAAAGGGAAGCTGTAGTGCAGCTCCTCCCGGGGTGCCTGGCTTACAGGCCCCACTTCCTTCATTTTGGGGATAACCTTCCCCTGTATAGAACACTGAGCAGCTTCTCCCCTAGGCTGTGGGAGAAGCTGTTGCAGGCGGTGCCTTTCATCACGCCCCCTGCGACACTGATCTTGCCATGCTGGGGTATCCAGGAGCCCGCGATCAATCGCCTCTTCCTCTGCCACCACGAAGCACTCCTCCAGACACTGCAATTGTTCCCACACACTCAACTGTGCACCGAAATGGAGGATCCATGCCCGATAATCAGCAAATGCATTTGTAGGATCTCCCTGATTGTGAAGGATCTGCTGAAGGATTTCCCCACGAGTGCAGGATCGGATGGGTATACCTTGCAGCTGACATTCTGCTATCAGCTCCTCCATACTCATTTCTTCAAGGGCAGTTAGGGGCCCCCCTGACAACGACCCTTCTCTTGCGGTAACAATTAATTCCGTGGCAGACCCCTCGGTTGTCTGCCCAGATTGCAGTAGCCCCCTTCTAGACCCTTCCTCTGGTTCTATCTGGGGCATCAATTTATTCTGGACTTGTCCTTCAGCCTCAGAATATTGTCCTCTTTGTAGCATCTGGGTAACTGTAGCAATCACTTCCTCTGTGAATTCTACAAACTCTGGCTCCCCCAGCAGATTCCACGAGGTGGCCTCACCTTTACAGTGCAGGAATGCATCCCCCAGGTAACACAACTTGTCCTGTATGCTGGATACTCTCCACCCGCTGATCATCTGCTGAGCTTCTTCCCAGTACTCCCAGATATACTGCATTTTCCTGACAATAAATAACAGATCCGGCTTCCCAGCCTGCCGATACACTGAAGAACCTCCGTCCCTGAGCTTCTCTGCTGCAGGGGTCTTGAGGCATCGATTTTCTTTCCTTGGAAACATTTTCCCTTTCACAGGACTGACACCTGCTCACTTGCTGAACATCACCTTATTGCATTTTCCGTTTCCTTACATATGGTCTGATCCTCTGTTCTCTGTGCTTTCTGTGCTCGATGGTTGGTGTCTGAATGATCCCACTGTCGCTGCCGCCAAATGTGAAGATACGGGGTTCTTCAATCACTCAGACACCGAGCAGATGAAACCAAAATATGGTTTATTTTTATCACAGCACACACATGTAGATGAAGACAGGAAAAAGATTCAAATGGTAGCATAAAAACATCCGGGTAGCAAAGTCCTTGTAGCATCACAGTCCAAATAACGAAACTATCACTTTTTCCACACAGCAGTTATAGCAGATAAGTCCACATGATACCTAGACAGAGCATAACCTCTTAGTCCAGGACAGTCCATCAAATCCCCCTCCTGGCTTGTGTGCCAGTCATTTTAAAAACTTCCAATTTCCCACGGGGCTTAAACTGCCAGTGGGCCGGTACTTGGTTCGGATTGGTGGACCCCAGAGTCAGACACATCCCCCCAGGTAATATCCAGCTGGCCATCTGCTGCAGCCCCCCTGCTGGGTCGGTTCCAGTAAGTCTGCTAGTGACCAGTGATATGCAAGGGAGTATCAATACAACGAACAATAACCAGCTGATTACGTTGCGTGGTGGTCACCCCCTGTGGACAACCTTCCTGTTGATAGCAGGGGAATTTGATCACCCCCTGTGGACATTGCCTTTTGGGAGGACAGTTTATGATAACCCTTTTCCTGTATGACCAAGTAAGGGCACGGGCAAATGGTATCAATGGTATAATGCTTACATGAATAAAGTCCTGGGAAATACAGACATTACATTTCTGGTGGGATTATACAGCCTAATAATATATGATCTGGAACTACACACAGATTTGGGGGATATAGACATATATGGAGAACAAGAGGGTACAGACGGACTAAAATAGTACATTAATTACTACACCTAATAAAATATCATAATTACAGTCTTACGATCAGTTTGATAACCTCACAGTGTGCACATGCGCATAGTCGCTCAAGCGCGAGCCCCTGGAGCGAACACCTTTGGGAGTTTGCAAATTGAGTGACAGGCAGGGTCACGCCCATGGAAACGCTGGGCGGACACCTACAAAAGCAGAATGACGTCACATGATGTAAGCGCCCGCCCCGATAGATATGTACAGTGCGTTGAGCAACACATGAAGTTTGCTGATGGCAGTAGCTTGTATGCATTTAAGCATTGCCAGCAGTAATAAACCTTTGGACGCCCTGCTGCATATTTAAGCAAGACACATATTTGCTACTTTTGTATCAATTAA
The DNA here is from genome assembly GCF_055691185.1 of Crinia signifera. Lineage (NCBI taxonomy): Eukaryota > Metazoa > Chordata > Amphibia > Anura > Myobatrachidae > Crinia > Crinia signifera. Next base: position 46,273,635 of record NC_139224.1, on the reverse strand, counting down.
TGCATCACCCTGCCCTGTAGTGCCTAGAGCTGACCATTCTACCTAATTCTCAGCCACCCTGCTTGTAGAATTACACTTTACAGTGATTAATTCAATATCCATGATGCCCTTGATACTATGCTTGTGATCCATGACCTAATATTATGTCCCCATACCTCCCAACATGACCCTCTCCAGGAGGGACACATTGCTCTGCTCCTGCACTTCCCTCTTGATGTATGATTGCCATCGCCTGTGTTGAACATGCTAATTGATAAGAAAGGTGTATGGCAATCATACATCAAGAGGGAAGTGCAGGAGCAGAGCAATGTGTCCCTTCTGGAGAGGGTCAGGTGGGAGTTATGATTCCCCTTCAGTAGCCGAAACATGGCCCAAGTGCCTAACCCTAATCCTAACCTAGCAAATCATGAAACACCATATCTGAAGATTCATCAGATCACTTTTGTGAACATTGGCCATCCTGAGGGTTGCTCAGTATGGACGGGCTGTTCAGGCATCCAAGGCAAGCAAATCTGAATTGAAAGACGCAGGAGACTGGGCTGGGGACTCCCATACAAATGTAAATAGACACAAGCTGGAAACATCATGAATGTTATTTCTATTGAATTCTTTTGATGTGATGGTCAGTGACCACGGAATCGAAAGATTTGATGGCAGATGCCCAGCCATCATTTGATGGTGGGCTTCCGATGTCCATCCCTACAACAGATAAGGTTACTGGAATAGGTACTGCTTTACTTTCACGGCGCCAGCATGGCGCCGCGCGTCAGAGTCCCCTTGCGGGGCTCGCTTCGCTCGCCCACGCTGCGGGCTCGGTGGCTCGCTTCGCTCGCCACGCTAATTAAAATCAACTCCATGCCAACATGGATAGTGGAGGTATGAACTATCCATGTTGGCATGGCGTTAACTTAGTTTATTTAACTTAATTAGTGGCGAGCGTAACCCGGAAGTACGCGCGGCGCCATGCTGGCGCCGTGAAAGTAAAGAAGTACCCTGGAATATTATGTGCTTACTGTGAATATTGGCATGATCTGATTGGCCATAGGTTCTTCTAGTACTGTCCACTTTCAAATTGGGAACACGAAGATCTACAGAAGATAAAGATTGACTATGACAGGTGTTCTGAGACAAGATCACATGCAGGGTGCTTAAAGTGGTCCTGGAGGGGTGGTGGAACTCCTTTCCCCTAACACCCCCCCCCCCCCCCCCCCCCCTCTTAGCTCTTAGGCAGATCCTAGACCAGTGCCAGGGAATTTGTGCCCTACCTCCCATAAAGAGATAATGGTCCAACAAGGAAGGGGTGTGGTCACACAATAGTAAAGCACACAGTAGCACAATCATATACACATTACACCGCATGTACTGCAGTGCCCCTGATTCATATTAAATCACACTGTAATGTTCCTTGTACAAATAATGTCTACAGTTTTGCTGCTTATACACATCTGTCTCTGTCACTCCAGCAGCTCAATGTCCATGTTCCTCAGCAGCTCTCCAGCAGATTCCCCTCCTCTCTGTGTTCCTCCAACCCCCACTCACCCTTCAGCATGCACAGAGCTTGCTCCTCTTAGTGGCTCTTCTTCACTTAAGCGGTGGTGATGGCATGACATCACATACGCCGTGCCAGAAGAAGAAGCCACTGGGACAGGCTTTTCTGTTGGAATTACTGTCCAGGGCTGTGGTAGAAGTGGTGAAACTCAGTGCCCCCTACCATTAGAGATGGTGGAACTCAGCTCCACCAAGTTCCCCCTCACATGCATTTAAAGGAAATTAAATAAAATGTACATTCAGAAGAAAGATCATGCAGTGTACTACAGCTGCCTTGTTCCATTAGAATTTCTCACGCTGTGCCACAATATATAGAATGTGTAAATCTATTTTAAGCATCATAGTATTTATTCCATTTAAAGGACACTGAGCTGTGATTTACACTATAATTCCCATAACAAACAGCTTGGTAAAGCTAATATATATTAGTATAAGACTGTGCATTTCTACTTGTGAACATTTCACAAAAAGACACCTTCTGTAACCAGCGGGGTGACAGTTACCAAGGAGACTCCAATCCCTTGTACTCACGGGAATAATTGGAATAATAGAAGCATGAAAATAGAATTTATGAGCAGAAGGGCAATGGGTAACAAGCGCATGCATTAACTTTAACAAGCCTGGCTTGCAGAGTTTCCTATAAAATCAGTTTAATAGGAAATTGTTTGAAAACATATTTAATTAATGTCAACACAGTTGTGTATCTCTGCAGAATATGCCTAAAGTACACACCTAAAAGAGAAGGCAATTTTATTTAGCAATAAGCACAATGGAATACGCAAGGGTTGCCTACCCTCCCGAAAATCAGGTCCACCTCCCGGCCCCCCTGCAAAGGTGAGCAACCCTCTTGCATACCGGCGGCACCTCCCAAATCTCCCTGGCCGCAGCAGTAAATTACCGTGATTGGGGGGGAAGGGGCGGAGCTAAAGATGCAAATCGCATCATTTAGCCCAGTCCCCTCCTCAAACACCTGCAAATTGAGGGATTTGCCGTACTGGGGGCGGGGCTCAACAGCACTTTGGGGGCCCCACCCCCCAAAGTACTGCTGACAGTCTCCTCTCCGGGCTTCTCCCGGAGAGAAGACTTTAAAAGTAGGCAACCCTGGAATACACTAGCTGCACAGGCAGCACCTTACTAGACGTGCTTCTGTCATTCTATTCTCCCTCCACACCCTAGTGGATTGTAGGACATGAAATACTACCTATCGGCACATGCCGACTCCAAAAAAAATGAAAAACCCATGTTAACCTTTTGACTGTCGACCTAGTCATTGTCGACCTGATGCTTGTGTCAACCTTCCATCCATCCACCTATTTGAGGTGTTGACCTAAGCCATGTTGACCTTCAGTGGTCAACCCAATGCATGTCAACCTTTGGTGTGTCAAGCACCGATCATATACCACTAGTCTCATAGGGGTAAATTAATTAAGAGGGGATTTCTATTGAAGATGGGATGTTTCCCATAGCAACCAACCAGATTCTATGTATTTATTTAGCACCTTCTAGAAGATAATAGACTATGATTGGTTGCTATGGGCAACATCCCATCTTCAATAGAACTCCTTTCTTAGTAAATTTACCCCACCAGGTCAACATACAGTATTGTTTATGTTCAGTAACATTTTTGGGCATCTATCATTACCAAAAGGGTGCCGGATAAGGCTCTGACAGTGGGGATCCCGACAGTCAGTATCCCGACATCAGGATCCTGACTGCCGGTGCTCCGACAAGGAGCACCGGCAGTAAAATGATTATTATATCTATTATTAGTACTATTATTAATAATAATAACAATAATAGGTACTTGTTTCCTAGCACGGCGCCCGTCAGGGTTGATCGCATGCCTTAAGTTAAGGTACTTAAGGCATGCGATCGACGCAATGGACCCGATTTTCTGTCAATTACCAGCTTTATTTGCCGGTCAAGACAAAATTGCGTTGATCGCGTCCATCGCGGCCCATTATAATGGGCCGCGATGCGACCGACGCAATCAACGCGATTTTCCCATAGAGAACAATGTTAAATTAGTTTTAAAGATAAAATCGCGTTGATCGCGTCAGGCGCATGCCATTATAATGGCATCCAATGCGATCGGCGCGATCAACCCGATTTTACATAGGGAACAATGGGAAAAGGGCCGATATGGCCAATTTCTCATTGTATGTGGCGAGCGAAGCGAGCCCGTGAGGGGCGGCAGGACGCGTCCTCCGACCTTTTCATACCCCCACTATCCACGTCGGCGTGTAGTTGATTTTATATAGTGTGGCGAGCACAGAGAGCCACCGAGCCCGAAGTGTGGCGAGGGGACACGCATTACTTCACAGGTATACGCGTCCCCTCGCAGGGCTCACCGCGCTTCAGGCTCGGTGTCTCTCTGCGCTCACCACACTATATAAAATCAACTCCACGCCGACGTGGATAGTGGGGGTATGAAAAGGTCGGAGGACGCGTACCGCGGGCTAGCTGCGCTCGCCATGCTTCGGGTTGGCGTCAATAGTGGGGTGGCATTAACAATGGAGGGTCATTTCACCCATTGCGGGGGGAAGGGGGGTTTGCTATCTAAATGGGGGTTTTGGGGGCTTTTTACATTGAAATCAATGTAAAATTGGGGTCTCAGGGAACATTTTACATTGATTCTAATGTAAAAATCGGGTCTATCGCATCGCATGCGATTTGGTTGGCATGCGATGGATGCGATTTGTGCGGCCCCGATCAATTAAAATCGGTGGCGCCGTGCTAGGAAACAACTACCCAATTATAATTATTCCCCCATAGACTTTTATTTTAAATGATGTGATTTTAATTAAGGTCTTGCCATACAGGGATCTGCTTAAAATTAACAGGGTAATTACCCCATTCCTCAAATAAATATTGTTATTATTTTATTAGGGGATAATTAATTTTTTTAAATTATAGTTACTGCTATACGGTCAAAAATAACAAATGGATTTTTCCGCATGTTACCAAATATATTTTGCTTCCTCTGAACTTTCCTTCATTATCCAGGCACCATAATAAATTACTGACACATATGATATTGGCTTCCACTTGCCAGATAGCAGTGGTCTGGGAACAAACTAATCCACCATCCTTAATAGCTTGTATATGGAATGGTTATTGTATAGAATTTATGACTAGCATCAGCCAGTGGTATAAGTTTGTTCCAGTTGCCCGGAGGCAAGATAAATATTGGTGCCCCCAAAATAGCTCAATCAGTAAGGTGTCTGTCTCCAGTAAAACAGGTCATGTGTTGTAATACAGTGTGTGACATTTGCAGAAATGATGTTAGGAGGTGGAGTCAGCCACAGAAGCAATATCAACGGCTTTTAATTAACTGATTCAAACTTGCAGGGGAAGAGAGGTGCCCCCTTGGGAGCAGGAGCCTGGCAGCAGATGACTCCATTGCCTCCCCGAGTTATGCCGCTGGCATCATAAATAACTCCTCTAAATCCTCTCATAAAATTTGGGACCCATGGTTGACCATCCAGCAACTTTTTATTTCCCTTCCACGCCTAATGGTTTATAAAATTAACTAGGCCCTACTACTTAATCCTCTCTTTTACAATTTATTTTGCTTCATATTTCCAATAGCTATGGTTACAGATGGGAACTTCTGCCGAGGACCCACCCCCTCTCTCTCTCTCTCTCTCTCTCTCTCTCTCTCTCTCTCTCTCTCTCTCCTTTTTATTCCATTTTCCTTTTTCTATCTCTGTTCTCTTTCTTGACTTTCTCTGCTCTTTCTCTTGGTTTAATTATCTGACACTGAAGCTGATCATCTCAGCTCTCAAGTCAATCTTCACTTCTACGCGCTTTATTAAAAAATCTGATACTTTTATGTGTTTTGACATGCGGATTCATGTTCAATGATACCACTGACTTGATGAACCACATTTATTCCTGATTGTATGGATCCCTGTTTCTGTTACTAAATCCAATAAACATAGGGAAGGCTTATTATATCTTCCTTTAATCATTTCCTCCATTCACATATACAATCAAACAACCGATATAGATTGGCCAGTGTGTACGCACCTTAAAGCTGGGTACACATCTATACAATCCCTATTTCTGGCAACCGTTCGGGCCACCGTACTCCCGTCAGACCGTCCACGAACAACAGCCGACACGCGCGTACACACCTGTACAATTTTACTTGCGACGTCTGATGTACTCCCGTCCAAACAGTCGCAAGAAAAAGATTGTACCACCGTACACACTGTCTCGATTTGGGCTATTGACACGTCACATGTGACCAAAATTATCATAATGGGCTGGGTTAGGGCATAATTATAGCTGTCACCCTTTTACCTATTAAAAAAAAATATCGGCGTGGGGTCCCCCCCACAGCCGTAACCAGCACCAGACTGAAAGAGCCGGGGCTGGTATTAGAAATTCAGGAAACCCGACAAATAGGGCTTCGCTGATTTTTAACAACCAGCCCCAGGCTCCAGGTCCGGGGCTGGTTCCCAAAATACGGGGGACAAAATGACCAGGGGTCCCCCGTATTTTAAGAATCAGCCCCAGGCCAAACCAGCCAGCAGGGTAATGCCACAGCCGGGGGACACTTATTATATAAGGTCCCGCGGCCAAAGCATTCAGCCCTCTGACCGGTCAGCCTGGCCAGGGGTCCTGGGGGAGTGGGCACCCCCCCCCCCCCCAATAAAGGCCCCCCCCCCTCCAGGACTTACCTAACCAGGCTGAAGCCTGGTGCTGTCCCCGGTGGCCCTGTGCGGTGGCCACCGGGCTGATCATTGTGTAAAAAAAAATAGAATAAAAACTATTGTTTTTTCCTGTGGAACTATGAGTCCCAGCAAGCCTCCCCCGCATGCTGGGACTTGGAGAACCACAAGTCCCAGCATGTGGGGCATTAAAGGCACTTGTAGTTCCACAGAAAAAAAAATAGTTAAATAAATACACACTGACACTTTAGAAAAATAAAAGTTTAATACATACATTACACAAACACACTGATACTTACCTATCTTGATCCCGTAGGTAGGTCCCAGGGTGCGGTCCGGTGGCTTGGTTCCGGGGCTGGTACGGGTCTGGGGCTCCAGGGCTGAAGAGTCCGAGGTCCTGGATCCGTAGTAATCCAAAGGGGTACCTGGGGAAGCAAATCCTACTCACCTGTCCTCTGGCGTCCACCTCGGCATCTTCACTTAAAGACGCGCTGCTCCTGGCTGCTGTGGTACCCGCTCTGCCTCCGCTGTACACTAGAGACGCAGAGATCCTTCTTCCTCGGCGTCTCTGCTCAAAATGATTTCTGGCCAATCAGGAGCCGAGAAAGTCGGCTCCTGATTGGCCAGAAATCATTTTGAGCAGAGACGCCGAGGAAGAAGGATCTCTGCGTCTCTAGTGTACAGCGGAGCAGAGCGGGTACCAGCAGCCGGGAGCAGCGCGTCATGAAGTGAAGATGCCGGGGTGGACGCCAGAGGACAGGTGAGTAGGATTTCCTTCCCCAGGTACCCCTTTGGATTACTAAGGATCCAGGACCCCGGACTCTTCAGCCCTGGAGCCCCGGACCAGCCCCGGAACCAAGCCACCGGACCGGAACCTGGGACCTACCTACGGGATCAAGATAGGTAAGTATCAGTGTGTTTGTGTAATGTATGTATGTATTAAACTTTTATTTTTCTAAAGTGTCAGTGTGTATTTATTTAACTATTTTTTTACTGTGGAACTACAAGACCCAGCGGGCCCTTTAATGCCCCGCAGGCTGGGACTTGTGGTTCTCCAAGTCCCAGCTTGCGGGAAAGGCTTGCTGGGACTCATAGTTCCACAGGAAAAAAACAATAGTTTTTTTCATCTATTTTTTTACACGATGATCAGCCCGGTGGCCACTGCACAGGGCCACCGGGGATAGCACCAGGCTTCAGCCTGGTCAGGTAAGTCCTGGAGGGGGGGGACCCCTTTATTGGGGGGGGTCCCCACTCCCCCAGGACCCCTGGCCAGGCTGACCGGTCAGAGGGCTGAATGCTTTGGCCGCGGGACCTTATATAATAAGTGTCCCCCGGCTGTGGCATTACCCTGCTGGCTGGTTTGGCCTGGGGCTGGTTCTTAAAATACGGGGGACCCCTGGTCATTTTGTCCCCCGTATTTTGGGAACCAGCCCCGGACCTGGAGCCTGGGGCTGGTTTTAAAAAATCAGCGAAGCCCTATTTGTTGGGTTTCCTGATTTTTTAATACCAGCCCCGGCTCTTTCAGCCTGGTGCTGGTTACGGCTGTGGGGGGGACCCCACGCGGTTTTTTTTTTTTAGTCAAAGCTGGAACGCCCACATGGGCATTCCAGCTTTGGCAGTATAGTCGCAAGGACGGCAGCATATCGGTCGAACGTGCGTACACACTGCACTTTTGTACCGATATGAGGCCGTCCTGTCAGATGAAAATGAAACAGCAAAGAACCGTCGACCGACCGAGTATGGACGGTCAAGACAGTTTTTTGCCGTTTATCGCTCGTACGGGACAGTGTACACACATATACAATTGAACGGCTGTCCGACCCAGAACGAAAGAACGGCCCGACAATTGTATATATGTGTACCCAGCTTAAGCCTTGGAGTATGATCAATTAAAGAGATATAAAGTACCTGCCAATCATTTCCTTACTGTCGTGTTACAGGTTGTGTTTAAAAAATGAGTTACGCTATTGGTTGGTAGATTACCTTTCTTTACTTTATCACCCTCCAGGGCTTAGAACATCTGCCCCTTTGTTAATATTCCCTATTCTGCATGTAATAAGTATTTCTTACCATCCATTCTTACTCTCCGGAATTTATACATGAAAAAAGTACACTATTATTTATCACACTCCCCTAACATGACATGCGATATTTGTGTTTAAAGTGTTCGCACAGGCAGACTAGCATTGGATACATCAGCTCCAGGCATGACCAGCTATGCACATTGGATACACAGTATCACACAATGCACTTACCACCCACTCCAACTACATCAGAGTGTGACTCATAAATAAACTCTGTTATCATTCAAATCATGTAACTGTACAACACTGCAGCGGCACCTGGATAGAGAGCTGGATACCAACAACCATATCAGAGAGACTGTTTCACTGGCCCCCCTGCAGATTGACACACACACTGCCAGGGGCGTAGCTAAGGGTTCATGGGCCCTGGTGCGAAAGGTCAGCTTGGGGCCCCCCTACATACAACAAAATTAAAATCTCGGTCTGTTTATATTTTAATACATCAAGTATATTATGTTAATAATAGAACTAACATTTAAACATAGGATAGTAGTTTATTTAAATAAAATATTAACCCCTTCCCGACATTTGACGTATATATACGTCATGGCCGGGATGTACTTCCCGACACATGACGTATATATACGTCATGACTTTAAACTGTCCCCGCGTCTATAGACGCGGTGACAGTTTAAACATGTCTGCTGTCCCTGACAGCAGACATGTCCCTGCATGCCCAGGGGGGGCGGCGATGCCTCCCCCCCGTCGGCGATCGCTGTGATTGGCTGTTCAATGTGAACAGCCAGTCGCAGCGTTTTCCTGTGTTACCGGCGAATCAGACGCTCGGTAACACAGGTGTCAATCACCGTCGGGTGTGAGGGGGCATGAGGGGGTCACCGGTGATGACCACACCTCACCCCACCGGACCGACGGACCAATCACAGCCAAGGCGCGTCATTTAAACTAACGGTGACTGCGCTGCAGATGCCATTCCGGTCTGGAATTGCGTGCAGAGCAGTCACCGACCAATCTGTCGTGATATACATACCTGATCCTTGCCTGATACTTACCTGATCACCGCTGGTAGCGTGCTGCCAGCAGCTGGATGCTTCCTGGATCTTGTGACTTCCTGTGTGCTGCTGCTGCAGTGTCATAGTCACAGATCGTGAGAGATAGTGACAGAGAGTGATAGTGATAGAGAGTGCTATATTTTGTGTCTGCTGCACCCCTTTTGTGCTGATCAGTATATCTGTGCTGATCAGCAACTTTTTTTTTTTTTTTTTATATATATACCTGTCAGTTGCACCAAAGGTTGTTCTGCCTGTGCAACTGACTGCTGCCCCCCCCCCCCCTTTTGTGCTGATCAGTTTAAATTAATTAACTGATCAGCAACTTTTTGGGGGTCCAGGTTTTTTTTTTTATATATATACCCTGTCAGGTTGCACCCACAGTGGAGAGTGCAGTGGGGTTTTGTTTTCACACCCACGTTGCTTTTGTGGGTGTCCTGTGGCCGCTGATCAGTGACGTACATCACTGAACAGCATTTTTGGCACAGGGTTGATATCATTTTTTTTCTGCAGTTTTTTAAAATTGTTTTTTTTTTTGGAGAGTGCTGTGGTTTATTACACCCACGTTGCTTTTGTGGGTGTCCTGTGGCCGCTGATCAGTGACGTACATCACTGAACAGCATTTTTGGCACAGGGTTGATATAATTTTCTTTCTGCAGTTTTTTTAAATTGTTTTTTTTTTGGAGAGTGCTGTGGTTTATTTTTTTTTTAAATTGTTTTTACACCCACGTTGCTTTTGTGGGTGTACTGTTGCCTTTGAGCGCTGTTCAGTGACGGACGTTACTGACCAACATCTGTGCTCAATTTTTGGCGCAGGACCTTTTTTTTTTTAACCCCTTCAATTTTTTTTTTTTTTTATTGGGATCAAATTCCTGTATAATGTATTTTTTTTTCTGCACTACATACACACTACACACTACATACCCCCGTGTTGAAATAAAGTTTGTACCCCCCTACACTATACACGTGTTGAAACATTACACTTACAGAAACACAAAAATAAAAATGGCATCCCAAATGTCATCCCAAATGTCATCCCAGTCATCCAGAAGAATGTATTCAGCGGAGGAGGCATATGCCATGCTTGCCTCTGACTGACACAGCCAGTGATGCAAGCGGGGAATTTGAAGGATTCGTCTCCTCTTCCTCCTCTAGTGATGAGGGACCCCCTCAAAGACGCCCCCGTAGAGCAGCTGAGACCCCCCCCCCCCCCCAAATGATTGATCCCGTATGAATCCCAGGTCCTGCACACCCGCAATGAACCCTGGATTTTTAACAACCCAGGATTGTACCGGGTTTAAAATCCTGGGTATTATGTCAGAAAGGGGTATAAGAGGCTAATGTCAATTCTAATGGTGTAAAAAAAAACATAAAAAAAACATGCCTTTATGGTAATGTTTTAATGGGTGAAGTAGTCCCAATAACTAAAATACCATAGTGCTGGAAAATAACTGATGCAGGATTTTGAGTTCACACTCATGAGGGGATCACTAATACCCCTTTCACACCAAAATCTCAGATCCGACCCGATACTTGGAACACGGTTCCAACCCAGGTTGGATCCGGGATTTTGGTCCGTTCACATTGCGGTGCCGACCCGCAGTGTAAACGAGGATGGCGCTTTGAGATATCATCATCTCCAAGCGCCGGTACCGCCGATGGCCACGCTGGGGGCAAGCCCAGCACCAAGGTAAGCTGCTGGGCTGCCCCCAGCCTCCATGATCCCCCCAGCTCCCGCCCGCGAGGTGATTGGATCCTGCAAGCAGGCATCCATTTACCTCCTCTCTGCCTCCGCTGCTGCTCTCTGCACAGTACAGCAGAGGAGGCTGTGCGTGCCCTCTACTCGACTTCCATGTGCACCCCCATTGCTGTAAACAGGTGCCGGGCCAGATGACCCAGCATACCCGTTTACACTGCCTTCTACCCAGGTCCTGCCTGTGTTCTACCCGGGTCAGGACCTGGGTAGAAGTCCCGTGTAAAGGGACACAGGTTAACCCCTTTTACACCGCCGCTAACCCTGGTCCACAAGGGGAAAACACGTTTTTTGCGGTGGTGTAAAAGGGGTATTATAGACTAAAGGTTTGTGTTTAATATCTATATTGTCACAAACAAATTAGAGCACAGCGTAACCATTGTATCCGCGTGTGCCAATGTGGTTTCTCTAATAGAGTCCAGTTTCTGAGTTAGATTCCATGGGATATGTAATTGTCAGTTAATAAGATTCCACAGAAGAAATAGTCATGAGGCCAAAAAAATGGAGAAATAAGTAATTGCAATTGTATAGGCCTAATCCCGCTCCTCCTCTAGTACATCTGAAGCTGCTTAAATAAAGCATTACATTGTATTAGCAAGATGCTATACACATTTATTTCCTGAGATGTCCGATGTGAATATATAGGCTCAGCTCCAAAAGTCAAGATCAAAAAGAAACATACAGATGATCAAACCGAAATAAAGACATTTGAAAATAAGCTACATATGTTGTATTAAAGTTTCTGGTTTAAAAACACATTGTTAAAAAAACAAACATATTCAGCTACTGTATATAGAAAACTGGTAAAAACAATTACATTTGGACTAATGTATAAATGCATCAGTACAGAGCTCTAGGACGGCCAGCAGAGGGCGTCTGAGCATTGTATTTGGGTCCTCTTCACCAGTGGCTCTCAACCTCGGTCCTCAGGGACCCCCAACAGTGCACGTTTTGCAGGTCTCCTCACAAAATCACAGGTGAAATAATTAGCTCCACCTGTGATCTTTTAAAATGTGCCAGTGATTAATTAGTGCACCTGTGTATCTGTGAGGTGACCTGGAAAATGTTCACCGTTGGGGGTCCCTGAGGACCACTGCTCTTCACCATGTACACAGCTTTAGGATGGCCAGCAGAGGGCGTCTGAGCGGGATGCAGTCAATTTACCTACAAAATCCCGACGGTCAAAATACCGACATTAACTTGTTCATACTTTACCATCCCAGTGGACATGGAGGGGGAATATAATAGTGTGCCCGAAGCATGGCGAGGGGATGCGAGGGGACAAGGTACACTCATACGGGTTTCATGTCGACCTATGTCAACATACAGACCAACAAAATCTGAAAAACTTGTGTATACTTTTTGACCTGTGTACATTTTAAATGTCGGTATTTGACCTTGTCTGTATTTTAAATGTCGTTATTTTGACCGTTGGTCAATGGTTGTCGGTATTATGACCATCAATATTTTATACCAAATCCGTCTGAGCATTGTATTTGGGTCCTCTTCATTGTGTACAGAGCTCTAGGACGGCCAGCAGAGGGCGTCTGAGCATTGTATTTGGATCCTCTTCACCATGTATACAGCTCTAGGACAGCCAGCAGAGGGCGTCTGAGCATTGTATTTGGGTCCTCTTCATTGTGTACAGAGCTCTAGGACGGCCAGCAGAGGGCGTCTGAGCATTGTATTTGGATCCTCTTCACCATGTATACAGCTCTAGGACAGCCAGCAGAGGGCGTCTGAGCATTGTATTTGGGTCCTCTTCATCGTGTACACAGCTTTAGGACGGCCAGCAGAGGGCGTCTGAGTATAGTATTTGGGTCCTCTTCACAGTGTATACAGAGCTGTAGGACAGCCAGGATAGTATATGTATTTAATTCCTCATTACCTTACAATGCAGATTGTTGAGGGAGATTTATTACCACAAGCCCTTAAACAAAGCTACTTAAAAAAGACAAATGTCATTTGAAAATAAACAATAAAATAAGAAAATATATTTGTAAGTATAATATGCATAATACTGTAAGGCAGGGGTGGGGAACCATTTTTCTTACAAGGGCCATTTTAAATGGATAAAATCCTTCCAGAGGCCATATCAAAATTTGAAAGTTTTAAAGTACCTTGATTCCCCCATCCCATGCTCCGGCTGCCGCTGATTAACTGCTGCCGGCTGCCTGTCACGTGAACTCACTCCTGGCGGTCTGTACGGGAGACCAGGAAGGGAGTCTCACGTGAGGTGGTGATATAAGTCTCCCTTCCTTGCCACCCGTACAGACCATCGGGTGGGTGGACAGACCACACAAACTTCCGCTTACGGCCCAAGTGCCGGAGGTTCCCCGCTCCTGCTGTAAGGGATATGGTCATTGGATCAACCTATATTTGGCTGACATACATGGGGTTGACACAGGTCAACTGGCCATATGTCGACACCTATAAAAGCTTGACAGGGACTTTAGGTTCGACATAAAAAATGTCAACATGGTTTTTAAAATATTTTTTTTGTTTAAGAAAAAAAAAAGGGGGTATTATTTCATACCCTACCATCCACTAGGGTGTGGAGGGAGAATAAAATAGCACAGGTGGGACCGTGCCCGAAGCATGGCAAGGGGCTGCGCTACACTTATACGGTGTCCAGGTCGACGTTGGTACTCCTTTCTTCAGGATGACAGCCTGTGTGCAAAGTGCAGGGCAGGAAGACAAAAGATGAACTATGTACTACTTTCTGCACTGCACTTCTTGCACACAGGCCTCTGTTGTTGCGATTACTCACATATATATGCTTATAATAACCATGTTGTATTACACATCTGCTGCGATCTGGCTATGGGGGTCGCTGTGAGAATTTATTGCCAAAGTGACTATCAGGGACAGTCAGGGACCTTGTGTGTGAGAACTCAAATGCTGGCTTGTTGCAACTGCCTATCAGGGATGCATCAAAGCTTGCGTCTAATATCCCATAAACTAGCGGTTCTCAAACCCGGTTCTCAGGACCCCACACAGTTCATGTTTTTCAGGTCACCCTGCAGGTGCACAGGTGCACTCATTACTCAGACACATTTTAAAAGATCTACAGGTGGAGCTAATTATTTCACTTGATTCTGTGAGGAGACCTGTAAAACATGCACTGTGTGGACCGAGTTTGAGAACCTGTGCCATAAATAGTTAAAATGGCTTCAGCGTTTTACTCCCAACGTCTCCGAAGGTAGATTTTAAACTGATTTGAAGCCAATGGTTGTGTTTCCATACACGTGACAGATCTCAGATGCCACCCTGGCCGCTGCGACATTTGCATAGAGCTCTGAATCAGGAGTACCGTCAATGCATTCGCTGATTTATGCTAGTGGTTCTTAACACCAGTTCTCAAGTAACCGCAACAGATCATCGTTTCAGGGTTGCCATTTATGGAAACAAGTGGGAAAATTACTGATCCAAAATTGATTAATTCACATGAACAGGATTAAAGAATCCCCCCCCCACACACACACACACACAAAAAAAATGACCTGTTGGGAAACTCTGATTTACACCATGTGTTGCCACAGTTTCACAAACTCTTTATAAATGTTATTTTCATAACAATGAATGTGACAGTCGTGCTGCACAGTGTATATTCATACTCTAGAACAGCGCTTCCCTAACTCCGCCATTTTAGTATTTGCTGTGGGAATAGTTGAAAACATTGAGAATGTTCCATTCAGACTTCTATATAGCTTCCCAAACTCCACCGTTGCAGTCCAGATTTTTACAAGATGTCCAGATGCTTAAATCAAATTGTCTGAGGTACTAAAAATATACCTGTGTTTAGACATGAATATCCTTAAAACTTGGACTTTTATTGATGGTTTTTGGGAAACTATGCTCTTTTTAGTGATATCCACACTTTTAATAATTTCATTTCAACAGGCAACTCAAAATTTAAAATAAAAATCTTTGTCAGTTCAGAAATTGCGGGGCTCAGGACTCCCCTGCAGACGCCATAGCTGATCATTATGGGCACCGGTTGTCGGTCTCAGGAGAAGGCCACAGAACATCAAGTGCCCCCCCTCCCCTAGGAATGACTGCATTATGCTAGATCCACAGAAGAAGCAGCACAGGGAAGGAGTTGGAGCAAGCAGCTGAGGAGAGATTGTGTCTGTAACATATCAAATGTGGAGCCAGCCGCGAACCAATCAGGTGACAAATTCAAAATGCCACTGACAATATTCCTCCACATATGTCTGTGGTAGCAAAATTTTAGTGGTTCTTACGTCATAGAGCAAGACATCGCTACTAAGCAATTATTAAAACACCACCAGTTTAAAACAAAAACATTTTTAAAAGTCTGTGATGCATGGGACTTCACAGAATGTTATGAATAATTCTGTGAAATGTGAAAGTGTACATACTCCTATGTCATTAATCTATGTTCTTTGGCGGTGGGGACTGTGAGCTCCGTAACTATCCTGACTAAAAATCCTGTCCCCGGGCCTGCGGAAGATTTATATGCAATCCAGCTGCCTTTCAAGCTGCTTCTGTATCTCCTGAGCTGCCCGTGACTATCCTGATATACTCGGAGAGTGTTGGCTGACTGGCCTGCTGAGCCTCGTGCATCCTCTACAGCAGCGCGCGCCATTTTGGTCCCCCTGGTTGCTTTGGCTGAACAGGAGTCCCCAGCCCAGACCTGCGGTCTCTGTAATCCAGCTGCGTGATTGCCGCTGCCCGGGTGATTTGACTGGAGGGGGGGGGCGTCTGGAAGGGCTCCGGGGAGCAGCGGAGAGAGTGGTAGCTGTTCTCACTGAGACAGGCCGCTCGGCTGCACGGAGCCGGTGGCGCTGCCCCGCCTGCTGGTCCCCTGGACTGTGGTAACTATACAGATTTGATCCTGAGTTGGGCTCAGCAGATACGAGTGTTATAAGCTTACTGGAGCCTGCGGGGACAGTATAATATTTAATACACATCATCTGCTGTTTTCTGGGAGAAGCTACAGCCAGACATTCTGCTTTTCAGAAATTTCAGAAAACTGCTTTATATATATCCTGTTTTTGTCGCAGGAATCACGTGTATGCTATTTCCTTGGATATTGTATGTAAATATACATGTCTCTGTGTGTTTGCTGGCTTTCCTATTATCCTAGCTTAAGATACCTCTTCTTTGCCCTGCGTACTTATCCGATAAATTATCCTGTTCATAAAGGGGGGGGGGGGGGGGGGGGGGAGTAGCACTAGATGGTAGTTAGTAGTAGAGTTAGTTGGGGGGGTATAGTTAGGTTATGGGCTCCAGGTACACCTCCAGTTGGGGTTGGGTAGTACAGGGTGGGGGGTTATAGGGGAGGGTTGTTTTGGTCGTTAGGGTGGTGGTTTGTTTTGGGATGGGGGTTAAGGGTACTAAGGGTTTATCTTTTTTTATTTTTGGGGGGGGCGCTACGGGTTGTTGAGGCTATACTATCAATGGTATTTTTTTGGCATTTCTATCTGCTTCGACATGTAAAGTTTTATTTTTCTTTACAGCATATGCACTCCTGTTTCACTATGTTACATATATACCTGATTGGGTATTTCTGATTTTATTATATGCAGTTAGTGCTCTATACAGCCTGCTACAAATATGTATTGAATAATCCTATTGTTGCTTTACGATATATCCTCTCGCTCAATTGTTATATGCCATCTGTACGCTGTAGTGCCTGCCCCTGTGGTTATGGGGAATTATTTGTACTTTGCAAAAATCAATAAAAACTATTGAATTTAAAAAAAATCTATGTTCTTTGGCAAAGGTCATCATAGCCGTGGGCGTGGCCTGGATGTTTATGGAGAGTGCTCCCTCCACAAATCCTGTATAACATCCTGCTTTACTGCCGCCGAGGACCCCTAAACCTTACAGCGGGTGTTGGATACTATACCTACTGTTCTGCTTCCCCTATGGTGGACTCCTGAACTCGTGTGACTGCTGGATTGAGGGTAACAGTGATCGCGGCCTACATTAGAGCCGAGTCCCGGTCACCGATGATTTCTCTCCTATACTGCTGGGATACTACCGTTTACCTGACATTGCGGCGGGCGGGAGGGACAGGTGCCGGCTGCTCCTTGTTTATAGCGGTGTGGTATGATACACCGACAGTCGGGATTCTGACAGTCATTTCTCCAACATCGGAATCCCGACTGCACAGCGGGGGGAGCTCAATGAAGCCCCTTATGGGCTTGCGGCGCTCGCCACGCTGCGGGCACAGTGGCAAGCTGCGCCCGCCACCTATTTTATTCTCCCTCTATGGGGGTCGTGGACCCCCACGAGGGAGCAGTCAGGATTCCGACGTCGGAGTAATGACTGTCGGAATACCGACTGTCGGTGTATCATACCACACCCGGGGAGCCGTCCAGGCACCCGTTTATAGAGCGGAGAGAGCAGGGAGCACTCCTGTCTGGGTAGCTGTGCTGCAGACCGTGCAGGGTGGGGGTTAAATTAGGTAGTAGGGAAGGGAGGGGGTTTAGAATGGGTTTAGGGGTAGTATGTTGTAGGGATCCAGGTACACCTAAGTTGGGGGCGGGTAGTACAGGGTGGGGGGTTATGCGGAGGGTTGCTTTGAGTCCTTTGGGAGGTTTTTCCTTTATTATTGTGGGTGGTCTATTTAAGTTAGATGGTGGTGTTACTGTCAGATGATTATTTCACGATGCAGTTCAATGGTGCTCAGTGAATTGTTATACGTCATATCCATGTACTTATACCATCCGATTATTTCTCTGCTACTGGATGGTGCCTCCAGGTACTCGATTTAATATATGTTCACCAATATCCTGAGAGGATGGTCTTCATTTTGTATATATCCTACATATTGTGAATGAATATGGTTGCTATTTTATGCTTATCCATATACAATGTTTTGGCTGTTACATATCTCCTGTATGCACCTTTTGATCTATTAGTACATATCTCCTGTATGCACCTTTTGATCTATTAGTACACTGCTGTCTGCAAGGTTCTTTGTTTGGTATTGCAAAAATCAATAAAAATTACTTAATTTAAAAAAAAAAAAAGGACATGGATGTCAAGCAAAGGTCCAGACATTAATGCCTGGAAAGCCCTTGTAAACTACAGAGTTAGACAGGAAAAATATGTATACATAAGTAGAAATACCCTGAACAAATATACATAAATATGGCATCGGTGGACAGCGTCAATATATTGGAAATACGATGACTCTTAAAGGACAGAAATAAGTATGTAGATAGGCACGGTAATGATAGAATGATTAAAAGATAGAAGAAAAATGCACAGAATAGATATAGAACATTATAGAGGACGACAATTATGTTTTGAATAAGTAATGAATAAAGTAGTTAGAAAACACAGGAATGTATGCACAGCAGACACAGTAATGAATATTGGGAATATAGATTGGAAAAAATAGAGAATAAAGTAGTACGATAACACAGAAATATTTGTATAGCAAATAAGTTTTGAGTATCACGAATAGAGTTTGGAATAACAGAGAATAAGTAGTATGATAACACAGAGATATAATGCATTAGTTAAGATTAAGAGTTTTATAAAGATCACATAGGAGATAAAATGTAAGACTGAGCCATCGTATTTGCAAGCCATGCCTAACTGTTGAAACTGCTGTATGTCCGATTAGTCTTCCTCTAAGTTTTTTTCTTTTTTGGTTTTGTTGTTTTTTTCTGCCGCCACGGCTATAAATATTGATTTGTGAATGTATAATTTATATAATGTATACTGGTGTGTGTATGTAAAGCCAACAGTACCCAGACACGAACTTTGGTAAAGTCAGGATAAATACTGCTTCGTAATGTTTTATGTTTTTTGCATTGAAAAAATAAAAAGTAATTGGGGAGAAAAAGAAAGCGTACATACTTGTAAAATGCATTTTCAGTTTAAATATACTTGGAATGTAAGATGTAATAAATATAAAACAAAATTGTTAGCTAGTGAAATTTTATTTTTTTGTACTTCACTTTCTAGAGAATGATCCTACTGTGTATGTTCACTCATTCTGTGTCCTGATGTTCGCTGCCAAAATAGAGACAATTTTTATTAAAAATATTTTTACAAACTTTTTTTTAAATTAAATGTAAATAAATAAAATATTATTTAAAAAAAAATTATAAACAAAAAAAAAACAAACAGAAAAGATCATCTCTTAATTCACAAAAGATTTCCTGTATTTCTTTTTGATATAACCTCCATTGCTAGACAAATAATGTAGACAGAAGACTCTTGGAATTTGCTCGGAGACTAGGGTAAGCGCTTCCAAGACACAAGAGAAGTCGCAATCAGAAAGGAGGAGAACAGTAGAAAACACAAGGACGCGTTCAGAAGGTTTTCAAGCACAAAATGTTTATTCTGTATTATACAATATTTATGCATTGGTGCCACTGACTGTGTCAGCATACAGGAGGGGAGGGCAGTTTATACAATCAGGCAAGAGCGACTTGGAAGGTAAGATTCAGTGCAAGCAAAGGGAGAGAGAGTGCAGTATGTACTTCCCATGTTTGCTCATCAAGCACAGACATGAATCTAAAAACAAAGTCAAGATGTGGAAGAGAACAGAAATCTCTTCCCATCTTAATGTGCTCGCCCTGCAGAATGGTCAATATAAAATTCAATTCCAACAGAATTGATGAGTTACAGTCAGGGATTACCAATAAAATGGAGACATTTACAATGGTTGAAGACTCCATCATATACATTTCACAGCTTGGCAGAATGAGGCATTGATACCTCTAGCAAGGATTCCAAATGTCGTAAAAGAGAAGTGTTATCCCGGACGACTACCTGTCCCGGGATGTGAGATTCTGGCCACTGAGGTTGTCAAGATTTAGCAAGCATATGAAGTCCACCAAGGTCAAATAGACGGGAACTGTACATACTGTAGGTGTCACCTGGTGTGTGGTACAGAAATAGCTTGATCAATGCAATCCAGACAGGTAATATCCATTTATTGATAACCCAATAAGGGATACAACCTCCCAACTGCCCCTAGCATGTGGCACGTTGAAGCTATCATACGTGAGCTGCTCTTATTTTGTAATTCAGTACAGCAACTGCAGAGGATCTGTCCACTGAAGTATTGCTGCTGCCAGACACATTATGAACCCGAAATACAATCCTCAAAAGCGACAAACCATAAAAGACATTTAGACTATATAAAAACAAAAATATCCCAGAGATTTTTCTCTAATTGATTCGATTCTTCATTGTGGACACAGGGCATCCGCAGAGAGACAAGTCTGAAACTAGCTACGGACAGGGAAGTATGGTGAAAGGGGAGTGTGAAAGTGATTTGCAATGGCAACATAATAATTATATTCATCTCCCTTCCCGGCAACAATCTCTATTTGGCCAGTAAACAAGAAAGGAGAGAACCGTGACATCCCCATAAATACAACTAAGGGGATTTAAAAGCTTCTGCTTGTGTGTGCGCTAATACCGAGATGTGCCTGTGTAAAAATGAATAAAGTGCAAATTAATCATGGTACAATGTACATCACACATAGTCTATAGGTTTCCTTCTACAGATGGTTAGCAATTCATTTGTGGTAATATTTGTGCAAGCCTCGACTAGACATTCAATTTAGAAGACACAACAGTATCGGTCATTATCGGCAGCCCCTCTACAAATGTGCTGTTAAGTTGTACTGGCCCCCTACACACACATACACACAGTAAAAGCCAATCATTTCCATTAGCTTATTAGGATGCATTCTCTCTATACCTTGGGTTCAGCCCAAAAAACCCGATGTTTCAGCTGTGTGTAATTGGTTACAATTAAGTACATATTTTATATCTCCAAGGGTTGCCAGCTAATACATTAATCTAGAATAAAACGATGCTTACTATGGGCCACTAGTTGAGAAAAAAGTTACATTTAGAAACCTGAAGAAAACCCAAATTTTTGTTCTTTGACCCACCTACTACTACGATAAACAAAAAGTTACATAAAAGGGAAATCCGATGTGAAAACAAGTCTCAACTGGTCAAAATTCACCAAATATGCAGAAAACCTAAAGACAAAAAAAAAAAATATGACCCAATTACTGCAATAGCAGAACCACTCAGAAGTTGATGAATAGAAAGCGGGGCTTTGCTCAATACTGATCTAAAGTGGTAAATCCACCACATAAAACTTCTAAAATTGATTTGCCATATCCCTCAAATCGACTTCCAAAATAACCAAAATAATACATTTCAAGAATATAAAATAAGCAACAAAATATAAATAAAATAGCCAAAAGGTATTAGTTGCATCTTAACAACTATGCAGCTTAATCTGTGTCTGGAAACAAGTTTTATTTTATACATGTCAGGAAATTTTTGTATATTAAAATAAAAAGCCAGATTGTATCCAAGCTTCTTAAATGCATAAAAAAAAAAAAAAAAAATTATTTTCTAGACTTGGGAGATGTGGTCTTCTGTATAAATAACCTTCTTTTACATTTGAACAAAAACAATAAATAAAAAAAAAACAATCTAACGGTAGGCATTGTATATAAAGTGAGAAGACTAAAATAAAAAATAAATCATAAGAACGGTATGGCTAAAAATGTACAAATGTTTTTTCTTTGTCACACAGATTTTCCCAGGAAAACCGGAAATGAATGTTTCAAGGCACTAAACCTCCATTATTTTTTTTTAGGTTCAAGTAACTCTACATTTTTCGAATGTGCAAAATAATAAAACGGGAATGCAATACAAGCAGTAGGGATGACAACCAACTAAGCGCAAGACTTTCACAGAGATTTTAGAATGCAGAGTACGGCTGCGTGCAGATGTGGGCGGCTCGGCCTGGATTCTTGCAGCAAAACCATACTCCTTTTCCATCTTACAGTGCTGAAGAGAACTGCTACTAATCATACAACTCTTACCCAGCACTGCTGGGATGTCAAATAAAATCAATGAGGCGTGGACCGGCTTTTAAACTCTAAAAATATGGACTTTCAAACAGAGAAAAGTAATCAAAGCTACGTTATCCTCATATTGGAACCAGACTGCTTCATAGATGGAAGCTGCACGGACATGGGGAACAGCTGCATGCTTGTAGAGTGAGCAATCAGCTGATTTCCTGCCATTGCAGGTCCGGTTGCTCCGGCCCACTGTGCGCCATACATGGATGCTGCAGATTGACAAAGGGGCATCATGTAAGGTGGTAATATACCAGACTGCGCTGCTCCAGAAAGGGCTGCTGGGATAGAGGATGACATCAGTCCCACGGGGGCCGAACAAGACAGAGGGGCACTGTAGCTCATTGTTGTATCGGATCCATGATTCGTCTAGGGAGAAAAGTAAACATCTGACGTTGGTACAGTCACACTTGGAAAAGATGCAGGTACAGAAATGTAATCACCACACTTTTGTAGGTAATAAGCAATGTAGTTATATAAGGGAAAAAAAGGAAAGGAATATGCAATAGACCAGAAGATTACACTACATAATTACTGTTCAAATACGAACATGCTAGCAATTACTGTATGCTATAATTATATACAGACACGTATTTGCAAAACAACAGAAAAAAGGAAAAAGACATAAAAATATTATGTTAGACAAAGGAAAATATTGGAATTATATTTATATATTAAAAAAAAAAAAAGTTTCAATTAGAAGTTCTTTATTTTAGATTGGTCAACAAACAGAGGACCAAGCTTATAAAACGAAAGGGCTACAGAAGCCCAATATAGAACATATTTTTTTATAAATAAATTAGAAAAGTATAAGGAAAACAACAAAAGGACAGGTGGATAATGGTTGGGATTAGATTACTAACGAGAGAGCAGGGAGAGTGGGTAGCTCTTTCCTACCGCTTTGATTGTCTATAACTACACAGTTTGTTTTTATATCTGTTTCCAATTGAAAAGAACTTACTGCGCTATATAAGAAACAGTTAATAAGTATAGAGGGTAGTGGAAGAGAAGGGAGGGAGGTGGACCACAAAAAAAAAGTATCAGATGGGTAGGTATACAATAAGCATCCAATACAAACAAAGGACAACAGTACAGGGGTGGAATCAAGGAAGTGAAGACAGATAGTCAGTTACTACCCATGTGTCAATGGGGCAGATGTATTAAGCCTGGAGAGGAGTTAATTGGAGATAAAGTGAAAGGAGATAAAGCACCAGCCAATCAGCTGTGTTTAAAAATGACAGTTGGGAGTTTACTGGCCACTTCACTTTATCTCCAGTTTATGTCTTCTCCAGGCTTAATTCATCTGCCCCAGTGTATAAGTTAAACAATCAGGAGCAGGGCACGCACCAGGGTTCCCAAACTTGACTGTAATGTATCACAGTTCTAAAACAAACCAAGGTATACAGTAGGTCAGTAAATTTATACCATATCAAATTTAAAGAAGATCCTGTTCTTTAAAATGGATGTATATACAACTCTGCAAAATAAGTTTTGTTATATTTGGAATTTTAACGGGTATTTATTACGAGCACAACAACAGTTCGGTGAATATTTAAAATAGTCCTTTTGCGATCTCTTAATATTGTTTGATTTTACACATACACAGGTATGAAGTCCCTTGGATCACATCACATGCCTCTGGTAAGTCTGATCCCACTTGACATAAAATAATTGTGTACCAACATTCTGCTCTTCAAGGGTTCATTTTTGTCAGTCAGCTATTCTATTCACTTAATAAATGCAGTATATAGGGTTTTTGGAAAACAACAATGATGGCGCTTGACTCCAATTGAAGAGTGGTGGTAATTCAATTTTGTGTATGTATGTGTATGAAATAAAAATATAGAAAAAAAATCAATGTCAGGTGATTATCAGATTATAACACATCAGTGATGACTAGATTCGTACCGAACTCACAAGGTTAGTTGTGAGACCCCGTGTTTCAACAGCTGCCTGTTGTCTTTGTCAAGACCTGATGAAACGCGTTGGCGATAGGAGTGACTGATCCTGCTTTCACCTGGGTTGTGGCATTTCCACTCCCAGCCACTTACCCAGGTATTTAAGCTTTTTTAAAATATTTTTTAACAGTGTATGTGAATAAATTGATATATGTGACCCAAGAAGGTTCCTATTTATTTTTAATACACTGTTATACGAGACCAAGAATTGGTCCGCTGGTCTGATGATCTGGCACCAGAAAAAAGATACCTTGATGTGCTTCCTGAATGTTATGTGGCTGTAAGTACGGTACGCATTATTGCTAACTGAAGACTCTTACACAAATGGTGATGCCCTTTAAAGATACCTTTACGAGCACGTAACTACTTATTCTTGTGTGAGTTTGTACGCATAAAGATCCCTACAATACCTCAGTGTAAATGTGTACCCAATAAGGGTTCAGATTATATATATTGTTTTTTCTTTCTTCCATCACTTTGACACGTCTATGGTTAAACATGTATGGAGCCTAAATTAATGGTCCGAGGGGAAAAAGAAACCGCTACGAGAGTATAAAGATCCACTAATTAGTGAGTACGGTACGCAGCATATTTCCCACTCCCACTCTACACAGAAGGTGACCCATCTAAAAGAAACCTTTATACACAGGGTCTCACAACTAACCTTGTGAGTTCAATACGAATATAGTCATCACCTCTGTCTACATCACTGATGTGTTATAATCTGATAATCACCCGACACCGATTTTTTCTTATATTTTATTTCATACACATCATATCAAAATTGAATTACCACCACTCTTCAATTGGTCAAGCGCCATCATTGTTGTTTTCCAAAAGCACAGTGTTTTCCAAAGGAGGTGTTTCCAGTGACCCTCCGTCTACTTTGAGGCAGCACGGACTTCTTCATTGCGCCTTGGGGACTTTCTATTTATTTTTTGTCTAGCAATATATAGGGTTGTACACCTTGGCACTATATCGCTCACACAGCCAATTACAGTTTAACAGCCTCTTAAAGCAATTATTTCATTGGCTAAATAGAAAGACAGATATTTCGATTGTATACCACTTTCAATGTACAAAACAGCCTGAATGAGAGCTCATACCAGAAAGGAAGGGAATAGAATGCCTACTGGAAAGTACTGAATGTGTCTCTGTGTGTAACTTGGATGTTTGTGTAAAGTACTGAGCGGCATACACATTCTGAAAGTCAGCTGTAAGCGTTAGACACTGATAATCATCGATTCTGAACTGTTCTCGAAGCTGGATATTAATAACTGATCTAACCAATAGCAGCACTTTATATTTATGCAGCCAATCAATCAAGTTGTGTGAAAATCTGACACATTCATTCTTATTGCTAATGTTACTGGAAACTGATTCGATTTGAAACAACGTCAATTATTTATTATCAGTTATTTATATAGCGCACACATATTCCGCAGCACTTTAAAGAGAATATTTGAACATTCACATCAGTCCCTGCCCCAGTGGAGCTTACAATCTATATTCCCTACCACATATACACTCACACACTGACATTATAGGGTTCATTTGGTTGAAAGCCAATTAGTCTACCAGTATATTTTTGGATTGTGGGAGGAAATTAATTAGAGTACCCAGAGTAAACCCACGCAAGCACAGGGAGAATATACAAACTCTGCACAAGTAGGGCCATGGTGGGAATCGAACCCATGAACTCAGCGCTGTGAGGCAGTAATGCTAACCGGTGCATTTTATATAATACACTAGGTGGTTCATTCTGCCCTACGGGAGCTTTTCACACCGTCGTAAGGGGTTACGCCCCATTAAAGTTATAAATATATTTGAATGTGAATTATGTTTGTTATTTCTGGATGAATGTGTTTGTGTTTATTTTTTTTTTTTTTTGGGGGGGGGGGGGGGGTGGTGTAGGATACTTTGGCTAGGTGTAGAGTGCAGGCGTTGGTGGTATAGTGGTGCATAGAGAGCGTGTGTTATTAGTTTGGGGTGGGGGCGGTGGTGGTACCAGGAAGGGGTGTGTTGTATTGGATATTTTAGTGGGGTGGTTCTGGCTACGTTGTATATATATATATATATATATATATATATATACACACACATATACACACACACACACACACACATATATATATACACATACATACACACACACACACATATACATATATATATATATATATATACACACACATACATATACACATATACACACACACACACACACACACACACACATAGTGTAGGCGTTGGTGGAATAGTGTATTATTTTAAAAATGGTACCTGCAGGTCCCGGACAGGGTGATGCCGCTGGTTTGTAATATGTGGCTGGCGGTTGTGGTGGTTGATGACAATATAGGTGTGGCGCTGGTTAGTGTGCAGCTGGGCAGGCTCCTATATGTTTTAGCCACATCTGTGTATTATCTGTGTGCTGCGTGTATAATGCTGGGCAGGAGATGGAGTTTCATGTGTGACCCCGCCCAGCGTTATACACACACTCCCAGAATGATTGACACATGTAGCTAAATATATAAGAGATTATATACATAAATACATCCAGCGTTATACACACACTCCCAGAATGATTGACACATGTAGCTAAATATATAAGAGATTATATACATAAATACATACATACACACACACACACACACACACACACACACACACCGCAATTGGAAAGTATATATACCCCATAATGACAATGTGAAAAGTTTTGGGGAGATTTTTGCAAATTTATTCAAATTAAAAAAACGAAGAAATATACAAAAAGTATTCACTCAATACTTTGTTGATGCACCTTTGTCAGCAATTTCAGCCTTTTTGAATATAATGCCAAAAGCTTGGCTCACCTATCTTTGGGGAGTTTCACCATTCCTCTTTGCAGCAAGCTTGGATGGAAAGAGTCAGTGCACAGCCATTTTTAGATCTTTATCATATTCAAATTTGGGCTCTGGCTGGGCCACTCACGGACATTCACAGAGTTGTCCTGAAGCCACTAATATGACATCTTAGCTGTGTGCTTAGGGATGTTGTCCTGCTGAAAGATGAACGGTCACCCCAGCCAGGTTAGGAGAGCTCTGGAGCAGGTTTTTATCCAGGATGTCATGTACATTGCTGCATTCATCTTTCCCTCTATCCTCACAAGACTTCTAGTTTCTGCCTCTGAAAAACATACCCACAGTTTGCTGCCACCACCATGCTTCACTGAAGGGATGGTATTGGACTGGTAAAGAGCTGTGCCTGATTTCCTCTAAACAGGAAATCTGGCATTCACGCCAAAGAGTTCAGTCTTCGACTTATCAGACAAAATAGGTTGGTTTCTCACTCATGGTCTGAGAGTCCTTCAGGTGTATTTCCACAAACTCTAGGTGGGCTGCCATGTGTTCTTTACTATGGAGTAGCTTCCATCTGGCCACTCTACCATACAGGACTGATTGGTGTATTGCTGCAGAGATGCTTGTCTTTTTAGAAGGTTCTCGATTGGGTTCTTGGTCATCTCCCTGACTAGGGCCCTTTTAACCCAATCGCTCAGTTTTGATGGCCGGCCAGCTCTAGGAAAAGACCTGGTGGTTCCAAACTGCCATTTACAGATCCTGGAGGCCACTGTGCTCATTGGGGCCATCAAAGCAGCAGATATTTTTCCGTACCCTTCCCCAAATGTATGCTTCAAGATAATCCTGTCTCGAAGGACTACAAACAATTCCTTTGTGGGTTTGTGGGACCTTATATAGACAGGTGTGTGCCTTTCTAAATCATGTCCAATCAACTGGATTTACCACAGTTGGACTCCAATTAAGCTGTTGGAACATTTCAAGGATGATCATTGGAAACAGCAAAGGATGTGAATACTTATGTACATGTTATTTCTTCATTTTTTATTTTTAATACATTTGCAAAAATCGCCCAAAAACTTGACATATTGACATTATGGGTTATTGTGTGTACAATTTTGATGAATACAATGAATTTATTCAATTTTAGGAAAAAAACTGTAACATAACAAAATGTGGAAAAAGCGGCGCTGTAAATACTTGTAAACCTGCACTTCAGGCTGGTTCGCATCTGACTCCGGTCTCTACTGTATGTCCTAATAGTCCTAATTCAGAGGTGGATGGCAAATGCAAGCACCGATGCTTCTGTTCTGACAGATACGTTCAGCAGTCATACGGTTCCTCTGATGTCCAATGTCTATTGGGTGTTGTGTCTTTGCAAGCAAGCGGTGGAATTGAGACATAGCCAGTAGGCATTTATGTACAACGTTCTGCAGCTGTGGTGGCAGCATACATCTGCAGAGAGCAGCTATTTTAACTGTGGGATAATAGACTATGAGAAGCAGATTTAAAAAAGGGACAGTATCAAAAATGTTTTGTTAAAAAACAAACAATGGTACTCTCATTTCCAAGATGTGCCTTTGTTAAAAATCCTCTTAATGACAGATGTGCTATTATCAAATGCAGCCAATAAAAATTCAAAAACAATGTTTCTTCTGATAATATGTTATACATGTGGCGCAAATAGCAAAGTTACTTACTGCACTCAGGTCTCCTGTGGTGGCTGCTGGCTTGTGCTCTAGGTCCAGCTGCTGCTGGTACTGCTTCAGCTGATTCAGAGATGGCTTGAACTGTACCACTCCCACAGTCTTACACGCCCACTCATCCACGAGCTTGTGGAGGTCGTCCGTAAACGTCCCCTTTTTGTTGTTGCTATTATTAGACTGGGCTTGGATTTGTGGCGCGGTCAGCGGAGGCATAGGAGATGGTTCAGGGCCTACTGCAAGGCTACTTGTTGAAGATCCTACATAAGTACAAACAAGTCTCAGTCATTACAATTTTTTTTTGCCTGTAAATCATGGAGTTTCCATTCAGTTATCTGTATTCTCATTCCGATATAGCTGCAAATATATATATTCTGCATTTAGTAAGTGCTGCAGCCTATTGCAATAAGATTCTGGGCCATATACACCAAGCTTCAAAAGTGATAAAATGGAGAGTGATAAAAAGCCAGCCAATCAGCTCCTACTTGCCATGTCACAGGCTGTGTTTGAAAAATGTCAGGCAGGAGCTGATTGGTTGCTTTTTTATCACTCTCCATTTTATCACTTTTGAAGCTTAGTGCATATGTCCCTCTGCCTTTTTCCAACACCTGATTTTTGATATAGGTTACAGGACTTTCATACTGCTCAACATAAACCCATCAACACATTACCCAACGGTACTTGTGTAGTTTCATGGCGCCGTGCTACTTCCGGTTTGTACGCTCGGCAAACTATCTAAAATAAACTAACTTAACTCCATGCCAACATGGATAGTTCATACCCCCACTATCCATGTTGGCATGGAGTAGATTTTAGATAGCGTAGCAAGCTACCGAGCCACCGAGCCCGCAGCGTGGGTGAGCGAAGCGAGACCCTCAAGGGGACTCAGACGCACGGTGCCATGCTGGCGCCGTGAAACTACACAAGTACCTACCCAACTATACATTGTGTCTAATAGGAGCATCAGGCAAGCTGCCAGGAAGTGGACCTGTCATCCGTACCCTGAAGGCAGCCATTTTATGAAGCCTACTAATTTGCTAGGGAACTATAACATCATGAGTCACTGAGTGACATTCATGAGTTCTAACATATTTCTGAAGTACTGGCTCAGGCAAATTGAATGTTTGCAGACAACAGGGGCATTAAGAACTTGCTCAGTGGAATGGACACTGAGAAAACCGAAGACTCAGACTTAAGTGGCAGCATTGGGTTGGGATTGTTACGGACAAATGTATCTGCAGATGTGTTCTCATACATCTAGCCTCAATACTTAAGATACCTGGCGTGAGTGAGCCCCCAGGTCCTGTGCAACTGAAAATGTGTCTTAAGGTGCCCATACACGTTACTATTATAGTATCCAATATTGGATACAATATCACATCTCATCGCATCTCAGTTTTGCGATGAGATGAGATCTAGTACAAAAAGTATGTGCAGCACATACTTTTTGTACTAGATCTCATCTCATCTGATCTCATCGCAAAACCGAGATGCGATGAGATGCGATATTGTATCCAATATTGGATACTATAATAGTAACGTGTATGGGCACAACTAAGTCACAACTAGACGATTGTACGGATTAATTTGATATAGGACACTTGTATATTGCTTCTGAGTCTGTATACCGAGAAGAACTTGTATCAGGAAAATAGCTGCGGCTGCTGTACTGTAGTGATTTGTGTACAGATTCTTAGGGGGGTATTCAATGTTTAGGTCATGGTGGTCGAGCTTGCTCGACCGCCGTGACCCTGTCCCATTCTCGGTCAGCTCGACCGAGAACAAGCAGGCGGGATTCAATGTCCCGCCTGCCGGAGAGCGAGAAGGGGGGTACTCAACCTGTAGTAGTTTTATGGACTGGAGTAATATTCTGGACTCGCGGCCTGGAGTAATATTCAGAAGAATGCAATTTATCTATTTAATCTATTACTTTACAGCTGAGGCATGTGGTAATTTGTGCCTCATTCCTCGGGAATGTGTCTAGTGAATGGATAGGTTACATATTTATTCAAACTACAAATCACCTGCCTCCAATTCACGTGAATGGTTGGACCACTGCAAATGGTAGTGTAGTTTCCCTGAACCTCTGATTAAATATGACATCATCAGGAACTGAAAATTTACTTTTCAGAAGATAAGTGTTATTTTAAAGTCACCGTGAGTGCCTTTGTTTCTAAATACAATATATACATCTATCTCTCCCTCCCTCTCTCTATTATATATGGTTTTTTTTTTATTTAATTGATCCACCCCCAGACCTGGAGTTCCTGAACCTATTTTTCCAGAAAAATAGTACTGGTTATAGGGAACAAATACACAGGCTTTTCATTGAAACTATAATGCATTTTCATCTATATAAACATAAACAGGATAGACAGAGAGACAAAAAATGCAAGTAGTATAACTTTCAGCTCAACCGGAATGAGAATAATCAGAAGCTAAAACAGATATTCACGACACTGATCACAAGACAAGACAAGACAGAGTGCAAAACACACTATGGGGGGGATTCATCAAACATTCCATAGAGGAAAAAGGAGGATCTAAATCAGTATTTCCCAAAATCAGTATTTCCCAAATTCAGTTCTTAACGACCCCTAAAGCTGGGCATATACTATACAAATTACCTGGCATGGACAAAATCTGTCGTACAGAAAAAATGGTTAAATTATGGATTTAACCAATTTGTATGAACAACAATTTAAGTTAATTTTCCAAAGTCTGAGCAAAAATGTATAATTGCCATTTGCTCCCATACATTACCAGATTTGTATTCCAACTAGCCAGATCTGGCAGATGATCTGCCAGATAACTGAATAGTGTACAGCTTAAATAGGTCTCCTAGTTGATGCGCTGATGTATTCATTTTAAAAGTTCCACAAGTGAAGCGATCATTTTATTTTTTTATAATACAGAGATCTGCAAAACATGTAATGTTAAGGGACCCTGAAAACTGAATGTAAGGAAATACTGTTCTATGATAACCAATCAAAGGACCATCTGACCTCTTTACGAGTTGTGATAAATGCTCCCCTATGTATATAACGCAGCATGCAGATAACCACACCGATGCTCACGGCACGGGTGCTGGAATTATCCAAGAAATACATAAGGAAACGGGCTAACTCACAACCTTCCCCCATAGTAAATGAGCAAGCTAGCAACAAGAATGAAAATTTCCATGCAAAGTAGAAAGATGCGAAGAAACATGGAAAACAAAAAAAAACAGGATAGTTACTACTGCTGTGCTCTTTGCCTAGGCAGAGCCGTTTCAGAGTGGACCCTACAAAGCAAAACAGTACAAGACAGAAAGAGTTAGGCAGGACTAAATAGACAATCAATTCAGAGAGACAGACTGATCTTAAGATTTTTGTTTGATGTGCAAGGAATGGCAGGCAAAAAAAGTGGCAGAACAAGCCAAAACAAAAACAGCGCAATAAAACAACGCAATGCCACAAGCAAACAAAAAGAAATGAAACGTGCAGCCAGTAAAGTTCGGCATAAAAAAAGAATGAGCAAGAAAGTACAAGGTATTCCATTCAGGTACCCTCCGTAAGGCAACATACAATATGTGCTGAGAAAACGCTCTGCTCAGGCAGTGTGCCTCTCAGTAACCGCTTACAGATGGGCCTAACATTGCTTATTCACAGTTGATTTTACAACTGTCCGGTCACATAAGTACATCTACTGTACAGTACTGATGCCTAGATCCCCGGCTCCTAAAGACTGTCATTAAATGATGGATGGATTGTAATGTTGCGTACATGTCAGCTGCAGCTAATATTAGTAGTACTACATTCTAAAACCCTTGGCAACTAACCAGATCTTCACTTCATTCATCTCTCTATAAAGGCAGATAATTATTTGGTTGATATGGGTTACATTACCTCACTCCTCATATGGCACTATTGTTAAACAGGCCACAAAGTATCTCTATAAAGCTGTTGAAAAAAAAAAAAGCCTAGCATACAGGTACAAGGTACACAATACAAGTATATAACTTGCTCTAGGCATTAAGGGGATGACTTAATTACGACATGTCCGGAACTACAGATCATTATTTTGAGGTCCACTACAGCTGCATTCATTGGATACCATACCACAGGTGGCTCTACAACAATCGCTGAGGCCGAGGGCAAGCGGCTAGTGGTAGAGAAAGTTTTACACACTCAAAAGGCCACAAAAAGGTCTCATACTAAATAAACTTAAAATTTAGCTTTGGTAGCCTAAAATGTCATTATTTTTCGGAATCTAGCCTTACCATCGCAAAACTCCTCCAGTACCACCCACTTCAGCAGTTATGACAACTGAAAACCAATCTGCTGTTGCTATTACAACACACCATTTTTGTCGGCTTTCCATGTTTAGAAGGAACGGTCAATTGTCATTTGCTTCCAAAATTTCCAGATTTTCATTCCAACGAGCCAGATTGGATAGATAATCTCACAGTGTGTGTATGGGCAGGATTTGGGTGAGTTATTTTGTTTCTGTGCATGGTAAATAATGGCTGCTTTTTTTCTTACACTGCATCAGTTTGAACACACGCCACCCAAATCTAACTCTCTCTGCACATGTTACATCTGCCCCACTTGCAGCACAGCATAGTTTTGTCCATCTGCAAAAATCGTAGCCTTGCTAACTGAATCAGGCCGCATGTGCCTTCTACTCCACCTACCATCCAGCAATCACAGGAACCAATACTAAAAGGTAACAGTTCAGAACAAAGCAGCTACAGCTTGGAGGTGGAGAGTACCATTTTCTACAACCTGTGATTAAAGTCTACATACTGGTACGCAGAGTAGCAGCAAGTGTAAAACATTCACACACTGAATTTAAGGGTCTTAATGTGGGTGGTTTCCAATGAATGTAGTTACTTAGATTCAATTTTTTTTTTAAACATACGGTACAACAAAACCATTAAAAGAGATACACCGTCACACAACAGGGCATACTGCTTACATCAGGCATGGCCAAACTATGACTTGCCACAGTTTTGCTATTAGGGAATGCTAAAACTATGGCAAGGCATGCTGGGATGTGTAGTTTCACAACAGCTGGAGGGTCATAGTTTGGACATGCCTGGCTTAAGGCCCCCATACACTATGCGATTTGGGCATGATTCGGATGAATTGGGTCATGAAATCAGCCCAAATCGCACTTGTAGACATCCCGCCCGACCCGATGCTCGGTCCCATGCGCATCGGGTTGGAATCGGGAGGTCGGACGGGCTGCACATAAGATTTGCTAAATTTAGCAAATCTTATGTGCAGCCCCGCCCCTGAGCCGTGCGGGGGACGGCAGCGGGCGGGGGATGCCGGCTAATAGAGAGCCAAGCGGAGGGAGCAGGGGGAGGCTGCATAGGGAGCCATGCAGGCGAGGAAGCTGTTGTGTTCAAAAGTGCCAGCGGGAGCAGGGCACCGGGCAGTAGAACACACTGCGGCGGGAGGAGCAGAGAACTTGAAAGGAAAAAAAAAAAGCCCATACAGATGACTAGAAAGCCATTGATTGGCTGAGACCTCTCTCAAGTTATCTGCTCCTCCCGCCTCTGCCCGGCAGCCAGCGTCTTCTCCCTGCCCGGCGCCCTGCTCCCGCTGTCACCGCAACAGCTTCCTCCTGCCCGGCTCCCTATGCAGCCTCCCTCTGCCTGGCTCTCTATTAGCCGGCATCCCCCGCCCGCTAACGTCCCCCGCACGGCTCCCTCCTGCAGCTCCCCGGGTACTGCATATGATAAATCCATGCGATTTATCATATGCAAAACTTGGCACATCAAGTGCCTAATCGTGTGTCCCCCTCCCGGGGAGCTGCAGGGGAAATCAGGTCCAACTTGTCCCTAGGACAAGTCGGACTAATGTATGGGGGCCTTTACATTATGAGAACTACACAGGTCTCTGATGCAGTGTTGGTAAATAATCCCTAATGATATGAATGGGAACACCAATAAATAATCAGGGGATAAGACACCAGGTTCTAATTGCCTGCAGATGTATATGGAACTGGTTTCATCTTTTCCAAGGAATGGCAGTGTCAGGAACGGGACTGAGCCACAAGAGGTCACTACTGAGCTCACTACTGTCAGCAAAAAAACATTTGGAAGAGGTTACAAAATAACTTTACATTTAATTATTGTGCGCGCAGCCAATACTCATAAGGCTGAAACTTATCAGACTCGTTAGGAGCAAACTAAACTGGTGTAATCATGATTATTAATTTAGCACACACAAGACTCCAATGCTTGCAGGTGAGGTTTTCTTATCATGCAATGCAGCAGAATTGCTAGACCATTGAGCAAACATCAGGATAAGGAGGGAGGAAGATAGAGGCAGTTGTACACATGAAGTTTATCCAGCCCTTGTTTGGTATCTATACCCTTCAGTGACCAGCTAGCCCTCGATGAGCACTGCACGTGCATTGTCTTCAGTATCCAAACATGACGGAAAGAGACCATTCGTCTACTGTATGATGGGATCTCTATTTCCTTGGTCTTGGGGCCGCAGGACATCACAACCATTTTGAGGGGGGGGACTAGCAACTACATCAAATTAAACAACAAAACCAAAAAGTAATAAAAAAGGACCATAAAGCATGGGGGTTGTGTCTGGTTGCGTAGAACTCTGGCTTCTGCGCACATGCTGTGGACGCTCAGACATCTGCCAAAAGCTGGGCGTACAAAAGCATTGAAATGATAAATGGTGAATAAGAAACATGGCAGCTAATCTAAGCCACAGACGGAATAAAAACTACAAAGAAAATGGCAGTATGGAACAATGATACGCAACCTATGGCACAGAAACCTATGTTTCTCCTCAATTTAAGTGACTATGTTTTAATGGAGAAGTATCTTTTATTTTCAAACATTTCTGGCTTAAGGACATAAAAAAAAATGTCTGCTTGCAAACGTTCTACGAATCATTTAGTTCCAACTGTTTTTGGTGCAGTACCTTTCCCTCACCACTAGCTGTTGTTTTCCAATGGACAGCAGCATAAGTTCTCAGTGGAAAATAATAAGATGCATCCAAAGTTATAGAGGTGCATTAAAGATTAAAATACATTTAATTGTGCACAGTATTAAAATAGGGTGATGATACCGACATCGGAATCCCAACTGTTAAATGCCTAACAGTCAGGATACCAACTTACAGGGGATACCAACTTACGTGGACCCCTTGTGGGGGTCCACGACCCCCTCCCCCCCCCCCCCCCCATAGAAAGACAATAGAACCTGTGGAGAGCAACAGAGCCCAATGGCGTACCAGCATTTGGGATTGCGATGACGGTATACTGACCGTCGGAATCAAGATTGTCGTGCCACTATACCACACCCATTCAAAAAGTACAATCAATTTTCAAGCGACTTTAAATAATACTTCTCCTTTAAAACAAAAGTTGCTTGAAAAAAACAAACATTTTTTGGGACTCGTCTAAAAATCGGTGAACCCTTTTCAACCACAACTTTTAAAACCTACTCTGGACAAAGGTTGGGTACCAAATCCGGAAAAATGGATGAATGGTCGAAACAGATGGCTAGAAGGAGGTACTGGGTAAAAGAAAATATACTGGGAAAGGGGGAGAGATGAGATGTTTTGTTTAAAAATACAAAAGAACAAATACAAACAGATGGATAAAGACACAGGTCCACTGAGGAATCGGGTACGAGGTTTGCTACTAGACTTATAGGTCACTCTCTCAGACGTTTGGTGGTAAACCGTCCAGCCTGCAAATGAATATAGAGGGAAGAAAACAGAGAGACACTGGTAAACTATGATTAGCTAAGGTCGTTTATCCTACAGTAATCAAAGTAGCTGCTTCAGCTAAGAGATCCTACATACTATCTACAATGGATAGTTGGTGGCACTCTTGCAAAAA
Source organism: Crinia signifera (assembly GCF_055691185.1). Taxonomy (NCBI): domain Eukaryota; kingdom Metazoa; phylum Chordata; class Amphibia; order Anura; family Myobatrachidae; genus Crinia; species Crinia signifera. Next base: position 46,237,314 of record NC_139224.1, on the reverse strand, counting down.
GAAGATAAATTAAAAGTTCTATATAACTCAGGTACAGTAAATAAAAAATGGCATTTTTGGTACAGGAAATGTCCTTTTAAAACTGCATCACCCAACCCGTGCTTTCAGCAGTAGGGTTCCCACCTTGAGGCTCACTTTGCGACAACCCCTTAAGATGTGCAAAGAATGTAAATAGCTAAACACAGCCGCTGGTTCCAGAAGCCCACTGACATAAGATTTGAGTCTCAGCATAACAACTACTGCATGGGTGGCCAAACTGGTCCTCAAGAGCTACCAAAGGTCCACATTTTCCAAATCACCTAGCCGGTGCACGGCTGTAGTCATTACTAACTGTCACATTTTCAAACCTGCTGCATTCATTCCTACTACAGATCCACAGGTTGCCTGAAATACATGAACAGTTGGTAGATCCTACTGAACTACCGGCATGGTCCCATTAGGTCACCAAAATTGAGCCACAACAAGATGGCGCCATATGGACTGCTGCTCTCAGCTGTGCACATTCAGTGTTCTATGCAGAGGCCCCGTTTCTGCAGAAAACCCCTTTTTAAACAATCGTGGGGGTGGTGGATGCATTTGTAAAAGAACATTTTCTACAATAAATAGGTTGTATAAATTCAAAGGGTTTAGAAACAAAGCCAAAATGTCTGACAACTCCCACTTTAAACAATGTATCCTTTCCTAATAGAGCAATCCATCGTGCAGAACTAGCATATTGTGACATGAGATTATTAATGTAGAAAATGCCAATGGTGCAGCATAGCAATGACTGTGCAGAAATGTACCTGAATAGATATAACATTCAGAGGATGAAGATGAATGATCATTTTCAGAGTGCCTGGGCTTGTATCAAGATACAAAACCCTGCAATACAGCAGCAAAGCCACGTGCAACTGGATGGCAGCACAGTCCCCTGTCGCCTCATTATGCAGCCTCCTACTTCCAGCCTGAGATACTGCACTGACAATGATTCTAGCTCAGGAGGAAACCACTACAGTGATAGATTACCTTGTCCGCAGTTGCCATGCACATCAACGCCATCCCGGACAACTCCAGAACAGATATTATCCGATGACACTGTGACTTTCACAGAGCAAGGTTGCTGTGTCTGTACGGCTCGACCCGGAGACGCTGTCAGGGTGGAGGAACCTTGAATTCGGGTCTTTGAGTCAGCATGTGATTTAATTGGATCTTTGGCAGGAGATCCATTACACTCCGCAGAAATATTACCTGCAATAGAAGGAAATATAGGGAACCTCAGCTTAAAAAAGGGCAAGCAGTTCCAATGTAGATTTATCTTGATATGAAAATGCTGCAACATACTTGTTCCATTTTTCAGTTGCTGAACCAAAGGATTGAGCAGCTTTCCACTTTTCAATTTATTTTTGCTGATTCTCCGCCGGCGGCCACTTGGTGGCGCTGCATGAAGGGATCCCACATTAGGGGGAAGCGGTTTACCCAGCCTTATATAAAGAGCCTCTATCTCCCTCCTCTGCTGTACTTGCAGTTCTGAGATCTCTTTCATATGCCTAATGGGGGAAAAAAAACTCAACCTGTAAATCAAAGTAACTAATATCTAGACAATATATTGCTAGTAATTGTAGTGAGGATTTGCAGCTGTGCACTATTTAACATGCATAAAAGGCTTTTAGCTTAACACCTCATTAATAAACCATCTTTGTGCGACTCATTTATCTAATTGTATAGGGGCAGAGCGGCTAAACTTCTGTTTTACATAGTCTAATGGTGTGCACAAGTGTATTTCCCACAAATCCCTGCAGAATGCAGTCTACTGGGTCATTGGGATCAATTCAATTAAAATTGAGGGGGTAAGTTGCCATTGCAATAGCATAGGAATGGCAGCAATGATTGCAGTGCTTGCCCCACCCCTTTCATGTCACACTATTGCCCCACACTCAGATTTTTCTGCACAACCCTAGGGGCAGTGGCACTGAGAGAGGGGAAGGGGGGGGGGGCTGTTGTGTGCTGGGCTGCAGTGTGGGGAGCCTGAGGGCTGAACGTCCCCCACTGCACTGTACATAGTTACAAATCATGGCAGGAGTGGTCATGTGATGCATTTCATAAATCCCCCCCCCCACATAGGCCACACCTTCCAGCATCTGCCAGGGGGGAGGGGCCTGTAACAAAAACTTTATGCATTAGCTGGCACATTCAGGGATCAGAGGAAACCCAGGATTTGGCCCCCAAATTGCCAGGATTTAAATCCCAGATTGGAGTTTCCAATCCCAGGATTTTGGGATTAGACTGTACATACACAGTCTAATGCGGGCAGCGTCTGACCACCCGCTCAGACCTTGCCTGGCTGTTCCCATGCCCGGCATGCAGCTCTGCACAGCGTGACATGGCCAGAGGCATTGCTGCTATCTGCCCCGCTCCCAATGTTAGGGGAGTGGGCGCTTTTTTTTGGGAGGTCAATCCCGGGATTCCAGGATTGAGCATTTTTCAGTCCCAAATCCCAGAACTGAAAAAAATACCCTGGGATTGGCATCCCTAGTTAGCATGATCTGGAGCACACACAATATGACTAAATACAGTGTATTCTATATGTAAACCGTAGATCAGAGAAATGGACGTCTTGAGGACAAAATAAACACAAACATGCTTTATAATATTTAGGTTGATATTACTTAACAATTTAGCATGCTACAATATTGGTATAGCCCATAAATAGCATCCCCCACTGTTTATATGCGATGGGTGCTATGTAATAAAGGCTAACTCAGAATAAGGTTATTATGTATTCTAAAAGCAGAGGCTGCAACATTTGCAGTTCAGCAGATGATGACCCCCCCTCTTCCACCACCCACTGTTCCGGAGTAGCACACAGTTAATCTGTCAGCAGAAAACATCCGAGTGACCACAGTACTGAAATATTGACTTATCGGCAGCTGCAGTGGATGCCTATACAGTATGTAGGCCATTCACATCTATACACAAGAAAATTAATTGACCCATTTATCGAGGGCAGATCGCATTAACGCAGCAGAAAAAATTATGATGCTGTCCCCATCGCTGACGTTTTTAGCAATTGTAAGAGGTGCAGTTTAGCAGCCGTTAGCTCATAAAAGCAGAAGAGTCCGTGTTTATTACTGGTTTACATGCAGCGTGGTAGTAATAAACGAGAACACTAGCCCGATATTTTATGACACTATCTGGTGTACACTTCATTAAAGCTGAGCAGAAATAGAAGTGATTTGGGATACAGCACATTTGTATTTTTTGTTTATATGGTGGCAAATTCTGAATGTTAAATAAATTGAAACACGATTTTGTAATGGAGAAGACTTACCCAAAAATATAATTTGCGATCACAGCTCCCACAGGTTTTTTTAAAGCATTTTTGGCAACTTTCTTATTTCCTCTCCGAGAGAAGCCTGGAGTGGTGATGCCAGTAGTCGGCCACAGAAACAGGGCTGGATTAGTCGCCTTATAAATGCGCCACTAGGCCCCCACCCCCTCCTTGAGGACCTTGGGTTTCTCCCATATTAATCTCCACATTCTGCCCACTTCACTAGGAAGCCTTCGGGATGCAGGAGGGTTGTCTACTCTTGCAGAGCTGCAGGAACTACCCAAAAAATCTGGTGAATAGAAAGTACTGGGAGAATAGGGAAGTTTGAGTTCAAGTTAAGTATTGACAGTGGCAGCATAGTGGTGATCATCTGTAGCACAGCACAAGGTTAGCCTGGGTATAGAACAGGGTTGCCTACTTTACATGTCTCCCCTCCGGATGAGGCCTGGAGAGGAGACACTCTACAACTGTTCTGGGATGGGGGTGGAGCCTAATGTTATCAAGGCCCACACCCAGCACAGTAAATGCCGCTATTCACGTCTCTTCGAGAAGTGGCTAAAATGAAGCAATTTGTGTAATTGTGGCTGCACCCCTTATGAGAAGATCCATTAATACTGGTAAAAGTGGAGTAGGGGGCTGTGGGGGGAGCCAGCTGAATGCAGGAGGCTTGCCCACCCTTCCGGGCGGCAGGGAGGGAGACCCAATTTTCAGGAGCCTCCCAGCCATTCTATGAGGGTAGGCAACCCAGATATAGAACCAATGTCCCGCTAACTGTACTTATCACCATGACGAAGCTCAGTCAAGTACTGTATACCCTAAGCAGGACGATTAAATCAAACTGTTTTTCAATACTGATTATGTAGATTAATGCCTAATCTGGATATAGGCAACATGGCATGCTAGACATAGCACCTAATATTCCTAATTTTCTGGGGCAGTCTCTATTTCCTACCAAAATCTGTGTGGCATGTAGATAAAGGGCATCTGCATCTCCGGCTATGGAGAGTTCAATATGCATTAGGCAAAATCATAGGCCGGGAGATAATCAAATGATGGCATACTGATCTTGGCACGCATGCACAAGGCCATCCTGCGAATACAGAGTCTTTTCGGTACTTATGTAGTATCTGGGCGCCCAATTTTAAAATTGGGTCGGAAAAATCGCATCGAATCGCATGCGATCTGATGCGATTTTCCATAGGATTCAATGTTAACACAGTCCTGTTCATTTCCCCACTATCCAAGTGGGCATAGAGTTGATTTTATAAAGCGTGGTGAGCGCAGCGAGCCACCGAGCCCCGCGAGGGGACGCGGATTACTTAACATGTTTTCCGCGTCCGCTCGCCATGTTTCGGGCTCGGTGCGCTCACCACGCTTCATAAAATCAACTCTATGCCCACTTGGATAGTGGGGAAATGGAGTTGATTTTATAAAGCGTGGCGAGCGCAGCGAGCCACCGAGCCCCGCAAGGGGCCGCGGATTACTTAACATGTTTACCGCGTCCGCTCGCCATGCTTCGGGCTCGCCACGCTTCATAAAATCAACTCTATGCCCACTTGGATAGTGGGGAAATGAACAAGACCTTGTTAACATTGAATCCTATGCAAAATCGCATCGAATCGCATGCGATTCGATGCGATTTTGCCGCAAATCGTGTAGAATCGCATCTGATTGTATGCCTTAAGGTAAGGCATACAATCAGAAAATCGGGTGCCCAGATACTACATAAGTACCGTCTTTTCTAATCCAAAGTCGTTCCAAATTAATTGACAGGAACCGGGTTTTGTGGGTGTCACACAGACATTTTACTGGGAGTGTCAGGAAAAACGCAGGCATGCCCAGGTGTTTTCAGGGTGGGTGTGTGACATCAGCCCCGGGCTGGCTAGCGGATTTATATTACACTGGGTGAGTAGGTCCTGGGCTATGCACAGATTTCACTCTGGTTGGCTATCTGATTGCAGGGCTCTGCTAATTAGCAGTGATCATGTCTGAATAACCCCCATAGACAAGTACCTTGTGTGAGGACCATGACAGAGACGTTCTTAGCATTTCTGTCTTAAGGGAGCCATCGATACTGATTAAATATCAACGGCCATTGGGACTCTGAGGGACGGTGGCAGGAGGAAGGACGCATGGGGATGCTGCAAAGAACAGGTCTATTTCTGCTTTCGAACCTGGTGCCGCACATTGGGTTCAAATCTAGATCGAAGGCAGTTAACACTATTTGATTTAGATTCAATTTCAATTAGATTTTGCTTCTAGAAGCAACATCGAATCGAAAATGTGTCCAAATCGAACCGTGTGTACGCCCCATAAACTAGATCTACCTGCTGACACAACCTCATTTCAGCAATATACAGGCGTTTTACTGAATTTCTAGGAGGAAAAAGCTACCTCTATTATCACAAAGCATTTATTAGGATGTCTGCTCTATACAAGGAATTTGAAAAAAAAAAAAAGAATACATTATAAAAATTCTGCCATAATTATTCCATCACAACTGTTGTGAGTACTTTCAAGAATAGGAAGTTTGGAACTCACTAAATAAATCAACTAGAAAAGTCTACTAAGCCAGATGTCCTTTATATAATTCTGAAAAGTGTTATACAATGACTAATGCAGGCAGAAGAGCTCTTGTGAGTCATATCACATTATCCTTGTAAATTACCCCTAGCCAAGGACATAAAATACTTTTAAGTGCAAGAATTAAATGTAAAGTTATTCAGCTTTCACATATTCAGCCTACACAAACGTGTTTACAAGAGACAGGTAGAGAGCGGTTAATTAGTGACTGCTTAAGTACCGAGGCCAGCTCACATCAAGAATTACAGGGGAATGGTTTCTTAAGACAGACAAGTTTATCATCTACTATTGTGGTTTGGGATCTAGAAAGGAAGAAAGGCCTACCAATAGTAAAAGCACAATCTTGACCAATAGGGCAAGAGAAAGACAAAATAATGACCTACTAAGGTAAGATCTAGATTAAAGTCATTCTTTTAGAATCCTCGTTCATCTAATGCCCCTTTCACACTGCACCTCGGACCTGGCTTATTGCCAGGTTGGTGATGTGTCAAGGTGCGGTGTGCACCGAAGCTTATAACCCAGGACGACCAACCCGGCAATTCAATCCAAGTTATAAGTGTAAACCCGGGTTGCCCTCTGTAAAATGGGCCAATGTGAAACTGCAGGACCTGGGTCGGGCCTGGCTTTGCAATGTAAAAGATGTAATAAACAATGACGGCTCAATCAGACAAGGTCTGCAACACAAGGAGAAACCCACCCTGATAGGATAATAGGATGATCTAGAAAAATATGCATGATTGACCACACAGAGTCAAGATCTAGCTTGAAGGCTCTGCACACAAAGCAATGATATTCCACAGCAGACCTGATCTACTAGCACACAATAAAATGTAGTAATTATTTACAACAGTAATAACTATAATAAGCATCAATGGACCACAGAGGAACATAAAAAGGCAGAATGATATGGTCAAATATAAGGATCTATCAAGGTTTTGAAATAACCCACAAACAACTGATCCAGCAAAATATGAAAGTGCAAAAATTGTATTTATGGCTATTTGGGGGATGCCAACATTTATGAGTAATGACTTCGGTGTCCCAAGTGCTGTTATAGGTATGAATATCCGTATCTTCAATGTTCTGCTGTGCTACAGTAATAATGCCCGGAATTCAGCCTTCTCCGGTCTAGACTGACTTATCTACGAATGGGAAATAAATGATTTGATGGTGAGCGACCATCAAATTACTTTTCACCAGTGCAGCCGCATGCGAGTGGATGCGTAAGCATACACATCCACTCACATGCAAATTTGTGTGGTGGTGGGGCGATCTTTCGGTCAGATGCCGTTTACCTGTTCGCTAGGCTGCGAACATACAGGTCTGAGTAAGGACCTAAGAGCACTAACCATACTAAAGTCCTAAGGGCAAGCTCAGCTGTGACGCATCTGTTTGGACATTAACATCCTTCAATATAACAAACGTATTACTACGGTATATTCATGTGTGAACTTAAAAACTGGAAGCTTATAAAACAAATCTGAGCGGCCTCTCAATTGATTAGCTATTGTGTCGATTCAATTTATAAGTTGATGCCGCTATAAACCGATGTAGCCTACTAGGTTTATACGTACTTTTCTCGGAGCGTTTGTAATTCCTTCTTCATGTCGGCATCCTCAAACTCAGAGTCATTATCACTGCTCATATAGGAAGACTGCGAATGAAAAGACGTTACATTTATTGAAGGGACTTTCACGACCGGGCCGTTAGGAGAATCAGGGCTTTGTATACTGGCCTTTCGATGCAAGAAAGCCGCAGCTTTCTTCATGAAGTCATTAGCAGCCCCTTTGCTTGGGGTTGATGGAGCAGCATCTTTGGGTTTTGACGAAGGAATCTCATCACCTGAATCGCTTGACACATGTCCACAGAAAAGAGAGTTTATAGGTGAAGACGTATGAGCTCGAGGTACTGATGTCTTGACTGGGATTGATGGAAGTTGGTCAAGATAGACATCTGGTGGTGCAGAAAACCGCAGATAACTTATTGATGTAACGGTTACATCATCTTCTGTGCTCATCACTGAGAACCTTCCAATAGTTTTAGACCGATCAGGGTGATGTGGTCTCTTTTTGGGAGAAGATCGATCTAAGGAACCACCTTCTTTTAGACACTGATCTCCAGAATCACCTCTTTGTGACTAGGATGCAATTAAAAAATAAAACAAATATATCAAAACTACAGTAAAACAATAAATAAAATAATAATCTGATCAACACCGACATTTCCCTACTTTATATAATTGGAACATGAATTTAGAATCTAAAAAATACAAAATAAGAATTAATTTAATTAATCTTCCAAAATTATACACACATTTGGAATAAAACAGCATTTAACCTAAAAATAAAAACTGTTACATGCTCCCCTACATATTTTGTTTGCCCCCTTGCAGATATTGACCATTCTATGTAACCATTTTACCTAACCCACTCAATCCAAGAATGCAATATCACTAATCGCACTCTCATCCTGGAGTAAATCGTATGGATTCTTTATTAACTACTTTAGACTTCATGTCACCTGCAACTAGCCCTCACTGGCTGTAGTGTTCCTATGTACAAACCTGCAGCAGCCAATAGATTTTAAACAGGATGCGGACTAAATCCCCACAGTCAGGATTCCTGACAGTGAGATCCCAATGGTAATCAACCAGACACAGTAGTTATCAGTAGTTCATTACAGGGGTTTGAGTTTGGCACTAGGGGAACTGTCAGGGATAGACTACAGGAGGTTGGAGGTGGTTAAGGTTACAATGAGTGTAAAAATACTTATGGGATGTGTCAGAATTCGGGCTATAAGAACTCCACTGACTGTCAGTAACTAGACTGCTGGAATTACATATTCAGAACGTTTGAATGACATTTTCTGGAACTAGTGTTTGTGTTATCCATCCAAAACGGTATCCACACTGAGCGGTCAAAGAAAAGAAACACTCCATTGGAACAATTTAGAATTGCATCAAAATACAACCAGTACTAAAAATACCATTAGGCAGACACAACACCGACACCGTAATCCTGACAACAGTGCAGATGCCAACAGACTGCATCTCGATCAAAAGTATGCCGGGGTGTTGTAGCGTTAGCCTGGGGAATGAAGGGGGCGTTAAGTGTAGGCACTAAATGATGGGAGGGTTGGGCATAGGCAAGGGGGTGGGGGAGGGGGTGGATTAGATTTAGGCTGCGAGTAGTGTGGGGTGTATTGGGAAGAGGGTAATTATATTTACCCAGAAGCCCCTGTTGGGATCCAGTTCACCGGTCACGAATAGTGAATCCCCTGATATTAGCCCAGGCAACCAGACACCTACATTATTTTATACGATATAGAGATACAAAATGCAGTATAGTGTCGACACACTGAGAATACTGTACATCCCACAAAACCCCTAAAATAACATGTGGGTAGGATCCCCTGCAGTGCAATCCAAAACAACCTACCTTAACAGAAATATTTCCCAATAGGAAAATAACAATTGGTCATGCAAACTCTAGTAGTCTGAAAAGTCAATTTGGGCAGAAGCATTTCTTCTTCTATTATTAAAATCAAATCCACAAAGTACAAATCTGTGCTTTGAGTGACCATAATTGTAAAAGTCATTACTAAATATGATATATAAATGATTTGCACTGCAATGAGATGTATAATAAAAATAACCATCTGCATACAGCTGAAGTAGTAAGTGTATAGGGTTCATCAAGCTTTAAGAGGTTTGTTGCATAATTGAGAGGCATTTTGTATGTTGAAGCTAAGCTATTAGTCATTAAAAAAGATTTCCTAAAGCTTTGTGTAAGAATGTACCAACCAATCAGCTTCTGTCTTATTACATTGTTTGAAAAATGACATAAGCGGATTGGTCGGCACTTCTGTGATAAAGGTCTACCTGAATTAAAATAATGCACTAAAATTCAGTGAGAGATTCAGGTTCTTATTTCCTAGGGAATGGAGAAAACAATAAATTCAGCCAAGAAACCTTCTACTTCAGCAGACAGCAATTTCAACAAACATTTATAACTTTGAAAATTGTTTTTGTTTTTTTTTTTACATATTTTAAGTTTCTAAAATTCCCTATTTGTGCTAAAATTTGAGCTTTACAGGTTATAAACATTCCAAAATCCCATAGCAATGAAACTTACCATCTGGCTGAATGAATCACGAACACCATTATTGTTGATGCCATCAGCCATCTCTGTTAGTAGAGTTCTCTCATCTGGAGCAGATAGGGATTTGTATAGATTTGCGGGTTCTGCATTCATGTGGTTTGTGGTCTGAAAGCTGATAGCTTCCAAAGCACCTTCTAAAGTTAGAGAACCTTCAGGCGTACCAGCAGGCAGGTTAGCTGGAGTATATTCCTGGTACAACAAAGTACGGAGTTTCTCATCTAAACTTTTAATTGTGTCATCCGTGAACTCCACTCTGGGAGGACCTTCCCCGTCAGACTCCATATTCGATTGTTGCAGATTTGAGTTCATCCCTGGTAAACCTAAAGGTTGCGTCTGTGAGATAGACTGAGATCCTTCAGGAACAACAGAAAGTTGATTTGTTCTTTGAACACCCTGAACAGTTGAACATGCATCTAGCTTTAGGACAACAGGGGAACCAATGTCTGATTCATATAACACCTGCTGCTCAGTCTGAAGTTCCAAAACTTTTTCCTGAGGAACATGGGCTTGACCATTCTCACATGGTACATGTACTTTCTGAATGGCTTCACCTGAGGTTACCAAAGTAGAAGTTTGATCAGGCGGTAACATGCATGCCTTGTGCTCTGGTTGTGGTAACATATGTGCAACTGAAGCCTCTTTAAGCAAAGGTCCATCAGATCCTACTCTGTCAGGCTGTGCTTCCATTACTGGCTGCAGAACCGTAGAAGCACCAAGACCAACAGGATCTCCTTGGAGGAAGGAAAGTGATTCTGGGAGAGTTTGCAAATCCGAAGACGATATAGTGGAGGAAGTCACAGAAGCAGGAATTCCAATTGTCTGGTCGCAGATATCTGTTAAAATGGACTGGCCTGCAGCTGAATTGGACTTTTCTTCTTCTGCAGAACACTTATGTTGGTTATCGTTACAAATCTGTTCATCTGTAACAAATTAAAAAGTTTACAAAACCATAATGTAGTATATACTTTACTATTTCAAATGCATCAAATGTGCTCTCCAGTTTGGCAAACGTAAGTAAAGTCGGTACACAGTTGTTAGGTTGACAGCACTATGGTCAACCACTGAAGGTCGACATGAGCCATGGTGTACACATGGGGAGGTTGACATGGGCTTAGGATGACACAAGCATTAGGTCGACATGGGCTAGGTCGACAGTCAAAAGGTTGACATGGGATTTTCCCCTTTTTTGAGCCTCCAGGCAGTATTTCATTCCCTACCATCCACTAAGGCGTGGTGGAAGAATTATATAGCGCCCGAAGCATGGCGAGTGCAGTGAACCACGCACTGTGACGCTGTGCACCGATAAGGGACATTCAGGATAAAAAAATTAAAAACTCCATGTCGACCTTTTGACGGTCGACCTAGCCCATGTCGACCTTCAGTGGTCGACCCTATGACCCATACCCACTAAAGTCTATGGCAGGGATGGGGAACCTTCGGCCCTCCAGCTGTTGTTGAACTACACATCCCAGCATGCCCTGCTACAGTTTTGCTATTTGGCCATACTAAAACTGTTGCAGGGCATGCTGGGATGTGTAGTTCAACAACAGCTGGAGGGCTGGTGCCGAGTCTGTGTACAGTTCCCGCCGCCCGCCACAGGTCTGGTGTTCAGGTGTGGAGTCGCCACCTCGCTGGAGGGATGGGGTGCACCGGTCCTTATAAGAGACCTGTATAAAGCATTCCGACCACAGCTGAAGTTGCTTGAAGTGCACAACACTCCTGGTCTACCTCATCCCTTATGCCCATGGAGCTACTGTACCTCTATTCTTCTCTCCTACATCTTCTCCTCTTCCTCCCTCTGACACTATTTCTCCAGTTGCTCTCTGCTGGGGGTCTCAAATTCTCACACACTTAGACTCAAGGGTTGGAGTTCTATTGCCTTTTACCAGCAGGACCATCCTTGAGGTCTCTTCCAACCTGCTAATCTTCAACTGGCTGGGATGTTGCTATGGGCAACCTATCAGACTCTACTTCTTTATTTAGCACCTTATAGAAGATAATAGATAGTACCTGATTGGTTGCCCATAGCAACATCCCATCTGAAATAGAAGTCCCATCTAGTAAATTGGTACTTGTATATTATCTGGGCGCCCGATTTTTTCATCGGGTCGGAAAAATCGCATGCGATGCGATGGACCCGATTTTTCCATAGGAATCACTGTTAAATGGTCCCAAATGGCCCCCCAAAATGCCCCCCCCCCATTGTTTGTATGCCCCCTCATTGTTAACGCCACCCCACCATCAACACCAACCCTAAGCGTGGCGAGCGCAGCGAGCCCGCGAGGGGGCGGTGGTACGCGTCCTCTAACCTTTTCATACCCCCACTATCCACGTCGGCGTGGAGTTGATTTCATATAGTGTGGCGAGCGCAGCGAGCCACCGAGTCCGAAGCGTGGCGAGCCCCGCGAGGGGACGCGCATTACTTCACAGGTATTACGCGTCCGCTCGCCACGCTTCGGGCTCGCCACACTATATAAAATCAACTCCACGCCGATGTGGATAGTGGGGGTATGAAATGGTCGGAGGAAACGTACCGCCGCCGCTCGCCACGCTTCGGGATGGCGTTGATGGTGGGGTGTCGTTAACAATGAGGGGGCATACAAACAATGGGGGGGCCTGGGGGGCATTTCACATTGACCCTAATGGTCTCAGGTATCATTTGGGACCATTTAACATTGGTTCCTATGGCTAAAATCGTATCGCATCTGATTGTATGCCTTAAGTTAAGGCATACAATCAAAAAATCGGGCGCCCAGATATTACACAAGTACCAGTAAATTTCCCCCGCATATGTCAGGACTTCACATCCCAACAGACCATCAGCAACCAATCACTTCCTTTTACTCCCCCCTTTCCCTCCCACCTCCCAACTTGACCTGATCTCCCCTCCTACCTCTCCATCTGCTTGTTCCCATCGGTATACAGTCATTTGGTCTACGGCATGTTGGTCGACAAGCATTACGTCGACACCATTAGGTCAACATGGGGATAGGTTGACATGGGTCAAGGTCGACAGATACTTTCTTTTTATGTGAGCTCATTAGTACTTTTGACTTACAATACCTTTCCTCACCTGACATCTCCCCCCCTCTCCTCAGTTGTATTACCAACTGTCTCTCTGCTATTTCTTCTTGGATCTCCCAGTGCTTTCTGAACCTTAAAAGGTCAAGTGGTGCCCATACACGTTACAATTATTGTATACAATATCGCATCTCATTGCATCTCGGTTTAGCAATGAGATGAGATCTAGTACAAAAAGTATGTGCTGCACATACTTTTTGCACTAGATCTCATCTCATCTTATTGCAAAACCGAGATGCAATGAGATGCGATATTGTATACAATATTGTATACAATAATTGTAATGTGTATGGGCACCTTAGGACTGAGCGGATTATCTTCCCACCTTCCCGCTCAAACTCACTATCTATTGATGGCAGGACTATCTCCTCTAGCCCTAAAGTGTGCTGCCTTAGAGAAATCCTGGACTCATCCCTCTCCTTCAGACCACATAGCCAGCAACTCACAAACCTGATGTTTTTATCAATATTTCCAGGATCAGACCCTTTCTCACCCAGGATGCTACTAACACCCACATCTTCCTGCGGTTTTCTGCCAATCTGAACTTTATTTCAGTGTCCTCTGCTGATGCAGTTATTTTTATGTACCCTGAACTTGTCCTCTATTGTATTCAACTGTAAGTCACTGTTTCCTGCTTTGCTGATTCCTTATGGCACCCAAAAATAAAGGATATATTTATATAAACAACAAATATATCTAAATTAAATAAATACCTGCACAATCAATTGGCTGTTCCTTTACGGTTACTGATGATACATCTGAAGAACTTGGGCTTTCCATCACTGGACATATGATGAACCACCTTTTTCCAGTGTGTAAAACTAAATAAAAAAGACACACATACCATATAATATTTTAAGGTGAAATCAAATGTGTACATAGGTCTGCAGTCCTATGCTTCTGTATGAGTGTGGAAATGTCATTGCTAAGGAACATACAAATCTCATACCGTTTTGCTGATAAACTGGTGTTTTTACGGGGTTGAGTTGATTTTCCTTTGAAAAGATTAAAAGCAAAATATTAGAATGTCTGAACACAGCTTTAGTTACTAAACCACTAAGCTAGACTTTTAAGGCAAAATTATAAGCATATCATCCAAATAATTCCCTACAGTTGGGTTCCCATATCCCCAGACCTGCTGTAGTCACCCTAGAGTGTAGTATTCAATCTATGTAAAATTTTACCCCAAAAATCGGAAAATCTGCACTTTTTTCGCTCAAATACAGTTGTGCTCATATGTTGACATACCCTAGCAGGATTTGTGATTTTCTGCCCATTTGTCAGAGAGTATAAATGATAACTCACAAACTTTTCTTTCTCTCATGGTTCCTGGTTGGGTGAAGCCATTTATTGTCAAACAACTGTGTTTACTTTTTTTACATCATAATGACAACAGAAACTACCCAAATGACCCTGATCAAAAGTTTGCATATCCCAGTTCTTAATACCGTGTATTGCCCCCTTTAACATCAATGACAGCTGGAATTCTTTTGTGGTAGTTGTGGATGAGGCCCTTTATTTTCTCAGATGGTAAAGCTGCCCTTTCTTCTTGGCAAAAAGCCTCCAGTTCCTTTAAATTCTTGGGCTGTCTTCCATGAAATGCACGTTTGAGATCTCCCCAGAGTGGCTCAATGATATTGAGGTCAGGAGACTGAGATGACCACTCCAGAACCTTCACTTTATTCTGCTGTAGCCAATGACCGGTCGTCTAGACCTTGTGTGTTGGATCATTGTCATGTTCTGGGCTGATGAGTTGGGTGAATTTTTCGCAAGTTTTTTCTGATAGCAGGCTGCATTCATCTTGCCATCAATTTTGACCAAGTTTCCAGTAGCTCACACAGCCCCAAAGCATCAGCGATCCACCTCCGTGTCCACCTAGAACTTGTTGACTCGTCTCCAAATGTAACGTTTATTGTTGTGGCCAAAAAGTTAAATATTGGTCTAATCACTCCAAATGACTTTGTTCCAGAAGTTTTGAGGCTTGTCTCTGTGCTGTTTGGAGTATTGTCAGCAGGATGCTTTGTGGCATTTGTGTAGTAATGGCTTTCTTCTGGTGACTCGACCATGCAGCCCATTTTTCTTCAAATGCCTCCTTATTGTGTATCTTGAAACAACCAAACCACTTGTCCTGTATTTCAGCTGAAGTTATTTGTGGATTTTTGTTTGCATCCCAAACAATTTTCCTTGCAGTTGTGGCTGAAATGTTTGTTGGTCTACCTGAACGGGATTTGGTTTCCACAGAATCCATAATTTTACACTCCTTAATTAGAGTTTAAACACTGCTGTTTGGCATTTTCAATTGCTTGGATATCTTTTTATATCCCTTTCCTGTTTTATACAGTTCAATTGCCTTTTCCTACAGATCCTGTGTCAATTATTTTGCCCCAAGAATCCAGACACGTCAGTGCAGCACTGGATGAAAGATGCAAGGGTCTTTCAGGAAACCAGAAACTCACTGACCTTTTATACTCACACACACACGGATTACAAGCAAACCGATCATAGGTGAGGATGGTTACCTTTAGTAGCCATTCAAACTCGCTTGTGTCAACTTGTATGCATGTTATCAGGCTAAAATCTCCAGGGTATGTAAACTTTGGATCAGGGTCATTTGGGTAGTTTCTGTTGTCATTATGAGTTAAAAAGAGTAAACATAGTTGTTTGACAATAAATGGCTTCACCCAACCACTAACCATGAGTGAAAGAAAAGTTTGCAAGTTATCATTCATATTCTCTGACAAATGGCCAGAAAATCACACATTCTGCTAGGGTATGTAAACTTATGAGAACAACTGTATATACTAGACCCAGTTAATCCAAGTGCTGATTTTTCGACTGGCGAAAAACACGAGGATCGCCGAATTACTCACCGATCCATGTGTTTTAGTCAAAAACTTGCCTATTTTTAGCTGATGCAGATTCAACTTTAAACAAAGTCGAAGCTGCATTGGCGGAAAAGCTGGCCTAAAAAGGTATGAATAGGTATGTCCGGATTATTCGGCTAGATTAAAAATATGGACAGGAATGAATATCTACCTTACTCTGTGATAGCCATATCTATGTGCAGTAGGAATATGGACTGCATTAAATAATCTATTTTATCATCATCAGGGTCAGGGTACGGTCTGCTGCATGGTACCCCCCAAAATTACTCACACCAGCACTGAAACTAGCACTGCTGTAGAAGACACAAGAACAGGTTTAAAAACCTTACAGTACTTCACTTAGTGTACAGCAAGCATCATTTGACTGTCATTAGTCGGTGGCTAAGTAATGAGTTTTAATCAATCTAACTATTTCTATGTCATTTATGTCATTTATAAAGACACTGAAAGGGTAACTGATAATGAACACTCCAATGGTGCATAGATCTATTGCTTTCACAAAGGTTGGTGAAGAGGTCCATATGAACTCTCCTATAACAACTACTGTTTTATTTTTAAGTAGGTTTTTTTTTTGTGCGATAACATTAACCCTTTGAGTGCCAAGCGAAATTGTCAAAATAGGTGTGAAATTTGCTAAGAAGACATTTGTATTCATCATATGACCTGTAATGTTTACCTTGTGCAGGAAATATATATATATATATATATATATATATATATATATGGTACTTGTGAGTTATCTGGACGCCCGATTTTTTGATTGTATGCCTTAAGTTAAGGCATACAATCAGATACGATGCGATGCGATATCGCATCGCATCGCATCGCATGCGACCATCGGATGCGATGACCCGATTTTTCCATAGGAATCAATGTTAAAATGATTCCTATGGAAAAAGGGGTCCTTTTCATACCCCTACTATCCAAGTGGGCATGGAGTTGGATATAAACCTGTGGCGAGCGTAGCGAGCCACCGAGCCCGAAGCGTGGCGAGCGAAGCGAGCCCCGCGAGGGGACGGTATTCCGTGTCCCCTCGCGGGGCTCGCCACGCTTCGGGCTCGGTGGCTCGCTACGCTCGCCACAGGTTTATATCCAACTCCATGCCCACTTGGATAGTAGGGGTATGAAAAGGACCCCTTTTTCCCATTGAATTCCATGTTAAAATGGACTCAGTCCATTTTAACATTGATTCCTATGGAAAAATCGGGTCATCGCATCGCATCGCATCGCATCCGATGGTCGCATGCGATGCGATGCGATGTGCCCGATCCGACCCGATTTTGAAATCGGGCGTCCGGATAACTCACAAGTACCATATATATATATATATATATATATATATATATATATATATTTTTTACACACCAACATTTTTTTATTTGAATTTATATAACAAATGTGAGCGACGTGGGCATTTTAGTAGATATTTTGCACATCTCACAGATGTTGGCACTCCAAGGGTTAATAACTGTGTGCCAGTCACGCCGGGTCTCATTACGTATTAACATAACCCCACTGTATCAACTTTTTATTCATTATTTATTAGCCAATCAGAACATTGGAATTAATCTTAAAATCTTACAGAATGTTTGTGTCAAAGACAAATCTGAAACCAATGCAAACAAGGAGTCATTTATGTGTGCTAATGAGCGCACTATGAGATTGACTCAGTACTGATCACATAAGTGATCAGTACCAATGTTTTCCGAGTGGGTCCTGTGATCGCAGCACAGTATAGTAAAATACCTATAAGAGATGCTCACTATGGCTGGACTAACAGCATCTGTCATGTCCCACGAAGTATGTGTCGTCATACACTGTTCAGTTACTGTCATGTTATTATTGCAAAGCTTTGCATCTTGTGAAAATTGACCTTCCTTGTTCCTGTAGGGCTCTGATGTCATTAGCCCTGCCTTCTTCCCATCTCTATCTCATTGTATGTCTGCCATCTTAACCTTCAGTTGATTCCTGTTGAGCTCTGGCAAATTATTATCTTTTCACCTACTGTTTTTGTGCATTATTACAAGAATATCAGCTTGAAATAAACCCTCATCTGGATTCTTCACACATGCCTCTTCAGTTGAGTTGACACTGTCTGACAAAGTCTCCTGATGTAAGTACTGGTTCACTATGGACATACACAGATGAACTGTCTTAAAGGCCTTACATTTACAGCCTGGTTATTGAGTCAGAACAGTGAAAAGATAGTTTATAAACTGCCAGATATACCAGCAAGCCAGCTGCAGCTTCTGCAGATACAAAGAAAGTAACTAGTTTGCCTGCAGTGTGAGGAGAAATCATCAGTGTTTTGCAGCCACACAGACAGCTACATCACACAGATTCTTCTAGCAAGCTACTGTACAAACTCACTCCAGTGTTATTCAGCTCCATTGTACCTGTGTGCTATCATGGCTGAAGGGAACACTGTGCAGCCTGTTCAAGATGAACACTATCTACAATCAGAACAAGAAGTTATGGATCTCAACTTACAGTCTAAACGCCCGGTTAAGCCTACATGGAAGGTTAAAGAGAATCTTGAAGGTAGGAAACATGAACTTTCTGCCCATATCCTAAACTTATGGCAAAAACTACAAAGTCACATGTCCACCATCTCTCAGCATGATTGTGATGTCTCACCACTAGAGGGAGCCCTAGGTCAGCTTTGTTCAGTATATGAACTTTACACAGAGAAATGTCAAGAATATGTACATGTTTTGAAAACGCTTAATACTCACGACGCATTAAAGGAATTGCAAGGCTTCAAACATCTCAATTTGGATCGAGACAGTTTAGTATGTGAAGTTAAGTGTAAGACAGCAGCCAGTATCGCACAATTATTGGAAACATCATCACGCATTTCTGTGTCCACCAGGCATTCAAAGCGATCATCTAAGTCACGAAGTTCAAAATATTCCATGCTTAGTGAACAACTTTTAAAGGCACGTACAGAAGTTGAAACTGCTAAAATACAAGCCGACTTTGCAAAAAAAAGGGCTGAAATGCAAGCTGAAATGGAAGCCAGAGCAGCGTGGGAAAAGGCGGAAATAGACGCTCTGGAGAAACAATGTGAACATGCCACAGCAATGGCACGTTTAAAGATTTTAGAACAAGCTGCCAGTATAAGTGAAAGAGACAGCATCAATTTAAGTGAAGTGGATGCAGAGGATCCTCTTAAGCGCACAAGAGATTACGTCCTAAGCCAGAACAGTGAACCCCTGATTGCTGAAAACATTCCTAACAGGGCACAACAAAGGGACTCTGATCATTTTTCAACAAACCATGTCCAAGGTCAGTACAATACACACACCACAGTGCACCAAGGTCCAATGCCTCAAGAAGCTCCATATACAAATGTATGGTCGCAAACCAATATGCCAGTAAGTCACCAGATCCCTGGTAACCACACAGTTTCATATGCAGCAAGACCTATGGACTTTAAACCAGCTCCTAGGCTAAATGCCTATGCACCCCCATATCTCCCTATGTCTCTTACCCAGAACACTATAAACAATACGAACAACCAAACTCAGCAGCCAGCATTTTCTTGCCCAAAGTCAGAGAAAACAGACATGTCAGACTTCGCAAGATACATGGTTCGCCGTGAACTTATTAAGACTGGCCTCACTAAGTTTGATGATCAGCCTGAGAACTACAGAGGTTGGAAATGTGCCTTCAGGACCGCAATTAGTGACCTTGGCATTACTGCTGCTGAAGAACTAGATCTACTGGTCACATGGCTTGGCCCACAGTCCACAGAGCGTGTCAAGCGACTCAGATCCGTCCACATCGCTAATCCTGCGGCAGGCCTCATTGCTGCCTGGGAAAGGCTAGAAAGGAGCTTTGGAAGTCCTGAAGCCATAGAGAATGCTTTGTTCAAACGGCTGCAGAATTTCCCAAAAATATCCGGCAAGGACAATGAGAAATTTCAAGAGCTCAGTGACCTACTCTTTGAACTCCTGCTGGCCAAGGCTGATACTCACTTACCTGGCCTCAGTTACTTGGACACAGCTCATGGGGTAAACCCAATAGTTTCCAAGCTGCCATACGGTATTCAAGAAAGGTGGACTACACTTGGGTCAAGATACAAAAGGGAAAATCAAGTCTCCTTTCCCCCATTTTCCTACTTCTGCGAGTTTGTCAAGAACATTGCAGAATCCAAGAATGACCCAAGCTTCTTCTATAGTGAGCCAAATCATCCTGGTTCGCTTTCCCCCAAGTATGATAGCCCACGTTCTAACTACAAGAACCATAGGGTGCCAGTGTCAGTGAAAAAGACAGAAATCCTTTCCACACCAACATCAACTCCTGACGAGAGCAACCAAGGCGAAGTGATTGAAAACCCTAATCGTCTGTGTCCCATACATAAGAAGCCACACCCCCTCAAGAAATGCATTGGTTTCAGAAAGAAGCCACTCCAGGAACGCATGGAACTTCTAAAAAAGTTTGGGGTATGCTTCAGATGTTGTGCTTCCACTGAACATTTTGCTAAGGACTGTAAAACTGCTATTAAATGCACAGAATGTGACTGTGAGGACCACGTGCAGGCACTTCACCCATCTCAACTGAATCCTGCACATCTCCCTCCTATGCCAAGGCATGGCGGGGAGATTACAGATCAAACGGCAGGTCCTGCTTCTATATCTTCTTCATGCACTAAAGTTTGTGGGGAAGGGCTTTGTGACAAGTCTTGTGCCAAGATATGTCTAGTCAATGTATACCCCAAGGGACAGCCAGAGAAGACTCTAAAGGTTTACACCATCTTGGATGACCAGAGCAATCAGTCACTCGCAAGTCCAGAACTCTTTGATCTGTTAAAATTAGAAGGAGATATTTATCCTTACACTTTGGGTACCTGTAGTGGAATTACGGAGGAATCTGGAAGGAGAGCCAGTGGACTGGTTGTAGCATCTCTCAAAGACAATCTTGAGATACCCTTACCCACACTTGTCGAGTGTAACCAAATACCATCCAACAGAGAAGAGATTCCCACACCAGAGGTCGCTCTTCATCACATTCACCTAAGGCCCATATCCAATGAAATACCAAACCTCGACGAGAATGCAAAGATCTTACTTCTACTCGGTAGAGACATTCTCCAAGTACATAAGGTGCGTCAACATATAAATGGACCAAATAATGCTCCGTTTGCCCAACGCCTTGATCTAGGTTGGGTTATGATAGGCAATGTCTGTATGGACAAAATGAAGCCGCCTACCAAGATTTCCTCATTTAAGACAAACCTCTTGCCAAATGGTCGCAGCACTCACTTTCGGCCATGCCCACATCATTACTGGGCGAAAGAGAAGCTGGGTAGCAGTTAATTACAGCATGACCATCACAATAATACCAACATAGTCCTGTCTCGGGATGACAGTCTTGGACTTACAGTTTTCAATTCAACAAGTGAGGATAACAAGTTAGCATATGCAAGAGAAGACAAAGAATTTCTCAAGATAATGGACAAAGATTTCACTCAAGATGATTCCAACAGCTGGGTAACACCTTTACCCTTCCGCCTGCCAAGAGTGAAACTACCAAACAATCTACAACAAACAGTTGCAGACCCTGAACATGCAGAGGAGTTTCTCATTCAGGGTGTACAACAAGAAGTATACTGTCAAGAAATTGATAAGATCACAAAGGGAGCCACCCTATCCGAGAACAGTGCACTCTTTGAACTGAACCCAGGAATGGATTGTCACAAATTGCTAAGAGTGGACGGTCGTATAGCAAAATCCAATAAGACTGGAGCAGCTTTAATTCCTTCTGAAATCTTAGACCACAATGACATCTACAGGCGCCAGTGGAAACAGGTTCAACACCTGTCCAATGTGTTTTGGTATCCCTGGAAGACAGAGTATCTACACATGCTTCAAAGTCATCATAAATGGCAGATGTCAAAACCCAACCTCCAGATCACTGACCTCGTTCTCTTAAAGGACAAAGAGGCCCATCGCAATGACTGGCCAATGGGACTTATCACCAAGGTTATCCCAAGCGACGATGGAAAGACTCGTAAAGTGGAAGTCAAAGTGACCAAAGGAGGTTCTGTCCGAGTTTTCTTCCATCCAATTAGTGAATTAGTGCTTCTTCTCCCAAAGGAAGATGTCACATAAAGACGAACTTGGCTACTAGATTCAGCTAATCATAGGAAGAAATTTACTACAAACTTCCAGCTATCATACCATCGACACCTAATTATTTGGATTACAGTGTGGGTTGGTGGAAGTGTTTGCTAGTTGCGACTTCCCCAATCCGAAGATGGGTTTGACACTTGGGACTTCAGTCACAAGATTTAGACTAAAAGTTTTCTTATAATTATCTGTTATTGTTGCAGGTTCTTTTTGTTTACAGGTCTCAAGATCAATTCTGCACTTCACCAAATGACTTTATTATGTTTGAATTATCGTGAAATCTAAAGATTTCAGACGGGGAGTGTCATGTCCCACGAAGTATGTGTCGTCATACACTGTTCAGTTACTGTCATGTTATTATTGCAAAGCTTTGCATCTTGTGAAAATTGACCTTCCTTGTTCCTGTAGGGCTCTGATGTCATTAGCCCTGCCTTCTTCCCATCTCTATCTCATTGTATGTCTGCCATCTTAACCTTCAGTTGATTCCTGTTGAGCTCTGGCAAATTATTATCTTTTCACCTACTGTTTTTGTGCATTATTACAAGAATATCAGCTTGAAATAAACCCTCATCTGGATTCTTCACACATGCCTCTTCAGTTGAGTTGACACTGTCTGACAAAGTCTCCTGATGTAAGTACTGGTTCACTATGGACATACACAGATGAACTGTCTTAAAGGCCTTACATTTACAGCCTGGTTATTGAGTCAGAACAGCATCAATGAGTAAAGAAAAATGAAAGAGGGTAAAAATGTTTATCAGCTTTGTTTGTGGGTGTAAAGCTCTAGAGCATGGGTGGCCAAACCAGCCCTCGAGTTCCACCAACGGTCCACGTTTTCCAAATCACCCAGCTGGCGCACCGCTGTAGTCATTACTAACTGTCACATTTTCAAACATGCTGCATTCATTCCTACTATAGATCCACAGGTTGGCTGAAACACATGAACTGTTGGTGGAGCTCGAGGACAGGTTTGGCCACCCCTGGTCTACCACCTGCGTAAATGCATAAATGTTTCTATATAAATTCAAAATAACAGATATGATCAGGTGGAAGCATAAAATAGACATTAAAAAGGTAAATAATAGTGAAGCATTTTATATTAGCGCCACTACATGTAAAGATGATACTTACTGCTATAAAATAAAATTCAAAAATATTCTATAGAGCGCCTTTACCATGATCACTTGCCAATTAGAAAACAAAAAAAGCAGAAATCCGGGCCGGCGAAAAAGCAGCTATGTATTATTATGCACCAAATCCCAATTGTTGCAGCTGAAGCAGGTACCGATGGTGCACTGAAAACAGATTTTGTATTTCTTTACTAAAGACAGTAAACGTCTAATAAAAGATTTTGCAGTGAACATTTAAGTAGACTATCAGTATTATTCAGCCCACATCCCTGTCCCTTTGTGGTCAGGCTCCCTATAAATTACTTTGCAATAAAACGGTAATTTATGCAGCTGAGAGAGGCAGATGCTGACAGCCGGGGGTGGATTGCAGTCAATTTGTTTGTGATGGATTTTAAGTCTCAGACATGTCGTACGGAATCTGGGAGCGAAAGCACTGAGCATCTCAGATAGAAGAGAGTACTGTACCTCCCTCATGTCTACCCTGTCTTGTTGCTGAGGACTTGCCCCTTGATCAGAGCTTCTCTCCCCTTCCGTGTCTTCGCTCAGCATATCCTCGGCCTTGTCAATAACGTCCTTCATCTGTTCGATGAAAATCTCTTTCTCGGTCTGCAGTATAAATTCATTCTCCACCTGAAAGTATGTACATTTGTTAATTCATCAAATAAGCAAAATAAATTCTAAGTAGTTCAAGTTATTCTGCTACTAATTATCCAATCTGCTCCATCGGAAACACTTTGGGCGGTATTCAATGTGAATACCGGCGAGGTGCAGCGAATCCTGTTTAGGATTCGCTGCACATTCGCCGCGTTCCGGAGCCTCGCCGGCTCCGGTATTCAACGAGTCAGGGGCTCTCTGCCCCTGACCGGCGAATATGAACGCCTGCGGCGAACGCCGCAGGGAGCCTGAGGACTGTGGCAGGCAGAGAGATGGAAGTCTCTCTGCCTGCCCCAGAACGTTTGTGGGGGGGAGGTGGGCTCCCTGGGTGCCAGGCAGCACAGGCTGCCCCCCGGGGGTGCCAGCAGGGGACCGGGTATATTCACTACACCCGATCGTGCATATGTAACGATCGGGTGCAGTGAATATATGAATATCTAATGAGCGGCTCGGCTCCGGCGCCCCCTGCTGGCTGGTCAGTGTAAAAAAAATAAAAAAAAATATTTGTTTTAAAATTAAATATATATTCATGTGCTTACAGCAATCGGGTGCGATGGTCGCGACGCGATGCCCGCGATTTCCCCATAGGGAACAATGTTAAATGCCTCAATTTAGCCGCGATGCCCCCGATTTCCCATAGGAAACAATGGTAAATGGGCCAGAAACCCCCCAAAACACCCCTGAACAGTGAAATGTCCCCCCAAAAGTATTTAACGACACCCCACGATCAACGCGAACCTGAAGCGTGGCGAGCGCAGTGAGCCCGCGAGGGGCGGCGGTACGCGTCCTCCGACCTTTTCATACCCCCACTATCCACGTCGGCGTGCAGTTGAGAATAGAATAGTGTGGCGAGCGCAGCGAGCCACCGAGCCCGAAGCGTGGCGAGCGCAGCGAGCCCCGCGAGGGGACGTGGATACCTGTGAAGCCCGCGAAGGGACGCGTTTACCTGTGAAGGTATCCGCGTGCGCTCGCCACGCTTCGGGCTCGGTGGCTCGCTGCGCTCGCCACACTATTCTATTCTCAACTCCACGCCGACGTGGATAGTGGGGGTATGAAAAGGTCGGAGGACGCGTACCGCCGCCCCTCGCGGGCTCGCTGCGCTTGCCACGCTTCGGGTTCGCGTTCATCGTGGGGTGGCGTAAACTACTTTTGGGGGGACATTTCACTGTTCTGGGGTGTTTTTGGGGCTTTCTGGCCCATTTACCATTGTTCCCTATGATGATTTGGTGAAATTGAGGCATTTAACATTGTTCCCTATGGGAAATCGGGGGCATCGCGGGTACATTGAGCCATTTAACATTGTTTCCTATGGGGAAATCGGGGGCATCGCGTCTGGACCATTTAAGCCATTTTTAGCCGCATACGACGCGACCGACGCGATTTTTACTTTTTTCAATGCATTTCAATGGGAAAATCAGGGGCATCGCGTCGGTTGCGTCGTATACCACTAAAAATGACACCCAATGCCCGCGATTGTGGCCGTGCTAGGAAACAAGTACCCTTTATTTTAAAAGTTCACATTCCACTTCACCATAAAAAGATAGCGATTGCTACTCGGTGAATCATGGCGAAAAAAACCTTCAAATGTATTCGCCATCTGGTCATTGAATAGGGTGATTCACCGTTTTAGTCAAAAATTCGCCAAACAGCACAAATTCGCCATAAAAACATGGCGAATCAGGCTCATTGAATACCGCCCTTTGTATAGGGGCATAAGTCAAGTTAATGAACGAGAACTATTATGTGCGGTATTACCATTTACATCAGTCCCTGTCCCGGTGGAGCTTACAATCTACTGTACATTTCCTACCACACGTATATATACACACTAGCAGTAATTTTTTTTGTTTTCAGAGCCAATTAGCCTACCAGTATATTTTTGGACTGTGGGAGGAAACGGGAGTACCCCCCCATGCAAGTGTTGGGGGAATATACAAGCTCTACACAGATAGGGCTAACCAATGCAATATCCATGCTATCCAAAAAGGGGTATGGGTTATTGGGTTGACCACAGGAAGGTTGACATGCATTGGATCTACTACTGAAGGTCGACATGGGCTTAGGTTGAACCCTGGAAATGTCAACATAGCCTTAAGTCGAGAGGGTCATTAGGTCGACATGGGGAAGGTCGACAGTCCAAAGGTCGACCTGGGGAAGGTCGACAGTCCAAAGGTCGACATGGGTTTTTTACATTTTTGTCCCAATTATCGATAGAGTCATCATAAACACCGCATCGGTGCATCGCTGCGCTCGTCATGCTTCGGGTTAGGTGTCTCGCTACACTCGGCACACTATTCTATTCTCCCTCCATGCCCTAGTGGATGGTAGGTCATGAAATACCGCCTGTCAAAAAAGTGACCTTTTGACTGTGTTGACCTTAGGTGTATCGACCTAACGACCGTATACCCCAAAAAAGAGATTGCAAGTACTTTTGGCCCTGGACTGCAGCAGGGGCCCACCTTCTATGCTTCCAGCACTGAACGGAGGTCATATCTGTGCCAGCAAGTGAGGAGTGAGACAGATGTATGAGCTGCCAGCTGCAGAGGTATTCTCCTCTCTTGTGAACTGGGCACATTATGTGGCACCACTATGGGATATGAAATGAACTAGGACACTACTATGGAGGCACAACATGAACTGGGGCACTACTATGGAGGCAATAAATGAACTGGGGCACTAGTATGGAGGCAATATATGAACTAGGGCACTAGTATGGAGGCACGAAATGAACTAGGGCACTAGTATTGAGGCACAACATGAACTAGGGCACTAGTATGGAGGAACAACATGAACTGGGGCACTAGTATGGAGGCACTAAATGAACTAGGCACTAGTTTTGAGGGATGAAATAAACTAGGGCACTAGTATGTAGGCACAACATGAACTAGGGCACTAGCATTGAGGCACAACATGAACTAAGGCACTAGTATGGAGGCACTAAATGAACTAGGGCACTAGTATGGAGGCACTAAATGAACTAGGGCACTAGTATGGAGGCACTAAATGAACTAGGGCACTAGTATGGAGGCACTAAATGAACTAGGGCACTAGTATGGAGGCACTAAATGAACTAGGGCACTAGTATGGAGGCACTAAATGAACTAGGGCACTAGTATGGAGGCACTAAATGAACTAGGGCACTAGTATGGGGGCACTAAATGAACTAGGGCACTACTATGGAGGCACAAAATGATCAAGGCTACTAAAAGGCACAAAAAGAACAAAGGCACTACTATGGGACATGAAATTAATAAATTATATGGAGAAAACTCTCTCCCTAGAAGCAGGGGCGGATTGGCCATAGACTTTACAGGGAAGATTCCCGGTAGGCCAAGGACCTGCGAGGCCACCTGTCAGCCAGTGACTTTGTGGCCCTGCCCCCTCCTGAATATCTAAATGAGAATGTGATGACGGCATCCAACCGTCATCACAACCAAAGATATGCGCTCATCATATGACTTGTTCTATCTATGAAACCAAACTGTGAATGGCTGGACCTTCCAGAGTCAGCCTAACAAGTGTACTGTAGGCATATTGTCAAAACTGGCACAGAGTCAACCAATCAGAACTAGTTTTGATTAGCCTAATTAAAGTAGCAAGCGCCCAGGCTATGAGGGACAGAATGTTTTCCCATTTCTGCTGCCAAGCAATGCATGTATAAAGAACCTATCCTCAACCAGCAACAAGGATATGGGCAGCAGCTTTTCACTCGGTACCAGTTCAGCAATCCTATAACAGGACAACATCCACTCACCTTCACCACTGAGCCTCCTCCCGGCCGGGAGTTGAGCCCACAGCACCAGAGCCACGCTGACTCCGGTCTGCTGAACTCTCGCAACAACGTCAACCCGGAAGTCTTGCGCACATCCTTACTGTGGAGCCGGGTAGTGCGTCTCACAAGCGGCTTGTTCCAGACTTAGAAGCAAGGACCATGCTCGTGTACCACCGTTCAGAAGGGGTAAGCAGAGGTAGCGGGACACCGCTCCTTGCATCTTGTTTGTTGTTCACTGGGGACATTGCTATATATTCATATCTTTATCATCACCCCCATTATTTACATGATGAATTTATCAGCATATTGAGACATCATTGACTTTTGTTGCTACCACTAACCGCTATATAATCCCGAACGCACCAGTGCATAACCCCCATCCCCCACCCCGCCCCACCAGAGACCACTGCGGTCACCTATTGTGGACATAGGTCCCAGGTGAGGAACCTATGCTTACATAGGGGTCCTTAAAAAGATACCCTAAAGCCCCGGTATGGGGCCACAGTAGAGTGATACCTCGCTGGCCTATTCCTGTGCAGATACCCAGGACTCCATACATTTATAGTCTAATAAAAGCACATATTTTATTATCAAATCAGGTACAGTATTTGTCATTTATGCTCATTTCATTACATCAGTTCATCCTCCACACCATTAAGGTGAGCACTAAGTATTTTTCCAGTTTATTGCATGACCCATGGGTATTGTCTGGACATACCCTTATACTCAGCAAGGACATATATACTGTACTCTAATAATTTGAGGGCTATTGCCTACATCCATTACAAATCGCAGCAGTGCAAATAAAGTATGTGCAACTTGGGGTTTAGTACAGAGCTTGCTCGTCAGCTGCTGCAGGACAGATAAAGTGAAAACCATTAACGTATTACGATTGTGCTGGTCCTTCCTGACCCCAGTCACTATTACCTTATTTATGTGTATATCAGTGGCGGATTCATGCATCCCCAGTGCTATATAAATCAGATGAACAGACGTGTTATTAGTGTGCAGCGTGCAGCATGTAACCATCTAACTCTATATTAATGGAAAAAACAAAGACTTTTTTTGAACTACCCCAGAAAACGCTGAGAACCTGCTTGAGCATCATCCCTCATCTCACTTCCGGGCTCTGGGTCAGATGCACTAAGCTCTGAGGGCCAGATGTATCAAGCTGCAAAAAGTTATAAAGTGGAGAGTGATAAACCACCAGCCAATGAGCTCCCATCTGTCATTTTTCAAACCCAGCAGGTAGGAGCTGATTGGCTGGCTGTTTATCACTCCCCGTTTTATCACTACTTGAAGCTTGATACAACTGGCTCAAAGTGATAAAATAGAGTGATAAACAACCAGCCAATTAGCGCCTACCTGTCATTTTTCAAACACAGTCTGTGTCATAGCAGGTAAGAGCTGATTGGCTGGTTGTTCATCACTCTCCATCTTACCACTTTTGAAGCTTAGTGCATCTGGCCCACTGTCTTCAGGCCGCTCCTCCTTAAGATATCAAATACTGGTCACAGTATTGTTGTCTTAACATTTTAGATCTTTAATTGCACAGGGTGTAAATCATTTAAAGATTGGTAAGGTTTCCAGCCTTCAAGTACTGCAGCAGCAGTCAATGTCATGTTAAAAATTGAGAAACTTCTTATCAAAGAAGGTAAATTATGGTGGGAGACGGCAACCTTGGAACGTTATTTAAAAGATCATATTATACCAAGGGGTTTAAGGGTGGATAAACTACCATCATTTATAACAGAAACCGAATCCTTTAAAAATGAATGGCTTGCCATTTTAGACCATTGCTCCAATTCACTTATGGAGTTGATCATTAAAGAGAAAGGTAATCAGTTGAGAACCACTGAAAAAGAAGTAGAAGAACTTCATACCTTGATTAAACCATATATTAAATCTACAGAGTTTAAAGAATTGGAAAAAAACATAATGGCTAAAATAGAGAAAAACGAGAAAGAATTAAAACTTAAGAAATATAAGAAATACCAAAGAGATAAGCAGGATTACGAGAACGGAGATCACTATAAATGGAAAGAAAATAAAAAGAAAAATCTCATTAGTGTGGAAACACCCTCAAAACATAACCAAGAGGAATTAAATCCCACTACTAATACGCCATACAGGAGACCCAATAATAAACATTTCAAACCTAATCCCCCTAGATTCCAACAACAGTCATATAGGGGACAAAATAATGACCAAATATATACTCCAAAAAACCCGATTAGATACCGGAGAAATCAATATAATAATGATTTAGAGGATAACCGAAGGGATTATAATCACTATACAAGGCGGAGATATAGATCAAATAGAGATTCATCACCTAACACCCATAGAGAGAACCATGGGGACCATACTTGGAAAAATCGTATTATTAGTAAGAAAAAAGATAAAACCCCAGAAAGAGCAGGGATGGATAAACAAAATGACCACCAACATCATCATTTTTTAGAGAGAAGTTGGAGAAGAACCAATTTCAATTAAAAACTAAAGCTTTTGGAAACAACAAAAGGGGAAAAAGGGGAGGTACCCATCAAAATCTCTCTAAAAAACAACGGAGATCTCTTAAAAACAGAAACAAAAGGGAACTTCCGTTGTCACAAGTAAATGAAGGTGACAATGAAAGAGAGGCTCCTATTGAAGTCGATAATGATAATAAAAATAAAAAAAGCAACATTTTCAATTTAAGCAGTTATGTCCTTACTAAGGAAGAGGAAAGTGTCCTTGAAAAAGGCTTGAAATTCTCTCCATCTAATCACGCTAATGAGTATGAGGTGTTTACAGACCTACAAAAGTTTATAAGGAAACTTACTCTAAAAAAATTTTTTGCGGAAACAGAATCTATTGATAACCCGCCGAGTATGGTGGAGGAACAAGTTAAAGTGTTTAAAAAGAAATCTACATTTTTTCCTAGGTTTAAAAAAGGTTGCTATATAGATGTGTTCGAAAGTCTAGTAAAAGAGGATCTAGAGAAAGTGTCACTTCAAAAGGTTCACGACCCAAACCTCACTAAATCACAGAAAAAGGCCATTGAGTCACTTAAAAATAACAACCAAATAGTGATAAAGCCGGCGGATAAAGGCGGCGGAATAGTCATTCTCAATCGAGATGACTATCATACGGAAATTATGAGACAATTAACAGATCAGAGTACCTACAAAAAGTTAAATTCTGATCCTTCCGCTAAAATACAGAAAAAACTGGATATTTTTATCCACCTGTACCTGACCCAGGATGTTATCACAGAAAAAGAGGCAGAATATCTAAAGGTGGATAATCCATCTATACCTGTGATTTACATTCTGCCTAAAATACATAAATCCACCGTAAACCCACCGGGTCGGCCTATAGTTGCTAGTATAGGGTCTATTATGTCAAATTTGTCATGTTACTTAGACAATAAAATACAGCCCATGGTAAAAATCACCAAATCGTATGCTAAAGATACTATTTCTGTAATCAACAAAATAAATGCCATCAAATGGGAGTCTAATTTTCGTTTAGTGACAGCTGACGTAAAATCACTATATACGATCATCCAGCATAAAGATGGAATAGAGGCTGTTAAATATTTCCTGGAAAAAAGTGAAACCAATCAGAAATCGATAAACTTTATTACTGAAGGGATTGATTTGGTACTTACCAATAATTTCTTTTGGTACGAGGGAGAATTCTTCCTCCAAGTAGCGGGTTCAGCTATGGGGGCCAAACTGGCACCAGGGTATGCCAACCTGTTCATGGCGAAGTGGGAGGATGAGCAGGTATGGGCAGGACATCCCTGGTTTGCCAGTTTGGTCCTATGGACCCGCTATATAGATGATATCCTCTTTGTGTGGAGGGGGGATGATGCGACATTGACAGATTTCTGTGAACATCTCAATAAAAATGTATACAACATTGAACTTACATACACACTGAGTGATATCGAGATCAATTTCTTGGATCTCACTATTTATGTGGAGAATGGTCAGATAAAAACAAAAAACTTTATAAAAGCTACCGACTGCAATTCTTACATAGGATATGACAGTAACCACCATAAAAATTGGACCCGTGGGATCCCTAAAGGGCAATTCCAACGCCTGAGGCGTAACTGCACAGACGTTGAAGTCTTTAACAAACAAGCGGGGACCATGAGGAACAATTTTTTGGAGAAGGGTTACTGCCCCGATTTGGTAGATAGAGCCTTTAAAGATAACCAGGCTCGACAAAGAAGTGAATTATTGATTGAGAAACACCATAAAAAGGAAAATGAATTTAAAGAGGTTGCTTTTATTACTGGTTATACATCACAACATACTGTAATAGAAAAGATCATTAAAAAGCACTGGAGTGTACTGACTAAAGATCCGGTGTTGGTGCCCCACTTGGGTCTTAGCCCAAGATTTATATATAGAAGGGCTAATAACTTACGCAATATGTTAGTGAAAAGTGCTATACCAGTGGATAAGAGGCCTTCCCGTATTGCGTCTAAAGGTTTTTACAGGTGCGGCCAATGTAGTCTTTGTAAAACATGCAAGACAGAGAGCAAACTTACCCATTACAAATCAAATGTTACTAATAAAGTATATGCCATAAATGACTTTATTACCTGTGGGACAAAAAATGCTGTATACCTTTTGGAATGCTCATGTGGTACCCAATACGTGGGCAGGACGGGTAGAATGCTGAAGGAAAGGTGGGGAGAACATGTGCGCAACATTAAAAAAGGTAATGAGCTGCACAATGTATCTCTCCATTTTAAAGAAAAACATTTCAGTGATACCAAATTCATAAAAAGCTTTTGTGGAATTAAGGTATGCAACAAAAAATGGAGAAATAAAAATACTGAACAGGATTTAGCAAAACTCGAGATGAAAACTATATACGAGTTGAGAACTCTAGTTCCCAGAGGTCTCAATGTAGATTTCGAGTACAAGTGGTTCATCTGAATAATTGTGGTATTTTTTGTGGTATTTTTAGGGTTACATCATGTTTTTAAAACACCACTAATATTCTTGTTTTTATGTTTGTCTGTCATTTCTTACTACCCGGCTCTATAAATTAAATATTGTTCGAGGATTTTTATGATGAATTTATTTTTACAATGTATTTTATAATATAATGTGCATTAAATTATATTTTAGTTCACTTATTGTATTTTAGCTCTATTATTATATCTTAGCATACTAATTGTCTTCAGCCCGCTAATTATTTTTAGCCTGAATATTTTACAGTTTTATATATAAAAAATTGTGATTTATTATATGTTTAGTATCTGTGTATAATATAATTTTTAGATCAGCTACTATCTGTTATGTCTGTAGTAATTTAATAGACTGATTGCTATAGTACTTGATTAGATTGAGAGCCGGGTATAGACTATTTCAGGTCATTGCGGTCGATTGGTTGAATTAAGATCACATGACCAGCCCTCCAGGTTTAAAATCTGGTGAGAGGAAGAGGACAGCACGTCTTGATAAAGGAGCGATCCGAAACGCGTTGACGGGAGTGCTGTGCAGTCTGGTGTATCACTCACCAGCATTTTACACGGAGGTCGGGACCATATCAGAAGGACTTTCCACTTCAGCGTCTGCAGCGTCTGAGGGAGGAGAACTGTCAGCCCGATTTCCCTGTATTTTATCTTTCTATGTTTGTGAATAAATCTTGTGCACTTACCGGGGTCTCTGGAGAATCCTTTAAAGAAACCGTTACGGACACGCGAGACAGAATACCAATGTAAGTCTACCTGTCCATGCTATCATTGTGGTATATGAGAGAGGAAGTTTAAAGATACCTTTGTGTGCACTCGAGAAAGAATTAGAAAGTAAGTGTTGTTTTGGAAAGCTGAAGAAGCATCCATATCGTTTGGAATTAAAGAAACTGCTTTGTGAACTCGAGACAGGATTAAGAAGTAAGTGTGGTTCTACTGACCCACTAAGGAATCTCACCTGTCTCAGATACATCCAGTTCACAAGCAAGTTCTTCAATTAGCGCTGGTTATCCTCACACCCTTTTGCCTATAGCACTCCCTAGATGCCTAGGCAGGAAGCTGGGCGATAATTTCAGTGTAGGTTAGAAAAGGAAAGGTGTTTTGTTTGGGGCAGTAAATAAAAGACAAACTATTGTTCCTTACCATCATTTAGGAAAGGGAAATATTGTTGTATGATGCTATCTGCACACACAATAGGGCAGATTTATTAAGCCTGGTAAAGTGATAAAGTGGAAGGTGATAAAGCACCAGCAAATCAACTCCTGTTAATTTTCAAACCCAGCTGTGCTGAAGCACTGTGCATGCTAGAACTAGATGCGATGCAATCTAGTTCCAAAAGTAAGAGCAGTACATACTTTATGTGCTGTGCGATGGGATGTGCGCCGGAGTGAGCATTGCATCGCACTGTGCATGGGGGCAATATAGTAAATTCAGTCCTTGGTCTAGACTCTAGTGCAATAAACACAATGAAAAAATAAAAATATTTTGCTTGGCTACAGTTATCCTTTGTACAACTGTGATCTATTAGTGTATGAACTACACAATAACTTGGCGATAAAATGATTGCATTGTACTCTGTTCATGCATACAAATTAATATTTCATAATGGCAGAGACCTTCGCTAATCAACCGGAGCAAAAGGTTTTCCAATGAGGAAAAGACTAAGAATTCCTGTGGTGCTAGACAGGGGCACCAACAGGTCGGCAAGGCCTCGGTAAAACACAGGGGGTGTGACCACTGGGTGGGGTGCCTGGTAGGGGGCGTGGCCACATCCCCTTGATAAAAAAAAAACAAGAGAGAGGGGACAGGCAGCCGTTGTGTCTCTCCCCAGCTCAGCAAACGGCACTGAGCAGCGTGTGCTCAGCTGGGGAGAGAGGCTGTGCTGTGGTGATAGCCTCCCAACTCTGTCCCCACTGCCCAGCTCTCTCTAATATAGGCAGGGGGAGTGGGAACCTCAGCAGACCTGAGCAAAAATTTCCCGCCCTCCTCTCGATGCTGCTGGTGCTAGAACACTTTAGGACGGCAACACAACTACAAATGTATCCTCAAGACTTGCCTCATTATGCCATGTATCATGAGGTGCCTTGCGGAAGTGTGCCAGCAGTTTCCGGATAAGTCTTCTAACATTGGCGGTCTTATTTTGGGTCTAAATGCATCTTATTTGCATCACTATTCATATACTGTAGGATGCACATGCAGCTTCTGCCGATTTATATGACATGCATCATGTCTATATTCTGAATGTGACAGCGGCTGTATGAAAGACTATTTGCGCTACCAATTTACACCAAAGCATGGTGCAAATAGAAAGGCTATGTAACATGACTGCAGCAATGATATAAGACACATCAGTTCCTGTTACTACTAACAATGAACAGTGTAGTATAGTATACTCCATACTACAAACACTATAACAATATAAAATACTATATAATACAAGTTAATATTTTAATTATTACAATAATAACTGTATTACCTCCTCAGTTATGTAATCTGCCTTACCATGTATGTGGCGATCTCTTCTGGTGCATCGCCATCCAAGTCAAATTTGAAGGTCACCATTTTATGGTTGTGTGTTTCCAGTTGGCACTCCACCATCTTGTCCCCGGTGTTACTGACCTACAGAAAACAGGTAAAGGTCGTAAGGTCCTTTTCAAGACACATTTTACTCCCAAAACAGGCTCTGGGCTTACATTGAGGATGGTCAGTTTGGGTCTATTGGATTTTTCCTGGCGGGAGCGAGTACGGGACGACCTCCGGTGATGTTTCTTTGCTGGT
Organism: Crinia signifera; assembly: GCF_055691185.1. Lineage (NCBI taxonomy): Eukaryota > Metazoa > Chordata > Amphibia > Anura > Myobatrachidae > Crinia > Crinia signifera. The sequence goes on along the minus strand of NC_139224.1, from coordinate 46,201,843 downwards.
TTTCCATCTAGTTTACCGGTGCCATGGATTCCCTCGTATCCATCACTCATTTCTTTACCAGATGCTGCATCAGAACCTACATAACTTGAAGAGCAGATAAAAGTGATGGAGAACTATTATAGCTTTCTATTTTCAACATCGTCTGTACTGAAACACAATTAAGAGGCCACTCACTTATCGTAGCTTTGATTTGAGCTTGGCAGATAATCTTGATTGATCTGCTCCTAAGAACAATATGTGAATTAGCACAGAATGTTTACATGATCACACAATGACATAATAACATAATGTTCCACGTCAGAAAACGCATCAATGTTGTCAAGCTAAATTGTCACCAGCGATATTACAAAACAATATAGAGTCATCTCTGCACGATCCAGTGTCTCATCATCTGATTCAGCATTTTCTTCCTTTTGCTGTCTAATATTTGGAGAAGAGGAGACCTTCTCCCATTGAGAGGAACGTATGGTATTTGCATTGTGATATAAACAATCTGTGTTTTGGAGAAGAGGATCGTTCCTTCACATATTGGGACGCATCACTCTTCTTTCAGGCGCCACCGGAGGGAACACCTACATCTTCAGTTTTATAATATAGAATGTTAAAACAAACTACTGTACCTCATGACTGGATTCAGCGACTGACCGGCTGGCAGGACATTGAGTCAGGGTAAGAGGTTCAGAAGGCTGGGAAAGGCCAGACCCTAGATAGGCAATATTCTGGGTTTCAGCCACAGCTGCCTCGGTCATGAGATGGGGGTATGGCGCTTGGGCAAGGTGATCCTGCCCTTGCAGTGGTGGATGGATATCAGAGGGGAAGTGCACAGGTGGTGACATCATCAATGCAGCAGGAGTTCCCTGGTCTAGTGAATACTGGGATAGACCAATGACCTGTACAACAAAGAGGGAGGGGGAACGGTTATTTTACCAGGCAAACTCTACAAGAGTAAAAAACACAGATAGTATTCATGGGCGGAAAGGGTTACACCAATGCATACTAGCATGAACACATTAAGTAGTACTTTGGCTACAAAGCTACGCTACTGGATTGCCTCAGTGACCATTTCAAACCATTCCACAGCGCAGAGTATCAATCAGTTTTTAGGGACAGTAACATATTTAAAAAAAAATGACAAATGTAAACGAAAATAAGAAAATAGCAGGAAAAAAAAAAGATTAAACATGCCACTAAACGCATAGTTATCTTTTTTTTTTAAATAGTAAAAACAGAGTGTGCTCTGCCTATGAACAAATAATTCTTAGCATGTACCTTTCAGTCAAGGAATTGCTAAATATTAAAGTAGTAGTACATTTTTCTCCTCCATAATGCAACAAACTAAATGTATATTTATAAACATCAGGGTAGATTCAATTTGTCATAGGGGTCACCAAATGGGGAAAATCCAAAACTCCGGGCACTTTACCAAGGAGCTACTAGTTAACACCCACGCATGGAAATTGCCAAGCTCCTGGGAACTCCACAATGGTTCACCAATCAGGGCACTTTGAGGGCCTGGGTATTGAAGCTATAGATACCATGTTTAAAGGAGCTAGTCAATGTGACATTTGTCCCATTATATATACACTAACACTTCATTAAGACCCACACGTCTTCCATCCTGAGTAATTATAGCCTTAGCCCTACTAAAGAAATGTTCTACCATCCCCAAAGAGTTTATGTCAAGAGACAGGTAAACTGTAATGAGCAGTACCCTATAACATCATATTACAAACTGAAATATGGATCATGTATAGCACTAGAAAATGTCTGGTTTCCCGGCACTTGATGGCTGGGAACCTCTTTTAATCTGGACACATCAGGTGCCGGGGGCAGTTAGGATTCAGGAGGGTTTAGAGGGCAGCTGGAGGGAGGAAGTCACACTGCGGGTAGGAGAAGTGTGCTTCTGGTACTGGGAGTCCAGCTCCACATCACCCACAGCCTAACCCTAACCTCAACCACCCCACCCACAGCCTAACCCTAACCTGCCCTTCCCACAGCCTAACCCTTGCCTCCACCACCCCACCCACAGCCTAACCCTATCCTCCACCCCACCCAATGCCTAACCCTAACCTCCCCCTCCCACAGCCTAATCTTAGCCTCCACCATCCCACCCACAGCCTAATCCTAGCCTCCACCACCCCACCCACAGCTTAATCCTAGCCTCCACCATCCCACCCTAGCCTCCACCATCCCACCCACAGCCTAACCTGCCCTTCCCATAGCCTAACCCTTGCCTCCACCACCCCACCCACAGCCTAACCCTATTCTCCACCCCACCCAAAGCCTAACCCTAACCTCCCCCTCCCACAGCCTAATCTTAGCCTCCACCACCCCACCCACAGCCTAATCCTAGCCTCCACCACCCCACCCACAGCTTAATCCTAGCCTCCACAATCCCACTTTAGCATCCACCATCCCACCCACAGCCTAATCCTAGCCTCCACCACCCCACTCATAGCCTAAACCTATCCGCCACCACCACCCATGTATCCTAACCCTAATACCTGTATTTATTTTCAGAATCGGTCAGGATTCTGACCGTCGGTATACCACTGTATGTCTTCTAATGAGATCACAACTATTGGTATTTTGCCCACGTCACATATACTGTACCTGAAACATAACTACTGTTCCTTATACAATAGATCAGTTCTATGTCACTAGAGACTAATATAATGTGCTAAATCAAAACAAAGAAAATTGAAGTCTACTCCTATATTATATATATATATATATATATATATATATATATATATATATATATATATATATATATATATATATATATATATATATATATATATATATATATATATATAAACATCTACAGCCTGGAATATGTGCTATTATTCCACATGAGGAACACATGCCTGGTGTGCAGGCAAACTCAGGGGAAGTTGCAATAAGGCAGCTATCCAGCAGCTCAGTGTATATATATGAAGCACAATCTAGGTGATCGAGCGGACAATTGTGGCAGTGCTCTATAAACAGCTTCTAGCGGAAGAACACGTGATCAATTCATTGGAACATAAAAGGACAAAATGGCTATAGAATGACCTTGAGAAGCCAACAAAGTATAATCCATTAAAGGACATAGTATAATAAACAGCTAGTGGTATTGAAAAACCAAAATCTGCAAACAGGGCCCATAATACCATTTTGGGCTAATTACCCTGTTTCCCTGATAATAAGACCTACCCCAATAATAAGCCCTACCCTTATTTCTGGACAACCGTCCAAAATAAGCCCTACCCCGAAAATAAGCCCTAGCTTAATCCCCATTTTGCCCAGTCCCTGTGCTAAACTCCCAGCTCCGCTAAACCCCCCACCCATCCGCATGAAATGGATGCTGCTGCTACGGTAGCAGCCCTGGTACCGCTGAAGCCTCTGCTGGCATCAGCGGTCCCAGGGATGCATTGTGCATGTGACGTCACTGCGCACCTCAAGGACTGAGTGGCGTCTGTTCAAAGACGGGAGCGGAGTGACAGAGCGGCGGCGGAGGAAAGGCTGAGTGGCTGAAAAATGCAGAAGGAAAGGAAAGTGGCAGTTGTGCTTAAAGTATAAGGTGATTGAGGGGCATGATGTAGCTAAAAGAAGGACTGAGGAGCTAAAATAAGCCCTACCCCAAAAATAAGCCCTTTGGTGTTTTTGGACTGAAAAAAAAAATAAGACAGTGTCTTATTATCGGGGAAACACGGTAAAATAATACTTTTTCTTACTGGAGAGAAGAAGTGGACAGAGATAAAATATCAACCAATCAGCTTCTAATTGCCATTTTACAGGCTGTGTTTGGAAAATGACAGAACCAATTTTTTGGTCCTAATCTCTCTACCTAGGATACATCTCAGGGCATTATATGGATAAAAACACCTGCAATATATGGATAAAAAAACCTCACATTATGCGCACTTTGGACACGATTCTGGACCACTCTCAGTGATCCAAATTCGGCCCCTGCCTTGATGATTCACAGCTTACTGAGCAAACCAGAATTAGGGACTTTATCTCTGCGGAATCCAGTTTTCCATACGGCTTTTCTTCAATTCTTCCCCTGGAGCCATTAATAATGTTTGTAGAAAGCTATGTAAACCAAGGCACTGCAGCGCCATTATGCGGTAATCGATAAAGCATAGGTCTATTGATGGTGTTACAGTGAAAAATGATCACATTTTCCCGAACTGCATTATACGCATAAGCAAAAGACTAAGCCACAGAAAATCATGATGATAAAGTAGAGTCAAAGCAGGAAAAAATGTAGTTTTTTTATGTAGTAGAAAAGGATGAACTAAATAGTTTTTTTTATCTTTGAATAACAGAATAGTTTGGTAATTAGTGAGGAAAAAAAAATTTGTAGATATTTTATCAGCTTGACATCCAGCAAAGGAAGAAATCGCAGGACTGATGGGTCTCAAATCAAGTTGTCATAGAGTATTTCCATTAAGCATTGTTCCTCGCATTAGAGAAATGTCAAATTTAGAGTAAAAATATAAAATTTAGAAACTGCAGAAAGTGATGCTAACGCATAGTGGGCCCAATTCATTTTTGTACACTATGATGATGTTCACGCAATTGAAAGTTCAGTAGACTAAAGCCCCAAACACACGGGGCAATGGGAAGGTGCGGAGCAGCACACAAGCGGTGCACCCGCGATGTGTTCTGAGCGATCTGTGCTCAGCGGGGTTTTGCCTATTTTAGCAGGAAAGACAGGTGACGCACGGAACCGTGCACTGCCATCGCTGGGGGGCAAACACACAGAGCGATCTGTGCTCCACTAGAGAGATCTAGTCAGAAGGCTTAGAAATGGGTCTGCAATCACCACATGTGTATGCCCCTTAAAGGGTAAATTTACTAAGATGGGAGTTCTATTGGAGATGGGAATTTGCCCATAGCAACCAATAAGATTTTACTTCTCATTTATTTAGCACCTTCTAGAAGATAAAATCTGATAGGTTGCCCACAGCAACATCCCATCTTCAACAGAACTCCCATTCTAGTAAATTTACCCAAATCATGCACCGCTATCATAGATTGACAGGAAGGGAACACTTGGGGGATGTAACTCTGAGTAGCTGCAACAATGTAGACGTGCCACTGCAATTTTTGTATCGTGTATCTGCAGCAACCATGTATGCAGTGAATGGTTGCGTCACTACTGCCGCGGTCAGTCTGCATGACCACGGACTTACCCGAGAAGGTTATGTTTCTCATTATAGCGTCAATGCTGCGTATGTGTACGCAGTTGCCGAGGACTTTGCGATGGCTCTGGTGGACATCTAAATTCTTTCCTTGGCAGCAGCTTCACTTAGCTCACTTCACTTGATCCTTAGCCTGAAAGATCTCAGTTGTGTAACTTTCCATGTAACTTTACAGCAGCGCAAAGCATCAAATCTTGTTACTACAAATAAGTGACCTCAATGAGGTAAAGAAGTTATTTTCTTTTAGTGAATGGATAGCATAAATACAGGTTTGGGACTCTGAAACCCCTTTTTACACTATACAAGCCAGGTCTCACCCGGGAGTTTGTATCTGAGTGCGACCCAGCTTGCAAAACCTTTCCCGGGAAAAAAAAAACGGGTGGTTATGTCATCTAGAGGCAGGGTCAAGGCGGCACTGGGGTGGCCTTTTCCCAGTGGTGGGTTTTGTATTTCAGTAAATGGGACCCGGGACGCATCGACCAAGGTTACCCGTTTACACTGCCCCTGCACTTGGGAGCATACCAGGTTGGGTTGGATTTGCGTTTCCACTAGCAAAAAGCCAAGGTCGATACGTGTCCACACGCAAAATCCCGGGTTATTTTGGCTAGTGGAAAAGCAGTGAGCTGAAGCCTCTATTCCAGGAGGACAAGCAGGTTTATCAAAGAGCAGGGCTGAAATGTAAGATTTCAGTCAGGTTGTTCACTTAAGAAAATAAGATCTGGTCATGTCCGTTAGGCAGGTCCTGTTTTCAAAAAATCTTTTTGTCAGAAGAATACTTATTAGTTGTTGATTTTTTGCCGAGTAGATGACGCTTTATGGTCAATAAGACGAGTCAGTTACAGCAAACAAAGTTTGTGTTTGGCTGATTAAATGCTTAGATCAAATGAACTACTACTTTAAATTCGGGCAGTTCCAACCACATGCCTATGTAAGTAATGTAAGCATGGTAACACATAAGACTGACATGTCTAAAGGCCTAGAACATGCCAGTGAGCCCTTTATGCAACAAAGAGCATTGTATGTGTATGACATTGTTTTCCTGCTGTTAGAATGTGATCTCTCGGACCTACCACTTGTGTCCTTGCCCGCGACCCTGAGTTTGAGCGGATCTGGGCATCCCACGTTAGACACAGAATAGAAATTAAAGGGATATTATAAGGTATTACCTGCTTCCCAGCCCCAGATGTAGTCTGATCAGGAGGATGGGATATGCTCGGATGATGTGACTGAGGAAGAGGAGGATGGGGTTGCTGTGACACGGGCTGAGCACTCTGTGAGTGATGGACAGCAGCAATATCACTCTGAATAAACTGCTGCAAGGACACCTGGTACCCCTGTGTTAGGGGGTGCTGTGGGGTTGGTAATCCTGGCACACCAGGGGGCACCACTGTTAATAAAGGTGCAGAAGCCACCTGGATATTCGGCACCAGATTAGCCTCATAGGATACCACCAACTGTGGGTTGATACTAGGCCCTGCAGGGGTCACGGGAAGGTTGGACATAACCACACCTGGAGGGAAATACTGACAGGGAGCAGGCAGGGGGGTGATACAGACAGCAGGTAAGTCAGAGAGATTGGCAGGGAGGCTCTCAAGTCCTGTAAGAGGAGTAACTGCTGGAATGAGAGGATACGGAGGAAGCTGAAAAACAATGCACAAAACAAAAACAAAAAAACATTAATTTTACCAGTTCCATCATAACAATTGTATCGACATGAAAATTTAGTGCTTCATTAAAAAGCCAAGTCTGGGCTGCTGAATCATGTCTCTCGGAAAGCACTAAAGGATAAGAACTACGAAACAAAAACATGCACAAACCCCAATTGCAGGAAATAAAAAAAGGGACATTTAAAACAGGTAAATGATCCTGTTCAGACCTACTCAATATATGCTACTCATTATATACAACATCATTATTATAGTGTAATTGGCATTTAATGTTTGTTGCTAAGCTTGAGTTACCATGGTTTGGCCAGTTTGGAATATTCCATTGTTGAAATGAGCGAATACATTGGAGGAATGCGACAACGCAGAATATTCAAACTAAGAACTTGTTTAGTAGGTTTCTCAAAATAAAAAATGGGTCAAACATCCAAAAATACTGTTTTTGAACTTTGACCACATTCCCCATATGCACCAAGCTTCCGAAAGCATTCTGGAGCTTACACCAGACAAGCAAACCCAACGATAATTGGCACTGCCTAATAGAAGCCTACCCGGCTACTTCTTGATGCCACCTGGCTGGAAAAAAATTCTGGGTAGAACACTGCATTATATATTGGAACTGTATGATAGTTTTTAAATAGAACCGGTAAAAGGTTTTTTTTGTACGCTTGGGCAAGTATCTAAGTGTACTTCAATACTGATAAGGATGCATGACAGCTGTTTATTATTTATTTAGTTGCATGTTAACTGTAACTAGTTTTGTAACAAATATATTGCAGTTGTTATGCCTCAGTATCTCCTAAGCCCACTGCTTCCATTGTATAGTATGTATGTAGGAGACCGTTGCTCTTAAAATGTAGACTCTAATAAATCCATTTATCATGGAGAAGCCTCACCTGTGATGCGGGTATCTGGTGCTGTTGCAGCGGTACAGTGGAGATCTGCAGTGGTTGTAGTGGTGCTGAAGTCAGCGGAGGCTGGTACTGTTGGTATGTATGGGAGGTAGGTTGCATAGGACAGACCATCTGCCCCGCTGGGATTTGCTGTAGAAGAGCTTGGTGCTGAATTGGCTGCTGTTATAAAAACAAAAAAATTCTAGGTAAACCAACCAGCAACTCATCTAAAGCAGTTAAAGGACAAATACACTCACAAAACAAATAATGCGAAAATTTAAATGGAAGGTTAGGTTTCTAGATGAATGAAAACATATCTATTGAAAGGGAGTGGGTAGTAAAAACATGGTCAACTTCTGTAGTGGCCAAAAATAAATAAATAAATGCTTATTTACAATATACAGCTCAATTTAGAAACAAGCTATATACTAAATGATTCCCAGAGTAAAGATAGGGAAAGCAAAAAACGTATCTACTGTATTGCTAAACCACAATAAACAGATTTTCTTCATTTTCTACAAAACAAGCATTTTGGACCAGACATTAACAAGGCCACTAACCTTTGTGCCCGGTGTTACAGGTTTTTACATTCATGTCTTATCCTGCCTTCTCCCACCTTGTTGTCCTCTACTTCAATCGAGTGCCAAGGGGAAGAGTTGTGGGTGTGAGGCAGTGTGTTTGCCGTAGGGGAGGGAGTGGAGTGCATGGGAGAGGGTGTATGCAGCAGGTGACCAAATAGGGGTTCTCTGGTTCTAGGCTCTGAACGGACTTATGAAAGCATCCAGGCAGCATGTGAGAGCGAGGAGGTTGTGCGTGTGTGTGTGTGTGTGTGTGTGTGCACGTGTGTGTGTTGGGGGGGGGGGTCCTCATTGAACTTATATGCAACTGCACTAGTCTAACACAGTAACTAGTAGTATTATAGGCTCAACTTATTTAAAGGGTAGTTACTATGGCAATATATCCTAACAGAACTTTGAAAGTCAGCCATTTTCAGATAAACACATCCAGGTCAAGTGGCCACCCATGGTCCATCAAATTACAATTATAGTATTGACAAATGAGCATTAAAAGGACACAACAATGCATATAAAGAAAAAAAATCTTACCTGGCTGGATATTACAGGTGCGGAGTGTCCAAACTGGACAGATGGGACAGTGGTTGGCTGAACAACAGGGTAGGATGTGTTTTGGTCTTGGTAATAATGTTGAGTGAGCCCGGAATGCATTGTAGGGGCACCAGAAACCCCATGCTAAAAAGTAATTAGAATGATTTTTAAAAACATGGTTTTATCAATTCCCACATTTTTTTTTTGGTAAGGTTCCCCAAACAGTTTGTTCAAGACTGCCAGACAATAAAACATTTTTTTGGGACATACAGGTAAAGTACATAATGATTTCTACAAGGAAACAAGGACTAGGAAGGGAAAGACCACCACTGCAGTAAAAAAAATAACTATTTCCTGGAGCATTTCTAAGACCACCCAGGATGAAGTGTCCATTCACAGATAGTGTAGTCAACACTATATAAGTTAAGAGTTCTTTATATCTTGCAAATTATATTGAGTAACAGCAGCACAGCCTAGGTTGCCAATGGGCGGTATTTCATAAAAAAGTGAATTGACGGAGCAAGTGACAGGTTTGGGCTGGAGATCATTGGTGACACTCAAAAACTGACCTAATGAAACCATTTTTATTAAAACCGGTACGAATCCCTTATGTAATCAAGGCAAAGATTTCCACCACATGGATCACATTAGGCAACTGTCCTAATTCATATAATGTCCACACGCCCCTCCTCTTCCTAAGCTCTACCAGATTGTTTAATGTGTTTTGTGAAACACAAAAGTAATTAAGATGCTTCTGCTCCCAGTTCGAACTCCGAGACCTTCTGGGCTAATCCAATCCCTCTGTAAACACCTGCATATCTGAAATTATACCTGGTTAATTAAAATCAGTCTGAATGATTAACATATTTTACTCATTCTAGAAAAAAAAATCTAAAAACTTCTGCACAGAACTGCACAGTCTCACATAACTTGGCTTCCCAGTTACATTGTACATATAGATCATTGCATGGATATAACTTGTCTTTGTCCCTTTAAACATTTTAATGAAACTGACAGATTGGGGAGGCTGGATGCCTTGGCTCAGCAACCTTCAGATGGAGACCGGCAGGAGCGGAGGTTAATTTCCGCCTCTTGGAGAATGTTCTTTATGAACAGCTTAAAAATAGATTGCAGGACACTGACACATGCATGAGCAGACAGGGCAATCCCATCTGATGGATACTAAATATTCACAGGCATATGATTTGAATAATTGAAAATCTTTTTAGGACAGACATCTGGAGACAGGCAATGACTGCACATGACCAAATGTGATTAAAAAATCTGCTCGCTAAATGAGCCAATTAAACAACTCAAAACAAGCAGCAAGCAACCTTCGGCAATTTAATGCCTATAATATGTTTTCATGGCTCTCTGGAAAGGGCAGGAAATGCCTACCAGGCTGCAATTGCAGGAAGGAATTATTGTCTTCTAGAACGCTTCAGGAGAAGAAGCCTGTCTGAAAGAGGTCATTTCTATGCCTTATTTATTGCTTGCTTGTTTTTGCTTAATTTGCAACTTTTTAAATGGCTGCTCTTAATCCAACTGATTAGGAGATTGATTCATGCAGTGAGGAAATGTGAGAGACAGGGTGGTTCTGCTGCAATGAATGTGTGTTGCGATGCAGTTTCAGCCTCACAGGCAAAGGATGGTACTGAATGATCATTTTCCTCTCCTACGCCTTTTCCACTTAAACAAGTAGCAGGCTTTTAGGCTGTTTTGGCAGAGCTCTAACAGGATAGTTAGAGTCTTAAGCATGACAATAAGGGCTGGAGGAGGACGCTTTGGTGTACAAAACAAAGGATCACAACAGATCACATAAACATGTACATGGTCAGGTCAGGGATACTTTCTATTCCTTTGAAAGACACAAAGGTGAAGAACACAGTCAATTTGACCTACCACATGGCACCCATCATTTCCAGTAAAAGGCTTATTCCCACAGTGTTCAGTGGGAGATTTTAAATTCATGCTTGAAAAGTACTTTCCACTAGCAGAATCTTTATTCGCAGTCAGCGGTATAACATAGTTGTTCGGCTTCCCAAGGTTAGACGTATCATGAACAACACCCGCTGTTGACACTTGCATTCTTGAAGAGGCTGAGGGGGTTTTCGGATTCATAATCACATGCAGTAACTCATGTAGCCCAAAGAGATCTAAACTTTGCCCCTGTCCTCTATCAGGAGGCAAGGAGATTGACTGTTTTTCTAGATCACATATACAAGGATGTCTGATTGTAGTAGACTGGGGATAGAGAGATAAACACGTCCTTTGTTGGGTATGTGCTAAGCAAGAGTCACAATCTTGTACGATTATCTTCAACGACAGAGGAAGACTTCCTGAGCTCTCACTGACTGCCGTGCTTTCTGGTAATCTTATAGATCTATTTTCTGGTAAATGGTCAACAGGAAAAGAATTAATCAGAGCTGTCCTGGTTCTAGAACCCAGAATGGAATCGCTGTGTCGACGATGTGTGTAGTAGGAAGGGGAAACCACGTGAAGCAAGTTTGGGTCCACAACTGGATGTTCGGCAGAGGAAAGGAAACTTGAAGTGGATAAGTCTACATTTGAAAGATTCCTGCACCGACGATCAAGTGAACTGCTGCTAGGGTCATAGGCCAAATAATTCATACCGGGTTTCAGACATGGAACATTAGAGCATTTTGGACAAGATTCAAAATATCCACCAGGATTGGGCATTCCAGCAACAGGCGTACTGTATCTTCTTTGGCTACTCATACAGGGGCATATAAAATAATCTTTTCCCAAGACATCTTTGGAGCACAGAGAGTAGACATGGGGACCAAAAAGTTCCCTAACAAAGGATGGAACAACAACATTTTGCTAAATTGGCAACAGACAAAAACAAAAAAATAAAATAAATTAAATTGGTAAAATGGAAAAACAAACCAAGACCATGATCAAATCAGAGTTAATTTGATATATTAAATAAGAGTTTAAAGAAAATCCCACTTACTGCTGCAGCCTGCTGGTATTGCCCCAGTTGATGCTGAGGACTCTGTGGCAACACTTGGCCTTCGATGATAGGTGGACTGTAGATGCGCTGGACCGTAGGGGGTAGAGAGTCTTGCAGTGAGGAATAAATGACACTTTGTTGACTGCTCTGTGAATCAGAGTACACGGTGGACCCCTGACCACTGTCAAATGTGCTATCAGCTGCCAAACAAAGTCAACAAAATATGTGCAGTTACTCAATAGCTAAAAGAATGGTAAATAAATATTAAATTAAAAAAAAATACATATGACAAATACAAATTCAAATGCTGTGCTACAGAGTCTAACCAAGTCCTAAAGTATTTGTACAGTATAAGCACAATTTTAATGTCCAAGAAATAAATTATATAGATTCAGCAGACATAGAACCTAACTAGGTAGTCTTGGTGCTCAGGGGTAGATTTATTAATGGACGATAAGGGGCATATGCGCTATCCCCATGCGCTAAAGCAGGGGATAGCGCTTCCCCTTATCTATGACACCCGCTGAGCGGGTGTCTTTCGTGCGGCGCAGGAGGCATAGCGCAGCTACGATATTTCGTGCTGCGCGCCTGCCTCCTGCCTAATTTATGAATGGTCAGCATCGCTGACCGTTCCGCCGCCTGCAGCTGTCGACTTCGACAGCTGCAAACGGCGATGGCAAATGGGGATGTACACCCTGCGCTTTACTAACAATATTCAAATAATATGCATACACATTGGTTATGATAAAAATAGAATAAACTTTTATTACAACAGGTTTAACAATATAAAAAGATCAGTTTAAATGGCAATGTATAAGTACTGTTTTTGTTAAAAATACACTATATAATGCTCAATTAAAATAATGATATTAAAAATAATTCTACTGACTGCTACTACCGGTATACACACACAAAAGGACAGGGGGTCACAGGACAAACATATATAGTCCTGGTACACTGGCCAAGTGGGTGTAAAAGAGTAGTTTTGTTCAGAGTCTTGTACGCTTGTTAGAGCGGTTTGGAGAAAATACCTGTTCCCAGGGTACAAGGGGTCTGCCGGCAGACTTACCCGTCAATGCCGTGTTGCGCAATCGGCATAGGCGGGATCTCCACATGCATCGACTAGTTTCGGCAAACAGGCTTCTTCAGGATGGTGTGTGCGATGCCCTATACCTACAGCAGGGACAGCGCTGTCCCTGCTGCTGGCTCTGAGCTGTGCTGGGATCTCGCGTGAGTAGCGAGATCCCGAACATGCGCAGTGAGCCAGCCGGGGGAGAAGCAGGCAGCGCGTCAGTGTGAACTGACGCGCTATCAGCTGGAGGGAACATCGCCGGAGGGGGGAGTTAGCGCTCCCCCACTTCGGCCGGCAAGATGTTGATACATCTTGTCGGTGTCCCCTCCTGCTTCGCCTCGCTCTTAGTGCCGCTATAATAAATCTACCCCTCAGTCTGTACAAATCCTGGTTCTTTGTGCAGTCATAACAAAATAATAAAAGAGCACTTTCTAATGTAACAAACAATAAGCCCCTCTGTTGGATGTTAATATATAGAAACAAAGGAATTGTGCTAATAAGAATACAGTACACCTGACATAAATGCATAATTTTCAACATTTTTAAATAGTTTACAAAGGATACAGTCGGTTGGTCGACACCACTAGGTCGACATACTGCAAGGTTGACATGGGTTTAGGTCGACATGGGACAAGGTCAACAGGTCATTAGGTCGACACAAGTATTAGGTCAACATGGTACAAGGTCAACAGTCAAAAGGTCGACATGGGGTTTTTCACTGCTTTTTGAACCATGTGCCAACAGGTGGTATTTCATGCCCTGCCATCCACTAGGGCGTGGTGGGAGAATAAAATAGTGTCCGAAGCATGGTGAGCACAGCAAGCCATGCAAGGGGATGCGATTCACTTAATCCTGTGTCCATGTCGACATTTGGGTAAAAAAACAGTGAAAAACCCCATGTTGACCTAATGCTTGCATCGACCTAATAACCTGTCAACCTTGTGCCATGTCGACCTCGCAGTATGTCGACCTAATGACTGTCGACCATCTTTAGGTTGACCATATGATCTATACCCGATACCTGTGCTATCCACTGTGACCATTACAATCCTTATCCCGAGTTTCACCAAGTTTGAATATAAGCAGGGTTTGGATGCGGTGGGCAACGCCATGTTTAGACATCATTGCCCAATAGAAGCCTATGGGCTTCTGGCGCATTTGCCCTCTGAGGGGTAGATACTACTTATTTATTCAGCACCTTCTAGAAGATAATAGATCACACCTGATTGGTTACTAGAAGCAATATCCCATCTTCAAAAGAACTCCCATCTTCGTAATTTAACCAAGAGGGATCCAGTTAACAACCCCCATGGCGTGTGCCTCACTAGACACATGTGCGGTCATAAACCCACAAATAATATCATTGCAAAGGACAGCACTTACCGTAAGAGCTGTCCTTTGCTAAAATGATTATGCATGCAGCATTTACAAACACTGATATATTGATATATTGCTAAAGTGGGACGTAACAAAATAATTGTCAGGCGACAATGTTTAATTTTTGGGTAGTGTCCACCAATACCAGGTCACAGCCCCCACTGCTCGTCTGAGTATACACAACATAACTGCAGGACCCCCTGCCAGTGGTAGTAGTTCCTCCATAGTTGTTACACAGTTTACACAGTTCGTACTGAGCATGTTTAAACTTGGGTGCTGTGTTTTTCTAGGTGTGGAAATGTGCAGGCCATACAGCTGGCATAAAAATATAGGGCCAGATGTATCAAGCTTCAGAAAGTGATAAAGTGGAGAGTGATCAGCTCCTACCTGTTATGTTACAGGCTGGGTTTGAAAAATGGCAGGTAGGAGATCTCTCTTCATGTTATTTTTTGAAGCTTGATACATCTGGCCCTAAGGGGGAGATTCTCTAAGCGAAAAATGCGGTAAAAACCCCGTTATCTGGGTTTTTACCGCATTTTGGGATGCTGTAAGCATCCCCCGCCGGGTTACCGCGGCGGGGGCATCGCCAGAAAAATCTGGCGATGCCCCATAGAAGCCAATGGGCTTCTACCGCAACCCTCCGCCGCCCCGCGCCGACCCCCCGCCGACCCGCATCGCCCCCTCACCTGTGTCCGGGCAGCACAGAGCTGTGCTGCCCGGACCTGTGACCTCCTCCCTGCACTGATCCTCTTCCGGGTGCAGGGAGGAGGAGAGCCCGGCGCAGCAGCAGCAGCACCGGGTGTGTGAGGGAGCCGCCGGGACCTGCTGGGACCCGGCGACTCTCACCGCAAAGGACAGCTCTTAACGCAAGAGCTGTCCTTTGCCTTAATTATCCCATATGTTACAACATATGCGATAATTAAATATGCGATGGGCGGCGAAGGGGGCGGAGATTCTTAGAGAATCTCCCCCTAAGTGAGACTGCAGATTTCAATAGTTACAAGGTGTTTCCAGGTACATTTTTTTATTGTTTTCGCACCCATCCTTGAGGGTTCAAGCAAATATATACACGGACAAAGCAAACTCATGGATAACTGAACTTGCCCCAACGTGTTCACTCAAAAGGGGCTTTCTGAGCGGTATCTTTTACGACATCCTCTTGCGTGTATACTCAATATTGTTAATGATGCGCACTTGTTAGCGACCCCTGCCGTCAGCAGAACATGCAGGTCAATTTGGCTATGTAGCCAATGACCTGCCTGTTTACTGATATCGTTCAGAGTGCACACTCAATATCGGCAACAAACAAGATTAACTATATTGGTAGCAACCAGGGTCGCCTAGGGTGTATGGGGCTTTAAGCTTTTTCTGTGTTGACCAGCTGTTTAGCTCATAAAGGGCCATATGTACTAAGCTTAAAAAGTGATAAAATGGAGAGCGAATAACCACCAGCCAATCAGCTCCTACCTACCATGTCACAGGCTGTGTTTGAAATATGACAGGTAGGAGCTGATTGGATGGTGGTTATTCATTCCATATTTTAACACTATTCAAGGCTTAGTGCATCTCGCCCAAAGAGCTGAAACAACCCTGAGGTATTCTAGGCTGCCTGCAAAAAATATGTGCACATGAGTGCACGCCCACAAGTATTGGCAAAGAGAGCAGAATCGATAAGAAAAGTAACTACATCCAATATATCAACAGGACAGACAGATCATCAATGGACTGCAACCAAGGAATAAGCACTAAATCTGCAACATAGGTTTAGTAATATTTAAAGAAGATCTAGAATTACTCTGTTTGCTGCTAATGCATTAGGACTGTGGGTTAAATTTAGCATGTGTACTGCTCGTACCTAATATAGTATTGACATTGGGACTTTGCCAAGGTTAACTATGTTTCCGTGACATGACGTTAGCACTGTACACCTTGACAAGTCGACAAAAAAATTCCGCTGCTGTTCCCTTTAAATGCAGAAATCTGATCACACCAGGCTTCCACCAGCCCTGCCACCTTACGTTCGATGTTGGGACACTATGACTGATATGAGACGCAGTCTAATGGCTGTAAGGGGAAGAAGTGGTCTACCTGCTCAGGCATGGTGGGAAATTATAATGAAATTGAGATCACTATACATAAGAGGCCTTGTTAACTTACTTATTGAACAATCCTCGTATATTATATATATATATACACACACACACACATATATATACATATAAATACACATACATACATACATACATACTAGTATACGTCTTAATGCTTAATTTCACAAAAACAGAAGATGTGAAGAGCACCATATGCCTAGCGACATGGAACACAAGGTTAATTGATCTCACCACCATAATGGAAGGGACAAAAAGAGAGAAAGCCAATCCTTCTGCTTACTTGACAGGCTGATGTTTACATTAATGTACAACGCACTGCAGAAATTGACCACAGCCATCACTCATTGTGCTGCTAATAATTACATTCCACTAGGAAAATGCACTCTGACACCTCTGCTGAATTCACAATATGAACCTCAGGATGTTTCTGGAAGGAGCAGCAGGCCACATCTACTAAGAACAGCAATTATGACATTAGGGTAATAAGGTATCCCAGGACATTGCAGAAACCTAGATCTACTTATACCAATTCAAGGTTAATGACCAAGACCATAACCACCACATAAAATGTTATGTTCCACAATTTCTAATTATTCCATTTATATGATATTATTTAATTCATACCATACTGTATTGTTATCAATATGGATTTTTTTTTAAGTGTATATAGAAACTTTTATCAATAAATTCGTGTGGAAATAAACTTGGAAGTATGCCCCTGAATAAAGATACCTTGATGTGAGGATTCCCACACTCATGAATGTAAGCATACCTGGCTTAAAGATACCTTGGCTTAAAGCAGTGGTCACCAACCCGTCGCTCACGAGCTACCAGTAGCTCACGGCAGCGATGCGGGTGGCTCGACCACTGCAGCCCGCCACCTGCCCTCCTGCCCGTTCCCCTCTCCCTCCCTCGATTGCCCGCCGCTGCTGCCCGCTTCCCTTCTAAGTTATGGGGTGAGGAGAGCGCATCGTGCGCTTCTCCTTCCCCTCATCGTGTATCTCTGTGACTGACTGTGCCGTCAGCCAATCAGAGCTCGCGGGCCGGCAGCCAATCAGGAGCCGGCCCGCGAGCTTTGATTTGCTGACGACCCAGTCTGTCACAGGGAGGCAAGTGAGGGGAGACACGTGCCGAGCTGTGTGCGCTCTCCTGCCCTCAGCTCAGAGCTTGAAGAGAAGCAGCGCGGATGCCGACGGAGGCGACAACTAGCCAGCCAGCAGGGGGGGACACCGGACTCTCCTCCCCCCTGCTGGTGCAACAAGCAAGGTTAGTTGTGCTGCTGGCACAGTGGGGGCATACCATGCGCACAGTGGGGGCATACCTTGCGCACAGTGGGGGCATACCTTGCGCACAGTGGGGGCATACCTTGCGCACGTGGGGGCATACCTTGCGCACAGTGGGGGCATACCTTGCGCACCGTGGGGGCATATTTGGCACCGTGGGGAAATATTTGGCACCGTGGGGACATATGTGTATCTGGCACTATTGGGGACAGGTGTATCTGGCACTATTAGGGACATGTGTATCTGGCACTATTGGGGACATGTGTATCTGGCACTATTGGGGACATGTGTATCTGGCACTGCACTATTGGGGCATATGTGTATCACACCCCCATTTTCATTGGCCGCACCCCATGTTGTTACACCCATTTTTTTGCCACAGTACCGCCAGAGTATTTATTTAGAATGGCACCACAATTGGGTGGGCATTGTTTATCTGGCACTGCTGGGGGGCATTGTGTTAATGGCATAACTGCGGGTATTGGGGGCATTGTGTAACTGGCACAACTGGTGGCATGGTATATATGGCACAGTGTATTTTCAGAGAGGCTGGGGGCATGGTCAGCAGCTCTCAGAGCACTGGCCATGCCCCATAGTGGAAAAAATAGGGGATGTGGCCTCGAAGGAGTACCACGATAGTAGGTCATGAACCCTAATTTCGGGCGGGTGCCTTCGGCACGTGCAGATGTCCCTTCTCCTTTGCCTCCAGTGTTGGGAGGTATGTTTGCAACATATTGGACATTGCAGTGTGTGGCGTATTGTGTCTGGGGCATTGCGGTATGTGGCATAATGTGTAAAGGGCATTTTCCAATTATTATGCAGATTTCTTTTTTTTTAGTAGCTCTTCAGGCGGTTTATTTTGTCCCGAGTAGCTCACGCCCCGAAAAAGGTTGGAGACCACTTGCTTAAAGCATACCTGGCTTAAAGATACCTTGATGTGTTTTTTACCGTCTTGTTATATGCAGGGCCGTTTCTAGAGGCGGACAAGCCGTGCAGCAGCCCGGGGCGCCGCACGGCTTGTCCGCCTCTGTTTGACAGCCGGGGCGCCTTGCAGCTTCCCCAATGCCGCAGCAGCCTCCTCCCTGGCGTCCACACACGACACAAGCAGAGAGAGGGGTGGGGAGGGGAACGCATCGCGCGTCTGTCCCTCCCCCTCGCTTAGTGTGTCACTGGGCTGTCAGCCTATCAGCGCTCGCGGGCTGGCAGCCAATAAGGAGCCAGCCCGCGGGGTATGAATGGCTGATGGGCGACGGCTCAGGACAGACAAGTACACGCTACACAGTGAAGGGGAAGGAAAGAAGCGCGATGCGCTCCGCTCCCCTCCCCTCCCCAAGGAAGCAGCAGCAGAGGCAGAGGCGATGGCACAGGGGGAGACACAGAAACAGTGAGTTTGGCACTGTGGGGGCATAGATCTATGGCACTGTTGAGGCATATTTGGCACTGTGGGGGCATACATCTGTGGCACTGTGGGGGCATATTTGGCACTGTGGGGGCATGTTTGGCACTGTGGGGGCATATGTTTGGCACTGTGGGGGCATAAGTGTGGCACTGTGGGGGCATATGTGGCACTGTGGGGGCATATGTGGCGCTGTGGGGGCATATGTGGCGCTGTGGGGGCATATGTGGCGCTGTGGGGGCATATGTGGCGCTGTGGGGGCATATGTGGCGCTGTGGGGGCATATGTGGCGCTGTGGGGGCATATGTGGCACTGTGGGGGCATAGCTGTCACTGTGGGGGCATATATGTGTGGCGCTGTGGGGGCATATCTGGCACTGTGGGGGCATATTAGTAAACGGCATCAGTTGTGCGTCAGCAGCGCGTGGGGCATAATTTGTAATGGCCATTACGGTGTGGGGTCTAATGGGCATCACGGTGTGCAACATAATGTGTAAATGTCATCACGGTGTGTGACATAATGTGTAATTGTCATCACGGTGTGCGGCGTAATGTGTAATTGTCATCATGGATAAATAGTGTATAATGATTTAAGTAGCCTGTCATTGTTTGGCCTTGATCTGTGAGGTGTACTAAGTACCTGTGTGGCCTTCAGCCGGCAAATTTGAGTGCGGGAGGATAATGACAATTCCTGCGGTAACCAATGTCTGGTCATGCAGGATGCAAATGTGTGATGTAAGGTAATTGTCTTCCTGCTAGACCTCGCCCTTATATTAAACCACACCCCCTTTTAAATTAAGCCACACCCCCTATTTCGGCGCGCGCAATTTCCGCAGTACCATGTAATGTATTTCATTGGGGGGGCGCATTTTTTTTCCTTCGCCCTGGGTGCTAAATTGTCTAGAAACGGCCCTGGTTATATGTAAGCATACATGTACGACATCCCGTTATGAATTAGATGACTCGTGGTGAACCCAAGCTATTTTATTAACACTGGGAAACAAAGGAAAGAAAGAAGCATTTGGTGACCTGGAACCCGAAGAACTTGTTTAGTTCATCTCAGAAACAGGAATACACCTTGTTTTGTTCCTTGTTTTTCTTTCATATGTTCCATTGAGGAAGAGTTGAAGGACTTTTGGGACGTTAGACTGAGGTCGGAACGTAAGCATTATTTTCCCTAACTGTGGGCGCGTTTTCCTGTTTTTTGTATTTACTGATTATTTAATTCATGCACAAGGTCTGAGCATTTCCAATAAAATCAGCTTTAAACTGACCATATTTCAATTACAAACATTGCATTTTCTTTTTATCATTATAAAAGTAGATTATGAAGTCACGTGCAATGCAGAGGGTAATTACACTTCCTGTAGTCTGAACAATAGAATGAGCAAGACAATTAATGGTTCTGCAATCAAATCAAATGCAATCTGAGATCTCCAACTATGTATCCTTGGATAATGCAATTTTATGGCTTTTTTTAAATAATATTTAAAATAAAGTAAAGAAAACCATATCTTGCCTATTAGCAAGCTTAACATTAACGGTACTTATGAGTTATCCGGGCGCCCGATTTTTTGATTGTATGCCTTAAGTTAAGGCATACAATCAGATGCGATGCGATGCGATATCGCATCGCATCGCATGCGACCATCGGATGCGATGATCCGATTTTTCCATAGGAATCAATGTTAAAATGGACTGAGTCCATTTTAACATGGAATTCAATGGGAAAAAGGGGTCCTTTTCATACCCCTACTATCCAAGTGGGCATGGAGTTGGATATAAACCTGTGGCGAGCGTAGCGAGCCACCGAGCCCGAAGCGTGGCAAGCGAAGCGAGCCCCGCGAGGGGACGGTATTCTATGTCCCCTCGCGGGGCTCGCTACGCTCGCCACGCCTCGGGCTCGGTGGCTCGCTACGCTCGCCACAGGTTTATATCCAACTCCATGCCCACTTGGATAGTAGGGGTATGAAAAGGACCCCTTTTTCCCATTGAATTCCATGTTAAAATGGACTCAGTCCATTTTAACATTGATTCCTATGGAAAAATCGGGTCATCGCATCGCATCGCATCCGATGGTCGCATGCGATGCGATGCGATGTGCCCGATCCGACCCGATTTAGAAATCGGGCGCCCGGATAACTCATATGTACCCATTAACATTAGAGGAATATGTTATAGCCAGGTGGGGATCATTGGGTTAACCATAAGTAGGTTGATAGGTAAGGTAGACACATGAAAAGGTTGACCCAATCAAAAGGTTGCAATGGAAATTGTCAATGAAGTCGACACAAAGTTTTTGTTTGTTTTTTTGGACGCCATTAACAATTTTAAATGACATGACCACAATTTGTATACCAGTTAACACACCATGCTTCTGGATAAAGTGCTCTGCTGCATTTGGCACAGGTTACTTTTCCCAATTGAAGTCACACTCAGTGACCATCTTCTTCTGCAGACTCATCTCCACCATTGGCCTCAAGCCTCTAGTTGTATGTTGATTGAGTCCTCACTACTTAGATTTAAGCTGCAATGTGTATTGATCTGTGGCGCTGTTTATTTGTACTCTATTTTTGTTATTTATTCAATGTAATGCCAAGTTTGGTCTCCCTGTACTGTTCCTTTGTACGGCGCTGCAAAAAACACTTGTGGCGCCTTATAAATAAAATTATTATAATAATAATAGTCCACATGGATGATAAAACAGTCGAAAAAAATAATAATAAAAACCTGTTTCGACCATATGTGTGTAGACCATTTGTCATGTCAACCTTTTTGTACCTGTCGACCTTAAGCATGGTCTACCTTTTACATGTTGACCTATCATTCGGATCCCATTCTAACCAATGAACCCCAAAAAATGAAGTCATAATTAGAGTTCCTTGGGGAAATGCTCCTTCCAAGCCAATGGGCTGAAATTCTTTTAAGCTACTTTACTCAGGTCTACAAATCTCGGAGATTGGTGTTGAATGGAAGGAAGAGACACCACCATGTGTAAGTGTAAATTCATTACTGTAGTATGAACTGGAAATTGAATAAAGCTGCATGATGGTAGAACCCAAGCTTCCTAGCACTCCCTGCTGCAGGTTAATGAGAATAGAGTACTAGAGTCATCTACAAAATTATATTATTACCTCAAAGGACACTGATACCTCAACATTGATTTTTCAAGTCCAATACCATAACTGCATTCCAACTCTTCATTGGATTATTTATACTTTGCTGAAGGCTAGCCCGTGTGCTGAGAAGTCAATGATATGCAAAAGGCCCTACAGTTAGGCTTTACCATATATTCTGCAATAATAGTTCCAATCCTCCAGACTGAACTCATCGTTTTCTCTTCCTGTTTTTGTTTTAAATATGTGGCAATTTTTTGAGGTACATTTCTTTCCAAAACATCCTCTCATAGATGGTTGAACATTTAACAATGTGATCCTAAAGGTTAGTGTGTACATAGCTATAGTTTGAGAAAAAAACTCTACAGTTAACCACTTTTGTCAGACCAAGTTGAATGCTCAATTTTTTTTCAATTTGCTTTGAACATGGTTTTCTTCATCAGTTTTCTGGTCAGTACGATGCTTGTTACAACTACTGTACAATGGAATTTGGGTCTACTCCCCTCAGCTATTGTTGGGTGGGGAAGGATTTGGTCATGAGCTTCCTAGATTAACTTGAAGTAATTTAGATATGGAACCCAGTTACTATTATTTGTGGAGCCTCGTGTTTAGACCCAGATACTCCTTTGTTGGTGTCTCGGAATTGGCTGAGTTGGTGACTCTGCAGCCCAGGTTAGTCTGGGGTAGGTGGATAGTGGTCTCTACATGGCAAATATATGTGGATGGGGGTCTCAAACCTTTTCTATCCATGCAGAACATTTTTGTTATATTCCAAAACACTTTTTTTCATTATTTACAATTATATGCATTTCGTTCTCCAGTTCCAGATCCATCCCTACTGCCAAATTCCATTGTTTAAAAAAAAAAAAAATAGCCTGTTCCCCTTGGGCTCTTACAAATATGTTTCTTATGCCTTGTCGGATAATGTGGATGACCTGACTCACCTAAGGAAACTTTAGGAAATAGAGGTTTGCTGTCTGGACGAGGCGTGGGCAATGTCTAGTTAGTATTCGTAGAGCCACTACCTCGGTCCAATTTCAATTATTTCTGCTTCATAAAACGTATTTTACGCCATGTAAATTTTGAGTGAGATTTACCTTTCATTGCGCTAAATTGCTCAACTCCTCCTGAAGGTACTTTTTGGCACCTTCTCTGGAGCTACCAAGAGATTTTTTTTTTTTTTTTGGTCAAAAGTTATGCAAAACTCTCCCACAATGGTTGGTCTATACAGATGATATCTCCAAAGATGTGTGTGCTTCATGTTTTAGATGAGGAAATGATTGATGCATTGACATGGCATTACAGCCTTTATTCCTTAATGTTAGATAAAGTATATATAGCTTGTCCTTAGCTGGCTCCCTTGGGGCCTCATTAGGTGGACTGGCTTATTTTAATAGGCAATGACAAGTATGTCCATCAAGAAACACTGAGGCAAAATTCCAGAGTTCATGGGGTGGATGGGTGGACTCACCATATGGTTCCACCACAGTGGAAGATATGTCTAGCTTCTATCATAGTGATCTATGGACTACTACTTTGCCAAGCTGTGTTACAAATGGAAAACTGAAAAGGTACATTCATGAAAGAACCACCGGTATGGCTTAATAAGGTTGTTCTTGTGATACTCCTCTTCCTCTTGAGGGATATACACAATGGGCCTTATTCTAGTTCACTCTGACAAAATCCTTCTTAGATGGACAAAACCATGTGCACTGCAGGTGGGGTAGATGTTACTTGTGCAGAGAGAATTAGATTTGGGTGGGGTTTTACTTCAAAGTGAGATCTATATTGCAGTGTAAAAATAAAGCAGCCAGTATTTACCCCGCACAAAAACAAAATAACTCACCCAAATCTAATTCTCTCTGCACATTTTAAATCTGCCCCCCTGCAGTGCACATAGTTTTGTCCATCTAAGAAGGCTTTTGTCAGAAAGAGTGAACTAGAATAAGTACCAATGTGACAGCATTTTCCAACCACGTCTTAGGATAGGCTAGTTCAGTGGTTCCCAAACTGTGCGCCGCGGCTCCCTAGGGTGCCGCAGCACTGTCACTGGGGTGCCGCGGCCAATGGCCCTAACGAGGCAGCCTGCTGGCAGCCGCATGTTATTTTTATTTTTATATCTGTGGTGCTGGCACCGGGGCTGGTGTGCGGGAGCGATGTGCCCTAACCCTAACCAAAGTCTGTTTGTGACAGGGAGAGGGCCTTGGGTGCAGAGTGCGGACGCAATGTATTTAGATGACAAGATCGGCGGGCGCATGTTAGCAGTTAACTGGCGCTCAGGGGGTTGTGTGCAGGTGGTTGTCCTCTAGTGAGCGGAATCGGCAGGGAGGCCAGGTCTTGCGGGTGCGAGTGTGTGGATCTGTGTGAGCAAGTATCAGCGGTAGCCGTCCAGTACCTGTGCCTGGTGGTGACAGCGGCACATCCATGCCCCAGTGGAAGGAAATACCCTAGACTTGTTCTGTACTCGTGTCTCCGGGTAGGTTGGCTGCTGCACTTCCTACATGTGGTATACACTGCAGTGCATATTGTACAAAGCAAATTCACTTATTCACTTCTTATTCAAGCTCCAGCTGGCCGAATAAGAAGCTAACTTCAGCCTCGTTCTCCGCGGTCATTCTCTGTGGTGATGGCACTGTCACCTAGTAGTTGCATACCTCCTCTATACTAGCATACAGGGCAGCACAGACTGTATTCCCAGGGATGACACTTGCTCACAAGTTGTGTGGCAGCCTACAAGTTATTGCATTAGTTGAAAATTATATTTGTTACTGGTTGTAAAAAAAAAAAAAAGGTTAATATTGGTCATAAAATATGATTAAAATCAGTAGCAGGGCGCCCTATGCTACATCCGCTGCCTGAACTGCACTGACTGTTATGTTATCATAGCTAAGCATCTCAGGGGGAGGCCGGGTGCCCCCCTTCCAAGGTGATGGGAAGAGGAGACCCATCACTGCAGTGGTTGGAGCAAGAAACCCAGGGGCTGCCAGCACCCGAGAAGACCCCTAATTGTGGCGGTGGGAGTAGGAGACCCAGCGGCTACTGGTGCTGGTAAATGGTGGTAAATGAAACCTGACACTTCACGCCCCATCACCCCACCTCACACCCTTCACCTCAACCCCTCGTCATCTCTCCCCATCCCTCACCCACCATCACCTCACACCCTTCACCTCAACCCCTCATCATGTCACCCCATCCCTCACCCACTCCTCTATTTCCCCCCCCTCACCCCATCTCTTCTTTTCACCTTCTCTCTGTTCCATTTTATGTCTCTTTCACGCACGCTCTCTCTTCCCCTCAGCCAGTCTCTGTAGCCCTCTCTCCCCTTGCCCCCCTCTCCGCTCTGCCCCTTCTCTATCAACCCTCTCTCACTCCCCCTCCTTCTCACCTCTTTATCTTTCTCTCTGCCCCTAATCTTTCTCCTCTCTCTTCTCCCCTCCACCTCTATTACTATGCCTCCCCCTCTCTCTCTCTCTCTCTCTTCCCTCCCTGACACTCTCTTACTCCATCTCTCACCCCTTTCTCTTCCTGACACTCACTCTCCCTCCCTGATGTACTCTCACTCCTGCTCACACTCTTCACTCTCTCTATCCCTAAGTTACAATGAAGCTTTCGCTTTCTCTGACCACCACTCATTTTTTTGCTCCCCTCTTTTCCCCGACACCCTCTTTGTTTCCCACTCTCACTCTTTTTTCTGCCCCCCCTCCAGTAGACATTGTAGTCACAGTAATGGTGGGAGATCAAAGGCATAATATGTGCTGGGACCCAGAAACATGGGATTAGGACCCCAACTTTATAAAGTGAGGGATCCCTGGGACCCTTATATTTCTTTACTGGGTGCAATAACTGTGCAATAGTGATATACAGCAGATTCCAGAGGGCTCATTGAGGTCCTAGCGATGGCAATCACTACATGAGTATATGCAAGGTGCTGCATAGGGAAAACTGTGTGTGTTTGTGGTGGAGGGGGGTTCTATAATATACTGTAAGCGACTTATAGGATGCTATACGGCGGAGAGGATCAGGCTGGTAGGGAGTGGTGGGGATCTTGGTTCAAGGATACATAGCACAGGAAACTCCATTTTAGATTGAATTATTTTACTGCAAAAAACCTGATATTTACAGAAAGACTGGGCTGTGTTTTTTTTTTTTTTAAATGGAAGCAGGTGCAAATGACCACGATACTAAAGTATCTATTCAGCCACGGAGCTTGGGTCCAGCTGGAGAAGTCGTCATGAACTATATAAAATATATTATTTTTTTTCTTATGTTTATTAACTTTAAAAAAGTTATTAAATGTATTTTAGCTGATCTAAATATGAATAGTGTTATTTTGACCCAACTACTAATTATTTCGGCTTAAGGGTGCCTTGAAGAAATCATGGAGACCCAAAGGGTGCCTTGAACTGAAAAAGTTTGGGAACCACTGGGCTAGTTAATGGATACGGTTGGAATAATAAATACATTTTGCATTTAAACTCCCAAGAAACAATACTTAATCCCTACTGACATCTTTAAAGCATGCCAACACTTATGTGCATACAGTATACAATACATGCATAATTAAAGTGAACAGTAGAGCAGAAGACATAGAAGTAAATGCAGCTATGGAAATACCAGCTGTTCAGTAGGTTTCTATTTAATCCTGTGATGTTAATATTTCAAACCATTTTTTTAAACTAATTTTACATAGAGATAATTTTTAGTTACATTTCTTTAAATTATCTTTTCACTTTGCTTGTTGTAGACCAGCTCATTCGAGATACGGTCGTATTGTCAACTCGACTTAGGTTGACAGTCATTAGGTCGACAGGGTTCTAGCTCGACATGGATGTAGGTCGACAGGTGTCTAGGTCAACATGGGACATGGTCGACATGGTTTTAGGTCGACAGGTCGACATGGGTTTTTTCACTGTTTTTGAGCCGACAGGCAGTATTTCATGACCTACCATCCACTAGGCCGCGGTGGGAGAATAAAATAGTGTGCCGAGCACAGCGATGCACCGTGCCCGAAGCATCGCGAGCGATGAGGGGCTGCGGTTGACTTCCTACTGTGTCAATGTCGACTGTGGACATTCGTGTCAAAAAACTGTGAAAAAACCCATGTCGACCTCGCGACTTGTCAACCTAACTCCTTTGTCGACCTAACTCCTTTGTCGACCTAAAACCATGTCGATCTTGTCCAATGTCGAACAAGACACCTGTCGACCTTCATCCACGTCGACCTAGAACCCTGTCGACCTAAAACCCTGTCGACCCAACGGTGTCGACCTAATGACTGTCGACCTAAGTCCGGTCGATAATACGATCCACACCCGCTCATTCATAACAAGGCTTTTAAATGTAAATGTTGGGAAGATTTAAGTTTGCACTATAGCCATAGGAGGTGCAAAGTTATATTACTACAGTGCAACTGGGTGTGCCCAGTGCACAATACAAAGAATGTCATGAGTTACTTATGAGGAATACATGAGAATGTTCCATGTCAAACCCTTATGAACCAAAAAACACCCTAGTAGGATCAGTAATCTGACAAACTTTGTAACGAATACAAAACTGAGCAGCTACACGTGCGTTTGGTGAAGTGATAATGTGGCTGGTACTTTATCACCGGCCAATCAGCTCCTAACTGTGAAGTTACAGCTTTGGTTTAACTGTGAAGTTAGTAGCTGATTGGCCGGTGATAAAGACCAAACACTTTATCACTTCACCAAGCTTAATAAATCTACCCCAGAATTTGCTCAACAGTTTAAAAGCCCAATAAAAAAATGGTTAATACAGTCTGACAGATGTCCATAATTACAATACCATTGGAATCATGGCTGGAATGGTTTATTTAACAGTAAACTGCAAAAATAAAACCTATGGCCTGAATAGCGCCACCAGAATATATGCAAAATGCCTGCTACAGGCAGTGTCTGAATCGGCAAACTAAAGCTGGATATACACTAGAAGATTATCTGTCCAAACTGGTAATATCTGGGACCGAAAACAATCAACCACTTGCTCGCAAAATCTGGGAAATAGACAAAAATGGTTGTTTATATAAATTGGATAAATCAAATGGATTTAAGCAATTTGTCTGAATGACCATTTGGTCTGCTTTTCAGAGTTTGGGATCAAATAGTCGATTGCCCTTTGCCCCCTTTTATTGCAAGATTTCAAGTCCAACCAGAAAGATTGGACAGGTAATCTTATAGTGTGTATGCAGCTCAATATCACTGTATTCCTGGCACATCTGTTCCTGTTAAATTGCATGCACACTAGATGATTTTTTTACATGATATGCAGGATAACAGAATCATTAACATTATCGTAAATATCATCTAGTGCAGTGGTTCCCAACCTTTTTTGTCTCCCGTACCCTTTGATTAGGCTTTTCATTTATGAGTACCCCCTCGTGAAATTTTAGGGGGCGTGGCCTAAAAGGGGGTGTGGCTTAACAGGGGCAAGTCATACTGGCAATGACGAGAAAAAAAAAAGTGCAACCACTTGACCACAATATAAGCTCAGCCCATTCTGCGGACAGCATATAAAATAACAGAACCTTGTCAAATCTCTATTACTGAAGCAACAGACATTCCAACGGATCACGTTAGCCTTCCAATAGGGCCAGATACACATATGCCCCCAAAAGTGCCAGATACACATACAGTTATGCCCAAGTACATCGTGGCTGCGTTGCGCATAAAGTGCGCCATGCAAATCGCGCATGGATCGCTCCTGCTCCTTGCGCTATAGTCCCGTTATAGATCGCGTTATAACGTAACGTAATCTTGTAAATGTAACCTGCACTTACACTCATTGACCACCAGATGTCACTTTTCCCAAACAGTACAGCGCATGCGTAAAAATCTCTTCTACAAAACAGTGGCCGCCACGACTTTTCACTACGGATTTTGTCCTTACTTTACGGACAGAGTGTTTGTATTTATTCGCAGAAGCAGCTACGTACGGTCATTTATGCTCCAATGGTGCCAGGTATGCCCGCACAGTGCCAGAAACGGGAATGCCACCACAGTGCCAGCAATGCCCCCATAGTATTTCCCAGCAGCAGCACACTCACCATTGACGCTGCTGCTGCAGTGCTTCTCTCAGGGAAGGAGAGTACAGCACACTGCGTATCTCTCCTTCCCTTCAGTGTGACTGGGCTGCCCGTCAATCAAAGTTCGCGGGCTGGCTCCTGATTGGCTGCCGGCCCGCAAGCTCTGATTGATTGGCGGACGGGCGGCCAGTCACAGGGAAGCACACTGAGGGGTAGGAGAGATGCGCAATCATGCACTCTCCTCCCCTCCAGCGACCTGTCTGACTGCCGTGGCCGCCATTACAGGCCGGGCCGCGGCATACCCCCCAGCGTGTGGACGCGTACCCCCAGGGGTACACGTACCACAGGTTGGGAACCGCTGATCTAGTGTGTACACACTATATGGTTAATGATGTATGCTCCCCTGGGTCATTGCACAATATTCTGCATGTACAGACAAGGGAGTAAATTGCCAATGTGTACTCACCCCTCTCCACCTCACAAGGCCGGCTACCGCATCGATAATAATCGCATATGCACTATCATATGCAGAAATAATAGATATTAAGATCCAACGATCTGTGCCGAGAGCAGCTGGAGATGGGAAACACTGGCTGTGATGACCCCACACCACAGAGGAATATTTCAATGAAGAAAATGGATCAAGATACACCTAGGTGTGCTCTCTTCACCGGCGCTCAAACAGAAGAGGTACCATACATCCCTGGCAGGGGATGGGCGACTCCTCTTCTCCAACTCTGAACAAACTGATATGCGCCCAGTGGATCTGTAATTCTCCTAAGACAGAGGTTCTCAAACTGTGGGTCCTGACCCCAAAGTGGGTCCCAACCTTCTGAGCATGGGGTCACGACTCCATGTTGCTGACTTTTCTAATCTCAGTCAGTGATTCAAGGAGACTGAAACATCTGTTGAGTTGTCTGTTATTTTAGACTCCTCACATAATTTTGTGCCTCCACAATGCTGCCATGTATGTGCTGTCTGCTGACTACACGTGTGACGTGATGACATTCTGCAGTCACTTGCTAGGGTCTTTATCAAGGAAAGAGGTGTTAGGCACTAAAATATGCGATTATTATCACAAAGGCTCGGGCGTTAAGAGCTGCCCTTTGCGATGCGCCTGGCGATGTGTGAGCGGTCCCTGGCAGCTCTCCCCCTCCTCATGCCTGGCAGCCCCCTGCTTAGACTGCTGCAAGGACTGCTGGGCTCCGCCTCCTCCTCCCTGCACCCGGGAGTGGTGCAGGGAGGAGGAGGTCACTGGTGCAGGCTGCTCAAACAAAGCTGGTGACACGCAATGCATTAAGAAGCCCATAGACTTCTATGGGGTATCACCAGCTTTTGCTGGAGATACCCCCCGCAGCATAAACCCAGCATGAGTGTTTTCCTGCATCCAAAAATCCAGTAAAAACCCCTCAGCACGGACAGTGTAATGGTTAGCATTAATGCCCCACACCACTGAGGTCATGGGTTTGATTCCCAACATAGCCCTAAATGTGTAGAGTTTGTTTATTCTCCCCGTGCTTGCGTGGGTTGCCTCCGGATACTCCGGATTCCTCCCACCATCCAAAAATATACTGGTAGATTAATTGGCTTCCAACAAAGATGAACCCTTGAATGAATGTCTGTGCGTGTACATGTGTATCCTGGTATACACAATAGGAATCATCTAGGATACATTTGTTGGTACTTCTGGGCACCCGATTTTCTTCATCGCACCTAAAAATCGCGTTGTATCGCATACAATCATATTTCATGCGATGCGACGCAATTTTAATATGTAAAGGCACCCAGATGCCTGTTTCATATGTGAAATGCCCCCCCCAGACCCCATTTTTAATTGTATACCCACCCTGATGGCTAAATGCCCCCTATTGTTAATGCCACCCCATTATAAACGCCAACCCGAAGCGTGGCGAGCCCACGAGGGGCGGCGGTACGCGTCCTACGACCTTTTCATACCCCCACTATCGACGTCGGCGTGTAGTCGATTTTATATAGTGTGGCGAGCGCAGCAAGCCCGAAGCGTGGTGAGCGCAGCGAGGGGACGCGAATTACATGTGAAGTAATATGCGTACGCTCGCCACACTATATAAAATCACCTCCATGCAGACGTGGATAGTGGGGGTATGAAAAGCTCGGAGGACGCATACCGCTGCGCTCACCACGCTTCGGGTTGGCATTGATAGTGGGGTGGCGTTAACAATGGGGGCATTTAGCCATTAGGGTGGGTATACAATTAAAAATGGCGTCTGGGGGGCCATTTCACATATTTTACAGGCATCTGGGTGCCTGTACATATAGAAATGGGGGGCATTTAGCCCAAATCGCGTTGCATTGTATACCATACAATAGCATACAATGCAACGCGATCTTGACTTCAAGGGAGTTTCAAGGGAAATTGCATCAAATCGCGTTGCATCACATGCTTTAGGTACTGACATACAATTTCAACATCGGGCGCCCAGATAATACACAAATACCCATTTGTTTTCTACTATTATTTTTACTAATTATTTTATATAATAGATTTGTGATTTATAATCCATTATTGTTCCACATTTTTATGAGCAAATTACATGGCACAGGATATGAACTGGGTTTTTGCTATTTCAAGTTTACTAACGTATAGGAGGATCCCTTAATCTACTTCACCTTAATAAGAGGTGAAGCAAGAAAAGATATTGCACAGCTTCTGACATTTTAAAGGCTAAATTTGAAAAATGGCAGTAAAGAGTATACAGTAGTTGCCTACCCTCCTGCATTCTGCAGGAGACTCCCTGAAATAGCAGCAATCTCCCTCATAAGTCTAGCAATCTCCCTCATTTCACCTAGCCCACATTACACTGGTAAATTTTTTTGGGAAAAAGCAATGAGAGAAAGATACATTTACATCGAATCATTAGTACCATTTCCCAGCACTTTAACAAGTATAGTATCTCTTACTAACTGCTTTGGGGCTCATCTACATTTGGATATAAGTCATTTTAAAAGATTCCTCTCAAATGTAGCAGTACCACACCCATGCTTCTAGGTGCCACGTTCACAATCTCTTTTCACAATCTCTCCATATATGGAACTATATAGACACACCCCCTAAATGGGGCGCAGTGCAGAATTCTGCTACCAACTATAATCTCCCTGAAACTAGTTTTTAAAAGTGGACAAGTATGGTTAAGAGCCTATTGCAGGGGTTCCCAATCTTTTTAGAATCACTGCACCCCAGAGTATCAGAATTTTTCCATGGCACCCCTAGGCCCAACAAAAAATATATAAAAGTAAGTAGATTGTGTTTATATGTGCTTTTTAGGTTCAGTTATGTGTTAAGGCAGGATTTGCTTCTGTTTGTACACATAGTTTATGATTGGCAGCCACCAGCACTGGCTTTGTCCATAAATAATTGATCATAAATAATTTGAATTGTCCTGGACCACCAACCGGTGGCACCCCTGCAAGTGTCCCGAGGCACCTCAGGGAGCCACGGCACACAGTTTGGGAACCACTGGCCTATTGGATGGTACTTGGTCAATGATATTGACAAATCTCCACCTAAAGGTGCCAATACATGGTACAATTATTGTATACAATATCGCCTCTCAGTTTTGCGATGAGATGAGATACAGTATTGTATACAATATTGTATACAATAATTGTAACGAGTATGGGCACCTTTACTTCTGTAAAGCTTTGTGTAACGTGTATGCTATATAAATAACTGGTAACAAAACAATATTTAAGGTTAATCTGAACTGCTGCTGGGCATTTATAGAAGAACTAGGACATGAAACAAATCGGATTCATCTCTTCAAGGAGAAATAATGCCCCCTCACAGCTGCTACAAGATGGCACCCAATGGGGCAATTTAAATTGTGCTCCATTCAGTCACTAGTGTTCTAGTGGGACATTTCTTCTCAAAGCTCCCTAATCATGACCAGCATCCATGCATCTTTTTGGACGCCACCTAATGTAACTGGATGGGTCACCAAAGTGACCTCAAGAAAACAAACGTTTCTTTTTGGATATCGTAAATCAAATGTTATGCGATATATAAGACAGTATGTAACAGGTGAGGAAAAATGATAACATGTGAAGCCAATATTGTTAAGGCCCATGCTGCTAGTCCTGTAGTACTCTGATACACTGATTTTATTCAGCCTTACAATTAATGAATCTTCACTATAAAATAAACGTTTCCCTATTTAGCTATCACTGGTCCACAAATATGGCAATTTGCAGAGGAAATCTAAACACTCTAGACCACAGGTTCTCAATGTCAGTCCTCAGGACCCCACACAGTGCATGTTTTGCAGGTCTCCTCACAGAATCAAGTGAAGTACTTGGCTCCACCGGTGGATCTTTTAAAAAGTGTCAATGAATAATGAGTGCACCTGCTGGGTGACCTGAAAAACAAGAACTGTGTGGGGTCCTGAGGACCAGATTTGATAACCACTGCTCTAGACCAGGGGTTCTCAAACTCGGTCCTCAGGATCCCACACAGTTCACGTTTTCCAGGTCACCCGGCAGGTGCACTTATTACTCATTGACACATTTTAAAAGATCCACAGGTGGAGCTAATTATTTTACTTGTGATTCTGTGAAAAGTCCTGCAAAATATGTACTGCGTGGGGTCCCGAGGACCGAGTTTGAGAACCTGTTCTCTAGACTATTACAGTGACTGACATAATTTGGACATCCAATTTCAAAACGTAAGTGTGTTACCGCAAAAGATACATACATGCTACAGATGTGATGCTGGCTGGCAGTTTGGGCAGAAATGAATGCTGGTCAGTTTCCAATTCCTCCGATTCGTTTAAGATATGTTGCCCTATGTGAGAAGAATGAGCCAGTGGTGCTAAGGGGGCCTGCAGCACATTTGTCTGATCCAGCTCCTCAAGCTTGCAATCCTCTGGGCGAATTCGCTCACGTCTCCACTGGATTAATGCTACTCGATCTCTGATTGACTTTGCAACAATCTTTACATCGTTCTCATGGAAGAATCCAGATTCAACCTAGGAAAGCACAAGAGTTGGATTAGATGGCTATGTATGGATTCAAAGACTCTTCTAATCAATGTTTAGTACTGACTCACCATGAGGAAAATCCGTACCCTGCGTGTTTGTCAACACTTAAAACACATTAGTATATGAATATGAGTCAGCACTAATCCTAGTTAATAAAGTAATAAGAACTATGTATCTACAATATGGTGAATTTGGTTTCAGAAGTTAAACATTTATGACACCATTTAGAACTCAAAATAACCACACAGGAGTATTCAATTTGTCAGCAAAAATCCCAGCTGTGTAGGAAAAAGGCTATTCAATTAAATAACCTTTTCCCCCAAACCCAAAAATTGTCACTTAAGCATGGAAAACCACAGATTGTATGAATACTGCAAAAATTAATGGGTTTTATTCCCAATTTTCTGGGGCTTTACACGGAGTTTACCTCACAGAGCTGTAAGGTTTAGGGGGGTATTCAATCTGGATTCCGACTGTAGTAGCGTTCCAACAGTCGGAATTTTTGCCCCATTATCGGCCAGTTTGCTAGTTTATCGGCAGGCATTGTACACCACCTGTCGAGTGGGGAAAAGGAGGTGTGTCAGTGAAAATGGCTTTCCATTGTCGAGATCCGTCCGTGAACATGACAATCCCTGGCTGTCTCTGACAAAACAGATCCGACTGGTTTGAAAATTGGATCTGTTTTGTCGAGATCCGCCTTCACTGCTGTCGGAAACAACAGCATTGAACAGGTGCACAACCATATTTCCCCTGTCGGAAATAGCGGAGGGGATTGAATACCCTCCTTAGTGTGTCTGAGGGTGAGTCTTTGTCACATAAATAAAAATAAATAAAAAAACTGAGTGATAAAACTACATTGCTCGTTTAGAATGATCAATCTGAAGATGCAACATTTGTACATCTGTGTGCGACAGAGTCTGCTCCGATGTGGCCACAGATTTTTCTCATGCCTACTTCCATCATGCTGTGTTTGCAATACGAGTAATGGTCCCCATACATCTGCCATATAATGCTGGAAAGTCCTGGGTCAAGAAATCGGGACTATTAAACAATTGAGCATTTTTGACACGTCTCAGTCCCTGATTCGACAATCAATCATCGCTGGCCACAGATGATCAGGATCGGGTCAGCAGATGAGGAGTGGGACTTTCCAACGAGCCCAGCCCCGAATTAGCGGGTCCCATGTTATCCTATGGGGGAAACGTTCCAGCTTTGCCTGGCGGCATCACTGATTCTCTTGGGGCTAGCGACGCGGGGCTGGGCTCGTTGGAAAGTCCCACTCCTCATCTACAAAATGGGCTTATTTGGACAGTGGGCCTGGAGCAGTAGCTCCATCAGGCCCATTGTTAATCCAGCCCTGGGGGGAAATGGTGTATTAGTATGTGCACTGGGAGGGGGAATGGCCAATGTATGCAGGCTGGTAACTGTAGTGTGCAGGATAGCAGCTATAGTGCAGTGTATGTGGAATGGGGTGCAAGGTAGCAGCAGTAGTATGTGTGAGGAGGTGGTGCAGGTTAGCAGCGGTAGTGTGGGGGAGGGGGCTGCAGGATGTTAGCAATAGTGTAGTGTGTGGAGAAGGAGGTGCAGGGTAGTGGTGGTAGTGTGTGTGTATGTGTGTGGAGGGGAGTGCAGGATAGCTATAGAGCTTGATTCAGTAGCAATTGCAGTTTTGCTTAAAAGCACAGGGCCGCTCAACATGCACGGTCCCTGCAGAAATGTGATCACATCGTAAAAAATGTGATATGATTGCATTTTTAAGGAAGTCCCCTGCCTGCACTGCCTAGCTGCAAAGGCAGGTGCAAGGCCAACATTTACAGATTGCAGCAGTTGCATGTGACATCAGGTAGAGGACCAAAAACGGTCCTGACACGCCCGCGTTGTCTGGCCGTGTACCCCTAAAGCTGCCTTGCTGTCCTGTTTCTGCCCTCCGCTGACAAATATGCGATCACATCCTTTTGGCCTAATATTGATTTTTGCCACATCTGTATTTGTAGGAGGGCGGCAAATTTAGCACTGCCCCGCCCCGCCTCCTGATGGCGCCACCCATCCGGCATCATGTCAGTTCGGGACGCTAGTGGCAAAGGGTTTGCAAGCCGAGTCGCATTGGGGTACAAAATCCCGGTATATAAATAACTGGTAATAAAAAAATAATTATGGCAAAGGGGCTAGTCCAGCCTGTAGTGTGAATACAGTTTGATGTAGCTGCGATTTTAGTGTACCACTCCAAATTTTATTTAAAAAAAATATTAATTAATTGGAGACGGAAAATGGCATTACCTACAAGAGATTTGGGATTTCTGCAACAGATCAAAACAGTAAAGGAGTAGATCACCTCCTGATTACTCTTTTTGTATAGGTTCGATTGCAATTTTGTTTATTAAATAAAATTTTTTATCTTTCTGGTTTCCCAACATGCTTTTCACCCATGTGTCTGATAATAAGTGCATACGGCAACCAACTGATAAACACAAGAAAACTGACAATGGTTGAATCCATTTATTTGAACAAATGTATCTGAAGAATAGTTTTTGTCCATTTTCCAGTGATTGGGAGCGAATGGTTGATTTTCATATGTTCTTATGCAGTGCTATTTTTTTGTTTGGACAGATAAATCTGTAGGTGTGTACATAGCTTAAACCGCTTGTTACGATTCAGGTGCAATTAATCAGCAGTTCAAATAAAAAATAAATAAAATTAAAACCACCACCACAACAACAATGAAAACCATGGACGACTGCCATACAGAAAATGTGTTTTAGGCTATAAAATATAAAAAGTTATACAAACTAAGCCATTGATTCAGATTTTGCGGAGACAGTTGGTTGGTTGGCTTGAAAATCTGGTACTACATAGGAGCAAAAGACAGTCCACAATTTGCTCACAAAAACATTCAGTCATATTGTTTAAATCAAACAGATTTAACTACAGTATCTTGTCTGACCAACAGTTTCTGTACGTTTCCAGATTTTGGGAGTGAATTTACAAATTAGTGTACTTTTGCTCCCAACCAGTACCAGATTTTTATTCCATACAACCAACAAGTTGGATGAAAGTTGCTCTAGTGTATGGCTAGTATTAGCAAATCGGTCGTCGGATTGGGTGATTCAAACATAGCTTGTATGTACGCATGAGATGTCCAGGCATTTATGAAGAGGGTCTCTTACATCAGCTCTGACCACTTCCAGTCTATCTAAGCCACAAGAGTAGTGGCAGTCAAAGAGCTACTCAGATTGACACAGACCGTAAAATCCTTTTGATGGTTTGGGACTGGAGTATGGATTTGCGAGTGGATACCAATTAGCGAACCATTTGCAATTCTCTCGCCATTTTGCAAGAGGGAGTTTCTCTTTCTGTCTGAGCGCCTAGTAACGCTGTATCGCATGAAGATGTAAGCAGTGTGTCCGGATGCATTGCAAGCAAATTGTCCATGGCTAGATAAAATGAATCACTAAAGGATAGACAGAGGAGTTTTGTTATGGAGGTAATAAAGAGAAAGCTCAGAATTTAAACTCAGTATTTTTCTCAGTGTTCAAAGGAAGCAAACAATAGATCATTTCTGCGGGCTGCGTGACACAGCTTCCAATCATTTCTCAATTGCAGGTACAATGTGTCTTTACATGCTACCACAGGGTGAATATCATCAGACATGGATCACTTGCTATGCAAAGGATTACGCACTATACCCATCATTTGTACGTAGAATCTAAAACCTAAACATAAAGGCTGTCTAATGGAGCTCCAGGACGGCATGAGACTGAATGCTGAAAAAAACAGTTCTAGACAAATTTTTTTTTTACAATTATTAAAGCAATAATTAAATTTCCATTCATCTGAAGAACATAATCAAGCATTTGATTCCCTCATAAGATCTTCCTGCACTCCTCCCTGCATGAGAGTCCCTCCATAGCTACTTCCTGCACCTACAGTACTGCAGTTACATCTCTGAGGTGGTCATGATCCACAGTTTTTGAGCCGCTGCTCTACTCCCTTTGCTGGCAGCCTATAAAGCTGGCCATTCAGTACTGCCCTGTATCACAGCAATGTATGGCCATCCAATCCCCTACGAACCACCTGGAACCATCCTGGGCGGCAGGATCGCATTCAATGCATCGCTCGTGGTCTTTTCACTTGTGATGTATCACATGCAACCCCTCTTCCCTGCCGCCGGGAGGGGGGGTCTGACCTTCGATTTAGATCTGATGTGCACAGGGACCCGATGGCATGTCATACACATCCAATTTGGGCCGATTTCTTGGCCTGATCCATCGGAAATGGGGGCATTAAGTATAGCAAATGTCCAGATTGTGTTATTGACATTCAACGTGATACATAACCAGGATTTTCAAGGTACTGTACTTGAAGAATCTTCTGAATCTTTATACTCCCTTCTTGTTGATGTTCAGGGCTTGGGGCACAAGCTTTTAGCTTAAACAAGTACCCATCTACAAGTGGGGTAGAATTTGTATCGCTGATCGCAGCAAACTTAGGAGCCTTTAAAAACAAAAGACACATCACATTCCCCATTTATTCTGCATGGCCTCAAACCATCAATAATTTGCTTACGCAGGGTCAAAGTCAGGCCCCTCGTTAAATAAAACGGCTATAGCAGCTTTACTGGCCACTTGTGCTGTGCGTGCATTATCTCCCTGTAGAGCGTCATCCTCTCTGTAATCAGCGGAATGATTGATCCAAGTATTGATGTCCTCTTCTTAGACTACAAACATGCTATTGATCCAATTAGAAAAATCAATTTTCTGCGCTAGCTGTTAAACTATTTTTCAGTCATCTAATATTTGATCTTCAGAACACGATTACAAAAAAAAACCGGTTCAATATTGAAATAAAGGAGGACAGAGCCAGCAAAGACCAAATGTGACATTTCTGCACTGTCATCGTGTTGCATGTACAGAAATAACATCAGCTTTTCCTTGACCGAGTATATTAAATCATTCAACGTTTAGGATGACAGAAGATGATTATAACCTGAAATGCAAAAGATGACTAAGAGGTCTAAATGGGATACCAAAATATGAAACAGCGTGCATATTAACCAACGACCCTAATAGGACACACAATGCCACACGCTAGTGTTGTATGTGCCGACGAAAATATATAACTGCTCCTTTTTCAAAACAGTTACATTAGTGGCAGCATGATCAACATTTACTTTGTCTCAAGTAGATGTCTAGTTCCTCCCCACATAACAATAAGCCTAGGGAGATCTAGAGTGGCTTAATTAAAGCAGTGTACAACGGGTTTAGGCAGGGATACCATTAGAAATGTTGGTCTCTGCTATAAAGAAAAATGTTGCCGTAGTATGTACCTCTTTGGCAGGCCTAAAGCCAACCCCCAACCCACCCACTTTTTCCTCTTCATCCAGGTGCCCTGACATTCAAGCATACTGCTGTTCAGGCATGGCAGTGTACTTATTTAGGAATAGGAACATTTTATTTTGTACAAACCTGTCACTAGATATGTGCATATAAGGTATAAGAGAGGGGATAAAATAGGCACCTCTTAGAACCACCCAAGCAGCCTGCGGTGTCTATAGCAGGGTACACACCTATAGATTTATCTGTCCAATCTGTTTGGTGGGAACATAAATCTGGTAATGTATGGGCGCAAATGACAATTAACCATTTGCTCCCTAACATTGGTAAATGGACAAAAACGATTATTCGGATAAATTTGTTAAATCAAATTGCTTCAACTAATTTGTCTGAATGACCTGTGTCTTATTTAGTATTTGGGAGAAAATGTTCAATTCTCATAAGCTCCCACAAATTGCCAGATGATTTTTGTTCTTACCAGATAGATTGGACAGATAAACCTTTAGGTGTGTACTCAGATTAAGCCAACTGAGGTATACTCATACATCATTGCTACAGTCGCAACACAGCCACTGTCGGTGTGCCTTGTAACGGGAGACTGCTAGCGTCGAGCATCTTCTTTGCTGAAAATACTTATCACAATGCATTGTGGTTCAGATGCACCAAGAGACGGTGCTAATTAATTTGATATGCGATACTTGTAAATCTGTGTGTGACAGAGTCGTTGCATCTGTACAACGACGTAGTTTATTCCAGTACAAGTCCCCTAGTGCGGGTGTGTGTGTGTGTGTGTGTGTGCACGCATTTTCCGCTAGCAGAGCTGCATGAGACCTGGCAGCTAACAGGCATCTTACACTGCATAGCGTACTGAGGACACATCTGTATTTTCACACATAACCCTGTTACCCCAAAGATACACCTGCATTATTTGTATATTTATATGCCAGTCCATAACACAATTTGTCCCTTTAAATCCCCTAACGTGTATCTTTGGGAACTGGTGCATGGAGGAGGTACTAAGCTTTCACAATTGTTATTCATTAAAATTACCATTTCTAGTGCAACATCTTCTGGAGTTTCCTTTTCTAAATCAAAAGTAAACTCAATGGCTCCATTATCTTTGGGTTTTCCCTTCAACTTTTTAGCATCTTCTACCCAAAGTCTTAAGGCAATAGAGGACTTTCTGCCGTGATCTTCCTCCGCAAGTTCCACTCTCACCCCCGTATCTTCGGCAAAGAAAGCATGGCTTAGTAAGTCTTTAATTTCATACCTGAAACATGGAAATCCAAGTTTAATTGACATTTACCTCAATTGTTAAGATGTACTCAAATACCAGACACTTTTACGCCAACTGTGGGGTATTTGCCCATCTGTGTAAATTTATCCCAAAGGGAGGCATTTTACTTAAATACAGGGAGCCATTTGGAGTCTCCAATGGCCAGCAAAAGGATGCTGAGAGTTTGGAACAATGTAAATAAATTTAGATGGTATACAGTCATTAGGTTGATGCTAATTCAGTCGACAGGTCTTTGGCAGGGATGGGGAACCTTCGGCCCTCCAGCTGTTGTTGAACTACACATCCCAACATGCCCTGCTACAGTTTTAGAATGACCAAATAGCAGAACTGTAGCAAGTTATGCTGGAATGTGTCGCTCAACAACAGCTGGAGGGCCGAAGGTTCCCCATCACTGCATTACGGCGTGGTGGGAGAATAAAGTAGTGCAGCTAGCCATGTGAGGGGACACGGTACACTTAAAGGGTGTCCATGTAGACTGTGTCGACATTCAGGCCCAAAAACCCGTAATGTCGACCTATAATGGATCAACCCAATGACCCATACCCACTTATATACAGAGTGAAATCTCTTTAGTGGCCATGCCTAGAAATTGTATATGTACATCTCTGTGATACGGCTTCCTACGTCGCCGCGGTAAAGCTTGTGCCACACAATTACACCAGGATTCCTATACATTCTGGACAAAAGATTGGCGACCATGTTGGCAGCAGCTAGAGCAGACAGGCTGGTTTAGTTTTATATGTATTCTGCTCACAATAAAAGTCTGAGTCAGATGCCTACAGCAGACAACATGTACAAGGTTCAACATTTTCTTTCAGTGAGAACGTATTTGCTGTAGACATAAATAAAGGAAACAAAAACGTAATGCTCTAAAACTAAGCATATTTACCCAGGCTGTATACGGTTTACTGCTGACACACTGAATAGGAGCATCAGCAGCTGATCGGCATAAATGAATTGAGTAGTACATAGGAGACACTCCGAGATCCCGGGGCTACAAATCGTAGGTCCTCTGCTGCATAGGCAAATATTCTCATAGCAAACATTGACTGTAATTATCAGACTGACATTTACATTACACAGATAAGGCAAATCTAATCCCCTCACCTCTCCTCCTTGGTCTTGCAGATGCACTCTCCAATTATCTCTTTGATTTCAGGGTCTGACACTTTCTCAAAGCTGGCTGGTTTCACCCCCTGAAAAAAAAGATGGGAACAGAAAATTTGAATTTATTCAAAGTGTTTGAGCTATATTAAAATAACAGCTTGGGACAGAGAATGAGAATGTGCAGGATGATTTGATCCGGCGTATAGATAGCCATTATTGCTAGCAGGAGTCACTCTACAGAGAACGTCTTACAATCTTAACAATCAGCAGGAAATTAAAATAAGGTTTATACGGAAAAGAAATAGAAAGAAAATCAGGCTAGGTGACAGAATAAGTGGCTCCTAGGAGAAGCCCAATCCCACCTATAATTATACATTTACACATCACAGAAAATCTGCCATTCTCTTTTAAACATGTATCGTTAGAAATATTTTAATGCACAAAACTTTAGACGAAACACGGGTCTCTAATGACTGCATGATGACAGGGTTCTGAGTCGGTCTTTTTGCCATCATCTCACCCCACATTATGCCACTGTCACAACCAGCATACAAGTCATCAGTCATACAAGTAGACAGGTTACAGATCTGCTCTCTCATCTGCTGCTGTCTTCATTCCGGACTGGCTAATAAATAAGGGTGCCCATGGGAGAAAAGAACGGCACTGAAAATAAGGTGCTTAGACCTAGTGAAACACGCATTAACAATGGGATACAGTCACTAGGTTGACATACATTAGGTCGACCACTGAAGATTTACAGGGCTTAGATCGACACAAGCATTACAGATGGAGGCCTCCAGCACGCCAGATGCTCTTATCTGGTGCACCGGAGAATGTGGACGTGTGAGAATCTCATGCGTTGCTGGGAATGGGGCGCGCATGCAATGACTAGAGTGGCTCCATCTGTAGGTCGACAAGCGCAACAAGCCATGCGAAGCGAGGCAGTTCACTTAGACATGTCCATGTCGACTAGATCGACATTTGAGACCAAAAAATCATGAAAAACTCATGTCGACCTTTTGACTGCCGACCTTCCCATTGCTAACCTAATGCTTGCGTCAACCTTCAGACCCTGTAAAACTTAGCCAAGTCGACCTATTTCAGACGTCGATCTTTAGTGGTCGACACAAAAACTCATACCCCTCACATTAACCATTGAACATCGCTGTAATAAGGAATATACAGAACCCAGTGGAGTGTTTCTAGGAAAGAAATGATCTACAGTCAACCAAAGCTGAACTGATATTTCGGAGCACAGGGCACGGGTTGCCATTATCAGGACCTAAATAATGGAAAAGAGACTTGCTGATAGGTTTGCAGAATCCTTTGTAACAAATTCTATGCACATTTGGATTGTTGGATTGTGACAAAAAACATG
This sequence comes from Crinia signifera, assembly GCF_055691185.1. NCBI lineage: Eukaryota > Metazoa > Chordata > Amphibia > Anura > Myobatrachidae > Crinia > Crinia signifera. Next base: position 46,158,485 of record NC_139224.1, on the reverse strand, counting down.
TTTATCACCTATCAGATCACCAGATGCTTCTGTATGAGACTTGCTGTAGGGGCTTCTGTAATTTGTGACGAAGGGAAATGCAAATGTTCTTTAAAAAGTTGCAAAGTGAAGGAAAAACTCAACAGAGCCTTATACTATTATACTTCATGTATGAAAAGATCAGTTTGACTGTAATTGTTCTTTAAAGAACACATTAACATTTAGCCTCGTCCCCCTTAAAATTGGCATTTACTCTTCCCGACAAATTAATTAGCACTTTGCTTCCCTCCCAACGTCTCCGTTTGTACAAGATCCTTACAGCCTGTGCAGTGCACCAGTCACCCTCGTTGCCCATGTGATCACTGCGAGGCTCAGTGTAGCAGCACCAGCATTTAAATCTAATTATTATCATTATGAACTTTTATTCTCATATAGTGCCAGCATATTCCACTGTATGTTATAAATACAATATGCAGGAACACACCAAGCGAAAGGGCTGAACATTGGTCTGTACAATAAGAACTTCAGCCATCCTTGCCGACTTTCCATTTCATTGCTCCGGGAGAAGGCTGGAGAGGAGAGTCAGAGGAGGAGCAAATGACCGCTCACAGCTATATACATCACTAGGCCCTGCCACATAACGTCAAAATACCAGGAGCTGCGGGTCCACTTGGAAGGGGCTGGGCTTTCATATACATAGGTAGGACTAGAGAAGGAAACAAAGGACTAACAAAGGGTGAGTGCAGGAAGAGTGATAACAGTTGTCACACAAACACAGATACAGGGCCAGATGTACTAAGCTCGGAAAGTAATAAAATAGAGAGTGATCAAGTGCCAGACAATCAGCCCCTAACTGTCACATTACAGGGTGTGTTTGAAAATGACAGTTAGAGCTGTGCTACTTGGACAAGGACAGGTATGAAAGCATGATGATGGCAACTGACCAGCACTTATGATCGGCTGATTGTGACTGCACCGCTGGTACCAGTAGAGGTCTAACAGACCTGCGTGCATCTTACAACAGTCGCTTCTTTGCATACGCATGTACAGTAAATCGCAGCAGTTTTAGAGAACAAACTTTAGACCCGCGATTGGGGCACAAGTGGTTCAGATCTGCACCAGGGTGATGGTCTAAAATGAATGCACTAGATAAATACGCAACTCTTTGTTAGACTGTGGTACAGGTTGAATATCCCTTATCAGAAATTCTCGGGACCACAGAATTTTCAGTTTTTTGGGAATTAAATGGTTTTAGGCATACTTACCTGTCCCCTGGTGGTGCCCGGTGGTCCCTCAGCATCCACGTTGTCCCCCGGAGTCCACAGCAGGCCTTCAGCACTGTCTCCAGCGGTCCCAGGAGTGCTTTGCGCAAGTTCCCAGGCGCGCTGGTGACGTCACCGATGCGCACTTGCGCAAAGCACTCCTGGAACCGCTGGAGAAGCCGGAGAGGATGCCATGGACGCCGGGGAACTTGGTATAAAAAAAGGGTTGGGGGGGGGGGGGATTTGAATTGTTCCAAAAAAAACACGGTTTGTGGAATAATTCGGCTACGGGATGCACAGAGAGGGGATACTCAACCTGTATTATAAATCTGTATTGTAGAACAGATCCCCCCTAAGCTTATTGTGCCCACTCAGAAGCAGGAGATTCCGGTTTTGTTGCATATTATATCACATGAGAATCAGAAGAATTCTTACGTAATCACATTAAATTTTTCTATTAATTCCTTATGGGAGTTGTAGCACAAACTAAACCGCTTGTGTGACTGGCATGGTAATATAGAACATATGCCGCTACTGCAGAAAGGGGATTTCAATACAATTATCTATAGACACATGTTCCACACAATGCTTATACATCACTTGTGCAACGCGCACAGTCCAGGCTTTCAGATGGGCTCTGGCAATTGCTAATAATTCAATTGTACACACAAGACAATTGGTTATCTCTGTCATGAGCAAGCAGAGTGTAAAAGTGGCAGCTGACATGACCCAGAAAGGAGATCAAAGTGGGTTATGGCAAAGTCTATATTCCCAAGACCTGTACTTCCAAAAGCTCGGAATGTAGACCTTTCCCATCTCCAATGTCATTTTTGCTTGCAATGGAACCTATCTCCAGAGCTGATCTCTATACATTTCAGCCAGAGTTGTCACCGACTTTTTTCTTGTTTATTAGCAACCCTTCAGAGAAAACAAGGGTCACTAATAAACTTGTAATCCAAGGTTAAGGTCCAATTGCTTTCTTGTCATGACCAAGATTCAATCCAGCTATAAAATAAAGATTTGCTAGGAAACAATGGCCCTTATTCAGATCTGATCGCAGTACAAATTTGTTCTCAAAATGGGCACTGCAGGTGGGGCAGATGTAACGTGCACAGAGTTAAATTTGGGTGGGGTGTGTAGAAACAGAAATCTAAACTGCAGTGTAAAGGCCCCCATACACTATGCGATTTTGGGACGATTTCATCCGATTTCGGCACTTTGTGCCGATAATCGGTTGAAATCGGCCCAAAATCGCAGGTGTGTGATATCTGATACGATCCGATGCGCGGTCCCGTGCGCATCGGACTGGATCAGGGAGGTCGGACGGTCAGTACATACGATCACGTCCGACCTCCCTGTATGCATTTGCCTGCCCACCTGACAGGCATATGCATGCAGACACCGGGGGAGCAGTGGGGCGGGCAGCGGGTCCCTGAGTGCTAAGCTGGCGGCGCCGGGGAGTGCTGACCTGGCCGGGCGGTGATGATCATAGATATCAGCACAGCAGCGCTGCGGGGCGGGACGGGACGCGCAGTGGCGGGTATTAGATTTTAAAATTCCTGTCAAATGACTAGCCGTTCTCTGATTGGCTGAGCTCTCAGCCAGCCAATCAGAGAACGGCCAGTCATTTGACAGGTATTTTAAAATCGAATACCCGCCACGCTGCTGTGCTGATATCTATGATCATCATCACCGCCCGGCCAGGTCAGCACTCCCCGGCGCCGCCAGCTTAGCACTCAGGGACCCGCTGCCCGCCCCACTGCTCCCCCTGATAAGAGCACCACCACCCCCTGCGCCCCGACATGTGATAAATCGCAAGCGATTTATCACATGTCAAATTTGGCTCATCAAGTGCCAAATTGTGTGTGAGCCTCCCAGGGAGCTCCCGGGCGGCTCACAGGAGAATTGGGTCCGACTTGTCCTAAGGACAAGTCGGCCTAATGTATGGGGGCCTTAAAAATATTGCAGCTAGTATTTACCCTGCACAGAAACAAAATAAATCACGCAAATCTAACTCTCTCTATACATGTTACATCTGCCCCACCTGCAGTGCACATGGTTTTGCACATTTTGGAGGAAAATTTATACTGCGATCAGATCTGAATAATGGCCAATATCTGATGGATGATGGATCTAATCCCTTAGCATTAGCTGGGTAGAAAATATACGCAATGCAAGTCTCAGATTGAATTGGTCCCAATTTCTGAGGTCTTCCGTGTACATTAGGAAAGCTATTCTATTAGAAGTAATGCAATTTCCAATGTAAATTGTAACGGCAACTTGAACCTTGGATCGCTTATCCATATGCAGCGCAAGTAAGACCCATCGAAGCAAAAGACTCCAAGCCATTCCTGCTGGGGCTCATACCGTAAGAGAGTTCAAGAATGCATTTGACAAACGGCCAGCGATCAGGTGAACGCCACCCCCCCAGTGGGAAATCCCACATAGTGAATCCCTGCGTATGGCTTGTGAAGACTTCAGTCATGCAAATATTTCCCAAACCATTCATTAGCTGCTCACCAATGAATGATTTCCCTACTGGTCACCACCGTTCGCAGGCTCGGAGTAGCCCCGGACTTACTCGGCAGCTGCGGTTAAACCAGCCTTATGGAGGCCGGAGTTGACGTCACACACACCCTCCCTTATATCGCTTGGGCATGCCTGCGGCCCATGAAATAAAGTGCACACAAAGCTTAGGAAAGATGGACCATTGGGGTATATTTTGCCCACTGCTCTTACATGGAAACCGTACTCCGTGACTTCATATATTCATAAGCCATGGTCGAAGATCACAGCAACCACCGCGCTCACAGTAAAAAGGATTTCCTCCACCACACTTGTTCAGACAGCTTTCCCATTTTGGAGGACTATCCTCGGGATATATTGCTGTGTAGGTGTAAATCTAAATACACAACAGATAAAGCAGGACTGGAGCAGACTCTAAAGGGGTGTACACACAGAGCGATTTTTGCTAGTGAGCGACTTTCACTAAGCGATTTTGTCTATGGACGATTTTGACTTAAGAATTAACATACTGGGTTGGTATTTAATTGCAGATCAGTTCATGAGTGAACACCAGTGATTTTGAATAGACAGCCAGCAATCTAGTCAAAATATTCTTGCCGGGCAGCCAGAGCGATTTTACCTTGCCACGGGAAATCTACTGCACCCCCTTCCCTCTCCCAATGGTTCCGGAGAATCGACATCTATGTGTCCGTTGAAGAACTCACATCCTTTCTGAGCTACTCCTCCCAAACTTTTAATGCCACATGGTATGGCTGGTTAAAATATAAAGAATCCTCAGATAACCCCATGCATTCTATGCCTGGCTTTGACTCTAACATGCAGTGATCCTGAAGACAACCCTTTTCTCACCCCTTACCTTTCCACACCTTTTTTTCTTTTCTTCCCCTTTTTTTCCTTTTCTGTCTTCTCTTTTATTCTTTTTTGTTGAGTATTATAACTGTAGAAGTGAAACATGTGCAATTCTTCTTCTTTAGCGAATGAGCGCAATCCTATTAACGCATACCTCCCAACTTCTGTTCCTCAAAAGTAGCGGCATATGCAAATTATCCGCAATTAGGCCACGCCCTGTTTTCTCCTTCTGCGGCGCTGAATAGACACTGTGCGCATGAACACAGCGTCTATTCATTAGGCTGGGGGAACTCCCAACTCCCCCCCCCCTTGCCGCGGGACACTGCCGGCCCCCGGGAGGGACAAGGGACCGTCACCAAAAAAGCAGGACGGTCCCACGAAAAATGGGACAGTTGGGAGGTATGTTAACGTTCTGCTTAAATGTTGCATACTGCCTATTTGAAAACCTTTGGATGTATCGGAAGAACACTATATTGTTATACTATATTGATTGTTCTGATAAATTGTTCTGCTAAAATAAAAATTGCAAAAAAAAAACCAAAACAATTCTTGCCTGGCAAATCTTTTTTAATAAGCGATATTATAGGGCAATTTGTCGAACCTTGACAGCGATCTTTGCTAACCTTCTAAGCAATTTTGAATATGTAGTCAAAATCGCTTAGAAGGATCGCTCTGTGTGTGCACCCTTTAAGGAACACCTAAAATAGTAATATTGGGGAAATACACCTCTTCCACAAATTCTCCCAAATAGGTCACAATAGGATATTCATGTACTGTACACATACACTGTGAGCTTACTGCTAGACTGCAGAACATACAAATGAATTCCGATTGACTTTTTATAAAAAGGTACATCCGTTCACATTAGACTCCTAACAAAATAAATCTCATATGATCTGAAACAAAGTGAAATAAAACAAGTAAACTCATCTATATCCAGAATTCACTTTAGCTTCTAGTGACAACTGCCATCGACTCGATGGAAAGTCCCTTATATCAGAAACGGAAACTCTTCACGCTTCAACCACCTGCAAATTGACCTTGATCAGCACGCAGCTCAGAGACACCAGCGCAACTGATCATTTGCAGATTGATCTCTATTTGTCCAACAGTTGAATGTAATCATTAGCTGGAGACAGAAGCGGCACACACCGCACGTTTCCAGTGATTAATGTCAAACAATCTAAAAATGACTAGAATAACTCAATCTAGCTGATAATACTATAATGGGACACAACCAACTTTCTCAAACATAGGTCATGAATGCAGCAACATGTATTCGCCTGGAAAGAGTATCATTGTAACATAGGCCCTTATTCTGGTCCACTAGCAAAGGCAAATTCCTTCTCAAATGGACAAAACCATGTGAACTGCGGGGGGGGGGGGGGGGGCAGATGCAACACGTGCAGAGAGACTTAGATTTGGGTGGGTTATTTTGTTTTTGTGCAGGGAAAATACTGACTGCTTTATATTTACACTGCAATAGAGATCTCACTTTGAAGTAAAACTCCAACCAAATCTAATTCTTTCTGCACAAGTTACATCATACTTGCCTACTATTAAACTCTCCTTTCCGGGAGAAGCCTGGACAGGAGACTGACAGCATCACTTCTGGGGGCGGGGGCCTGATGTAGACGTCATGAAGCCGGGGCTACATGGCGCAATTTGCATATTTAGCCCCGCCCCTACCAAAGAACCGTTGCGATCGCTGTAATTCAAGGAGGCGACCGGGCAGCTTCCAGGGAGCGTCGGAGGGTGAGGGAGAATCTGGGAGGATTGCCTGCCTTACCGGGAGGCGGACCCGATTTTCGGGATCCTTTTGGCCAATCCGAGAGTGTAGGCAACCCTGAGTTACATCTGCCCCACCTGCAGTGCACATGGTTTTGTCCATTTGAGAAGAAATTTGCCTTTGCAAGTGAACCAGAATAAGGGCCACAGTATAGTTCACCTATATGTTAACAAAAGGTTTCTGTATTGCTCGGTCATTAACTATGACTTACTATAAGGGTGACATCTGCTACTTCAGTTTCTGGGTCCTACTGGTTCCCAGATATGAGCCCCTTGGGAGGCCAATTACTTACAAATGCAGCAGCGCTAACAAGGCAGAGAGCATATGGCCAAATCCATTAGAAGTGACCCTAAAGCTCAAGAGATGATGATGATGATGGTGTCTAGGGATTGAGAAAAAGGCTCTCATCCCTGTAGCCCAGAGAAGAAGATAATGTACACATCTGTGTCCCTCCTTGCTTGGTGGAAATACAATCTGGACTAATACTCGCATTATACTGGTAGAAGACAAAAATAAAAAGTTTCTGTAAGCAGGTGCTCCTGGGACTATGTAAAAACCTGACCGGACTACACTCCGGACCGCCAGACAGGACATCAAAATCTGCAGTCTGGAGCTTGTAGGGTCCGGTCCGGGGGGTGTCCTGTCCGGGGGGTCCCTGTGATAGCTATCACCAGGGACATGGGAGATTACTGCCTCCTCGTGTGGTCCGGACCGTCCGGTTTTTGCTACTTGCCCGGACCATACAGGGAGGCTTTTATTCTCCCTCTCCTTCTCTACCTGGTGACAGGTGTCACAGGCAGCCCCCCCCCCCCGGACAGGACACCCCCCCGGACCGGAGGCTACAAGCCCCAAAATGCAGAGTTTGTTGTCCGGTCCGGGGGTTTTGTCCTGGTCCGGTTTTCACCCATACCTGGTGCTCCTGGTTTACATGTTAACATGGCCACATCAAGGTGGAAAAGCTTTCTGTGCCAGCCTCTGCCCCGGAACATATGACATTGGGGGAGATTCTCTAAGAATCTCAGCCCCCCTTCGCCTCTCTTCGCATTTATAATTATCGCATATGTTCTAACATATGCGATAATTATAGCAAAGGACAGCTCTTGCGAGTGAGAGTCCCCCCTCCCTCACACACCCGGCGCTGCTGCTGCTTTGCCGGGCTCTCCTCCTCCCTGCACCCGGAAGAGGATCAGTGCAGGGAGGAAGTCACAGGTCCGGGCAGCACAGCTGTGTGCTGCCCGGACACAGGTGAGGGGGCAATGCGGGGCGGCGGGGGTCCATGCGGGGCGTCGTTGCGGGGCGGCGGAAGGATGCGGGATTGGCTTCTATGGGGCATCGCCAGATTTTTCTGCCGATGCCCCCCGCTGCGGTAACCCGGCGGGGGATGCTTACAGCATCCCAAAATGCGGTAAAAACCCGATAACGGAGTTTTTACCGCATTTTGCGCTTAGAGAATCTCCCCCGTTATCAGGAGGACTGGCCGAAGGGATCAGGAAACCATTGAGCACCCAGAGCCTCTTAAGGACAGTAAAGTAAATATAAATAAACCAGGGCATAAGTGGAATCCTTTGCATTTTGCCTTCTTTCTCCACTCTTTATTACATATAACTTGGCAACATGGAAGCAGATGGAACATGTATTTACTCCAGCAAATGGCCAACAATTGGCATTATAATTTCAACAAGCGCTGGGAGCCAACAGAGCACCCACACTACAATCTATCAGTAAATACAAAGGTATACTCAGCAGTGTAATGCCGTAAGATAATACATAGCAGAACACATGATAAAACTCCACATATAAAAATACAAGTAGCGCATGCTTAGAATTTATACTACAGAAAGGAATACAGACGATCAAGTTGTGCATTAAGGAAAAGAAAAAAAAAAAAAAAAATCCATTACTATAAAATCCAAATTGTATACTAATACAATTTCCAAGACTTGCCTGCTTTGCAGTTGGGTCAGATCCCTGTCCCAGCCTAATTTGTGTGACATTACATTTTCAGTGAGAGGTGTGTGTAGTGAATGTAATGGTAAGGGCGCACTTTAACCCTAGAACACATACATCATTTTGTCAAGAAGTCATTTCAAGTTCCTTTGGGGTATATTTTACCCCTGTGTGTGTTCTAGGGTTAATGCGGCATCATTTGAACTGGGGAGCACTGTAATGTGGCATAGGGCGGTATGTTCTAACATCCGCTGCCCTGTATCGCTGGGCATTGCATTATTAATAACCTCATATGCTCTAACATATGCAGTTATTTACACAAGGGACAGCTCTTGCAATAAGAGCTGTCCTTTGCGATGCGGCGCCGGTGCTGGACTTCCAGGTCTGTGACCCGGGAGTCCATCTGCGCATGCGCAGAGTGACGGCGATGGCGGGGGGCATGCCGGGAGAGATCTGTGATAGTAAGAAGCCCATAGGCTTCAACAGGTAATCGCCAGCTTTTGCTAGCGATTCCCTCCGCAGCGCTGCCACTGCGGAGGGGCCATAGTGCATACAGAAATGCAGTAAAAACCCCGATAACGGGTTTTTACCGCATTTCTGCTTTAGAGAATCTCGCCCATAATCGGATCTTTGTAATGTAGAGGGTACTATAATATTACATTATAAGAACTTAAGCTGTGTACACACGGTGCAATATTGCTGGCAATATGGTCGCCGAGCGACCATATTGCCAGTGATTTGTTGTGCTGCAGCGATAAATCGCCGGGTGCATGCTCCTGTGTTCAGCCCCCTAATCAGCCATTTCCCTGTGCAGCTTCCCCCAGCAGAGTCTCCTGTTCATCAGCGACCATCTCTGATCACTGGACACTGGGCAATATATTGATCAACAATATATTGCTGAGCAATATTTTGCACCTTGTGTACACAGCTTAAGGCACTGTAATGTGGCACAATACGAAATGGAGGCACTATCTTCTGGCATAATATGAATTAGGACACTAATGTGGCATAATCTGACCCGGAGGGCACTCTACAGTGCCCCCTTTTCACACTGCCCCATTAATGTGGCATAATATGAAATGGGGACACTGACATAATGTACAGTATACTGAGAGCCCTACATGGTGACATAATGTAAGCTAGGAGACTACGATGCTTCATATAATAAACTAGTGCACTACTATGGGACATAATATTAACTAGGGTACTTCTATGGGGCAAAACATAGAGGCCCTTTCAATATGTTGCTATGGGGCCCACAAAGCTCTTGTTACGCCACTGCCAGTACTTTAGCAAGTATTAAATCTTCTGCTGTGAAGAAAGATAAAGAAGCCAACCTACATTACTGGTATTGATTTGGTACTTCATCACCACCACCAAACAATAATAGAACTAAATTATCTTCCAACCTGATCTTATCTTTAGCTTTCAGCTTTATTAACCAATATCATACAACCTATTATCAATAAGAAGAAGCCTTGTATATTCTGGAACCGCCATTACTTACACTGGTCACTTTCCGGTATATCTGAGCAGCATTCTGACATTCGGAATATGGGTATTCTGAGGTAGCCATTTCTAACATGCACATTCCAAAGGCATAAACATCCACAGATTCGTCATAGTGTTCCTCATACATTTCTGGTGCCATGAACTCTGGAGTCCCTGCAAGTAAAGAAACAACAAAACCCACAGTTATTTACCATACAGGAGGTTTCATCAGTGTGAGCTACAACGCAGAATTGTACAGAATCTGGACCTCTATGTTGTGTACACATGGTTCTGATTCTGGTTCACTTGCAAAAGCAAATTCTCTCTCCAATGGACAAAACCATGTGCACTGCAGGTGGGGCAGAAGTAACATGTGCAAAGAGAGTTAGATTTTGGTGGGGTTTGTACTTCAAACAGATATCTATATTGCAGTGTAAAAATAAAGCAGCCAGTATTTACCCTGCACAGAAACAAAATAACACCCAAATGTAACGCTCTCTGCACATGTTACATCTGCCCCCCCCCCCCCCTGCAGTGCACATGGTTTTGTCCATTAGAGAGTATTTGCTTTTGTGAGTGAACCAGAATCAGGCCCATGGTGTGTTCCAGGCCTGATTCTGGTTCTCCACCCCACCCCTTTGCCGAGTCCCATCTGCCGGCAATATCGAATAGATGTCACTGTCGTAACTTTGCACCATGTGTACACACCAACAGGGACATTCAGCGGACTAAAATCGGTGTATCCACAAAACTGAAAAATTCAGTAAAGACAACAGAACAGAGAAAGTTATGTTAAATGAATATTCAAGAATGGAAAATATATATAACCCGATAGACTGATATGATAAAGAAGCATCTTTTTTGGTATACCCTGCCATGAAACAGAAATCCTATTGTGGAAAAAAAGGAAGCTAGTGGTCTCTGTAAAATAATCGGGTACTTGTTTAGTTTCACGGCGCCAGCATGGCAGCAAGCTACTTCCGGGTTCGGCGCTTGCCAAGCTTTCTAAAATAAACTCCATGCCAACGTGGGTAGTTCATACCCCCAATATCCACGTTGGCATGGAGTTGATTTTAGATAATGTGGCGTGCGTAGTGAGCCACCGAGCCCCGCAAGGGGACTCCGATGCACGGCCATGCTGGCGCCGTGAAACTAAACAAGTACCAATAATCATTGCCACTCTGCTGGATAACAAGAGCGTAACTTTAAAAAGAAGTTGTCTTGTATTAAAGGAGCTGTGGTTGTCATCACAAAAGACATTTTACATTTTCAGAAACTAATAAGAACTGAGGATATTTTAGATAATGCTGCAACAGTGGGTTGAGATTTTCTTCCTAAGGAGGAAAGCCAAAACCCTTCTAAAGGATGCAAGACAATTCTTGCTGCCTCCTCCTGGGAGATACCAGAGGGGGCATTAATGTCCCAAGTGAGGGGGCTGCGCAACAGGGTCCTCATGGCTCCGCTCCCTCACTGCTCAAAGTGACGGTTCACAACATAGAACAGCAAGGGACAGGGACATGATGACAAGATTCAATACAAACTGCATCATCAAATCCCTGAGCCAACAACTTCACTCAGGAAAAGGGGAGTAATGTGCGAGAGCCCAGATATTCTGCGAGAGTAGGACAGCATATTAAATACGGAGTTGCATCTAGGAAAAAAACGCAGGGAATGTTACTAGACACCATTTAATGGTTACCCATTATTACTTGTTTAGGAGCACTTTCTGACGATTAGCATAATCCAGGGGTTCTCAAACTCGGTACTCAGGACCGCACACAGTTCACGGTTTCCACATCACCTGACAGGTGCACTCATTAACACATTTTGAAAGATCCACTGGTGGATAATTATTTCACTTGATTCTGTGAGGAGACCTGCAAAACATGCACTGTGTGGGGTTCTTAGAACCGAGTGTGAGAACCTGTGGCATAATTATAAATAGACAAGACTTTGAACAGCAACATGGGGTCAGCAACCCATTAAACACATGCCACGATGACTGGCTTTAAGTGGCACATGAATGACTCCAGCTAGGGCCAATATGTAAGTTCCCAACTAAAATTTAGGTCTTGATAATTTATGATTCAAAGAGCAATTTGAAAGTTCAGTTACAGAAAGCAAATCCCACAAATAAAGACTTATTGGTCTTATTGGGTGCCACCAAGTCTTTGATCATACCTCTCTCCCGACTTCCCTCACTCTACTCTTGCCTCTTCTATACTCAGCGAGGAAGCAGTCAGTTAGTAGACAGACAGTTTTCAGGGGTAGATTTATTAAGCTCGGTCTGGTCTTTATCACCGGCCAATCAGCTCCTACCTGTCATTTTTCAAACCAAGCCTATAACGTCACAGTTAGGAGCTGATTGGCCAGTGTTTAAGTAACAGCCACATTATCAATTCACAGAGCTTAATAAATCTGCCCCGGAGTTACATGGCAACACTACAAAGTGACGTACGTGTAGCATATTGAGATATATCTATTTTGATCATGGTTTTACATTCAAACTATGGGGTAAACTTAATAAAATGGGAGTTTGCCCATCGCAACCAAGAAACCAATCAGATTCTACTTATTTATTAAGCACTTTCTAGAAGATTATAGATTGAATCTGATTGGTTGCTATATTCCATATTTAATAGAACTTCCATCTTAGTAAATTTACCCTCATGTGTTTTGTTGTGGTTGGTAGACAATAAAGGTTAAATTAATGTATGTATGTGTTATAAACTAGATTTAAGCGGTCACAATGAGAGGCACAGTTTGCGGGCAGAGTACTTAATGTCAACCCAATTATTTTGCAAAGAAATCGAAATGTTTGTTACCTATTACACTTTTAGCAAAAGACGCTCGTTTCAAAGTCGCCAGGCCAAGATCTCCAATTTTCACTGAGCCAGTTGGTCCGGTAATGAAGATGTTGTCACATTTTAAGTCTCGATGGATGATTGGTGGTGTTCGCGTATGAAGAAAGTGCAACCCTTTCAAGATCTGCCTACACCAACTTCGTAAAACCTTTGGTTTCATTACCTTAAATCTCTTCAAGTATCTAAAATGAAAAAGGACACGTGGGATTATCAGATTTGGAACCAATGTTTTACTCAATATATATCTACAGTACGTTTTCTTGATAACAAGTGGTTAATTTAGTTGAGGAAGGCAATACCCTCACACACTGCCATCAATATCCCGATTATTGAGGGACGCGTCGGAGGGGATGCAGCAGTCTGCTGGCCTCTCTGCCTCTCTCCTGCTTCTCCGTTCTGCGTGTGATGTCATCATGTCACATGCTAGGGAAACATGCTGGAGAGGAGCCGGGAAGCCAGCAGAGAGGGAGCAGACAGATTCCCAATCCAGTCCTCATGCTTGTTATTGTTACAATAGAGGTGCGTTTTTAGCTTACCAAAATGCCATGGGGATGGGTGGGGCACAAAATGTTTGTCAGGGGGGAGCAAAATGTATAGTTACGCCACTGGCATCAAGCAACGATGAATACTGGTTCTACCCAGCTGGAGGTGCAATGTGAATAGGTAAACCCAGCATCTGTTCGCAGCGTAGAAAAACTGGCAAATGGAGATCTCATTCATCTCTAAGCACCAGCTTGGCACACGTCAGCAGAGATGTCACCAAGAAAACAATAAGCAAGACTCAGTTGTGCAATGTGAAGGAAGTATTAGATAGTGTTGGGACAACAAAAGGTCCAGGGCCAGATGCACTAAGCTTCAAAAGTATTAAAATGGAGAGTGATAAACAATCAGCCACTCAACTCCTGTCTGACATTTTCAAACACAGTCTGTGACATGGCAGGTATGAGCCGATTGGCTGGCTGTTTATCACTCTACATTTTATCACCTTTGAAGCTTAGTGCATCTGGCCCCTAGTCTGGTGCCATCAACTCTGGAGACAACATTTTGTAGTTATGTCCTCTGGACATTCATAACATTGTGACATTGTGACATTAGGTAAGATATTTATTAAAGCTTGGAGTGAGATCAAGTGGACAAAGTATTAATCAATCAGGGTCTGTCAATTTATGGTGGTCTTTATAAAAATGACAGTTGGGGGCTGACTGGTTAGTACTTTGGCTTCTATTCATGGAGAGATCCAAAGGAGTGAGCTCCTACAATCCTACGATATCCTGCAGTCCTTCTTTGATGCGGCGGGTTAGCCGATAGCACGTGCGTAGGCACAGTTTCGGTTTTCTTTTCCAAACAATGCCTTGAGAAATATTGGGGGGGAGGAATCAGGGGAGTAGTAATCTTGTAATCTCTGTCCCTACATGAAATATTTCTCTTGCAGATAACAATAAATATAGCCCTTACATACCGAACTTTCATAAATGTAGAGGTTAAATTTGACTAGTGTAGTTAGCTAGGAATAACCTCCAACAGTACCTTTTCAGCAGGAACAGTACCGTTTTTTTTTATGGCCTGTACCTTTTTTTAGTTCTCCAACTGTCCATTGTAAGTATAGGAAAGGGGATGTGGCCACGCCATGTTTACCCATGGCCATGTCCCCTTTCTGAATTTGTACCAGTTTTTGCTCTTCACGTGTTGGAGGGTATGCAAATGTTTGACTAAATAAATGTGTTACTAAGTCATATTACATCTTGCAATGTGATACTCACGTCTTTAGAGTCCCTGATGTCATAAGCTCTGTAACCAGAACGATGCATTTCTTCCCCTTCAGACAGGATTCCCAGAAGTCGTAAAACCTGACAATATTTGGGTGCTGCAAGCCTTTCAACATCTCCGCCTCTTCCTTAAACCGTTGCCTCTCTTGTTTTGTTAATTTACGATCCTGAAGAAAGCAAACAAAGATGCAGAATTGGCCATTACATTAGATATTCTACATTTCAGAAGTGCTCTGACAAAACAGCTGAGTCATTAAAAAAATCAATATATACGGTTTATGAGCACAGCATAAGGAAATATTGTGCTGAACAGTATATATATATTTTTTTTGAAGTTTGAAAAATTTCATGACCTTCAATAATATTGTTTCTGTATACAAATACACACAATAATATTCAAATGGTATTTTTATAGCAGTCACATGAAAAAAAAACCATGAAGTTGCTTCATATAAAAAAATAAATCCTATTCGCTACAAGTTCAGGCTGCAAGAGGTGCAAGTGGCAGAAGTTACTTACAGAAGTTGAGGGAGACTCTCGATCTATCAGGTAGCCTCCAACTCACTCAGCAGAGTGGTACTTCTGCCACATTCCACCTGCTTCGTAGTGAAGCGGGTAGGATGGGGAGATAATGCAGTGAATTGCTATCTGTATGAAGAGAGCAGGGCTAAAAATGACATGTATGACAGGCCGCTTCCTCAACAACGCACAAATTCACAGCATTCACCATGACAGAGGAGGAGCCTAATGGCTGTGACGTCCCGCCCTCTGAAATGTCGTGCTGTTTTTCCTCTCCTGTCTTTTCCCAGTGAGGAATATTCTAGACAACTAGGACTACAACTCGCTCTCTGCACACGTAAATATCAGTGTTGTATTCTATACATACTTGCTAACTTTGAAATGTCCCATTACAAGAGAGTTTCCCTCTTGCCTGCTGATGACTGAGTGGCATTTCTGGTGATTAGGTCCTGCCCCACACTGGAAATTTCACAAATAGCAGGCCTCTGGGAATCGCATCCTCACACTCAAAGCATTTCACCAGGAAGTGGACAGAACTAGTAATGCTGGGTACACACCTACAGATCTATCTGGTGTGAACAAAAATCTGGCAATGTATGGAAGCATATGAGACTCAACCATTTGCTTCCAAATGCTGGAAAACAAACAATAGTAATTCAGATAAATTGTTTAAAGTCGTTTGATTTATCAAATTAAACTGATCATTAATTTTTATCTATTTTCCAGTGTTTGGGAGCAATTGATCAATTGTCATTTTCTCCCATACATTTCCAGATTCTTGTTCCCACCAGACAGATAAATCTTTGTGTGTGTACCCAGCTTTAGTGGGACTATTTTAGGCGTCTATGGGACTCTTCACGTGTTTAATGTAATGACCCTTTAAAAAAGCATAAATCATTGAAATAGTATTTAAAGAGCCCAAAGCATCCTAACCTGGTGGTTTACTTACACTGCCTGCAAATCAAATACAAATTAATTGGTAGGAAAATGGAGCAGGAAAAGCTTTCCTGTGACATCACCATTACGGATATGGCATCTGTAATGCCATCTCAGCAGCACACTATGGTGAGCATATGGCGGGAGCACGTGTGCCCAGAAATCTGGAAGGAATCACTGGAGAGGGACTTATGCATACTGAGATGTCACAGGATGTGGATTTAAAAAACCAAACAACCTTGCAATACTCATTTTTATCCCCATAAAAGTCAACAAGCACAAATCTATCTAGCAAAACCATCAGGACACAAAACATATTAGAATATTGCAGAGGGAGAGGTAGTCACATTGGGTTCGACCCAGCTGCTGTTCTCTTAGTTCAGTCATTATCATGGCTATTTGACAATACAAAGTGGCACTGGAGAGTATCATCAAACCAAGGTTATTTGTTTTGGAGGTCTACTGGAATCATAAATCACACAAGGCACCTTTTTTTTTTTATACATGACCTCATCACGTGATCACCAGTCCACAATCAACCAAGGGGCTACATAAATTGTAAGAGTGGTTCACTTTTTCAAATGAGGCTATTGGGGGGGGGGGGGGGGGGGATTTTTTTTTTTTGGGGGGGGGGGAGGCTATTGGGGGGGGGGAACCCCCTCCATACCTTGAAACAGTGATTATGCTATGAGAGGACAGATCTTACGGATGTCATCACAACCCTTAATCAGCAAGCCTCCTCCAGACACTCACTGCCAAGTCTGGTACATACTTAGCACTTCCACTGTACATAGTATCTAAATCTGGGTACACACTCATTGATATGCAGTTCGTGGTGGAACACTCAGTGTGTACACTCCTATGGTTGCCTGCGACATCAGGTTTAATGTGCTGTGTCAAACCTAGCAACATTGTTAGTGGCTTGATGCCTATTGTGCCGTACATATGACAAATGATCGATCAGACCATTGACGTCACATGCCACTACCTAGAACGGAGCGGTATTAAGGGTGTACAAGAGCAACACTCTTTTGCTAAATGTAAAATACTGTTGGGCCATTAGTAAAACAGCAGTGTGTGTATACTCCATTTGGATAGTTCTTGGCGTAAGGGAAATCAGCAGTAGTTAGAACTATATGCGGTCGCGCTAGTGTGCACCCAACTTAAGAGTCACACTCATCCCAAGCATGGAAGATGATGATAAAAAAAAAAAAAAAAAAAGAAACATTGCACCCAGCAAAAAAAAAAAAAAAAAGACAGCTATATACAGTATGCAAGCGTGAAATTCACTGGTCTCTTCTGCCTACTGAATAATTAGATACAATTTTAGTATGAATTATAAAAATAAAATAAAAACAAGAGCGCCAACGGTGGAGTAGAGGGGAGCCGGCGGAGGGCTCAGACAGAATGGGGGCGCGTGCACGCTTCCCCCTTCTGTCGAATGGCGAACGGCAGAGGATGGCGATTCTATCGTCAGGAGCAGCTCAAATGCATACAACAATAAAAGACGTTCACATTTCCTTGGTTTGAAGCACCAAGAAATTCAGAGGTTACGTGATTCATTCACTTAATTCAGTCTCTTCTAGCACTCCATGGACAGATGTGTTTAGATTTCACTAGCAAATTAAAGAGCCAATGTTTCCTCCTGGGAACACAGACGTGGAAGTCAGGCGAAAGGTCTCCTCGAAAGCTGACTAAATGGGTCAGAAGCCAGCAGTGCATTTTAGAAGCGAAAACAAAATGATGTTAGTATTGACGGCTGATC
Organism: Crinia signifera; assembly: GCF_055691185.1. Lineage (NCBI taxonomy): Eukaryota > Metazoa > Chordata > Amphibia > Anura > Myobatrachidae > Crinia > Crinia signifera. The sequence goes on along the minus strand of NC_139224.1, from coordinate 46,140,792 downwards.
GGAATCACAATGAGAGAATATTTTAAAAACTATAAGAGAAAGTCAGAACAAACTGCTCATTTCAGGGAAGGAGGTGTCAGAGGAGTATACAAGTATTTAAGATCGTATTCTGGTTGACTCACAAAGCTGAGTATTCGTAGCCTTGCGAGTCCACCAGACCCCACCCTGCAAATGGAGATTCACCTGCCCCCCTTTGCACGGCCTGTGAGGGCAGATGTATTAAGTAAAGTGATAAAGGGGTATATATGAATATATCAGAAGGGGTCTGATCTATTAAATGCTAGCATGTTTTATTTTTTCGGACCTGCCGAAAACCAGGTGGATTGACGGAACAGCCGCTAATCCACCTGCTTTTGACAGAAACACAGCCAAAATGGAAAGGTTTTGGCAATGTTTCCGGCAATCTCAATTTGACATGAAAAGATGTCGGACTGAGGCAGGGAGGACGGCGCCGGGTGACCAGCAGCAGATTACACGGTGCCGTCCTCCTGTCCGCCGCCTCCCATACTTACCCACCGCACCAGGTGAGAGCAACTCACCCGGCCTTGTCCCTTGCTGCCTCCCGGCAATCTTGCCGCCCTCCCGTCGCTGCGCTCACCTGGTCCCCGCGCCGGTCGGGTGAGCATCAATTAGCGACCAAATATGACATCCAGATTTAGCCGCTGCATTGAATAACGGATGCCGGATCCATTACGTCAAAAGAATTTTAGAATGGATCTGGCATCAATTGAATACCATATATACCAAAGTGGTGATAAGGCAGTAAAAAATTGGAAGGTGATAACAAACCAGCCAATCGGCTGTGTTTTAAAAGCGACAGAAGTTAATTGGCTGGTGGGTTATCACCTTCCACTTTATCACTTTAGCAGACTTAATACATCTGCCCCATTATCTCGCGAATGATTCAGAAAGAGCAGGCCACCGATTGTGTAAGTGTGTTCCTAGCATTAGATCCAAAGACTATTAAAAAGGGGTCAACCAAAAAATTAAGGTTTCAAACAACCTTCATTGATTAATGTCACAGCATTGACGTTTTCAAAACCAGACAGACCTTCATCGAAAAAAACGTAATACGGTAAGACACAATCAGGTAACGTTTCTAGTTATTTATTTTGTAGGATACAGTTCTTTAGATTTAGAATTTAATATTGTGCTTGTCCTGTGTATACTGTAGCTCAAAGCACCATGTCCCTAGGCTGTATTATTACAGAGAGGCCTGCAATCAATTCTCACTTTTAGATCTATTTATTCTTTTGTAAATTGATATTTCATTGACAAAGGACTGAAACTCATTTTATAAAGACACAATTTCAGCCCAAGGGATTAAATCTATAATGTAAAACCAACCCGCTATAGAACAGTGTTAGTGCAGTGTTATATGCAAGTTAAAAATGCGGTTATAAAAAAACATATTTCACCAGAGCTTCAGCTCACATCCAATCTCACAGGACGTTCTGCAACAAGGAAATCACCAGGGAGGTTATGACTCTTTAGAAAACAATCTTCATTATTTTGTTTCAAGCTTATTGCTACTACAATCCTGCATCCTAGCCTGAAATGCTGCTGAAGAGACGGACAGTTACATCATTGAAAGAGATTTGCAGAACAGCTCGCTTTATAAAGGAATTATATATGCGTAGCGTTATTTATTTATACCCATATCCAGGAGTGTGTCTAAAAGTAGGCAAATCTCAGCCGCAGAATGAAGTAGGGCGAAAGCAACTTGCAGCAATCAAATTAAGAAAATAATGTCATCTTGCTTTCATTCCCATGGATTACTGGGTTCTTCCTTTGACAGACCTGATCAGGGGCAGATTAAAACCACAATCAAATAAAACCTGATATCTAGTAAGCCAAGAGGTCTAGGATGTGAGTTCCTGGTAGTAATGATCATCAACCATCAAGGATTTTAAAGGCGATGGGACAAAGTGCCTAGCTCCACCCCTTGAAGCACCCATGAGCACCACGAATCTGATTGGCCAAATGAATGGTAAAGCATGGGTGACCATTTCTGGCTGGAACCATCGACCGTTCCTTTGCAGATGGGTTCACACCATTGAGGTTAACCATCAATGATGCCATCAATTGTAATTCCACTATGGCATTCCCTAGTTTCCGGTGAAAGAATAGGTTATTCATTATACTGTTTTCACATCGTTATGCCTGCTCAAACCCGGGTCCGGCATTTTCACATTAAACCCAATATAACTAGAGATGTGCGGTTTAGGTTTTACTCTGTTCTCCAATTGGGATCGTATTGGCTATCCAGAACATGTGAATGCTGATAGACAATACGATCCGGATTTGAGAACCGAGTAAATCCGAACCCGCACATCTCTAGTTATAGCTTTCACATTATGGCCATTATACAGAGGATGACCTAGGTTTAACCTGGGTCAACATCCGGGTTGGTCAAACCAGCTTATAAGGTTTGGTGCTTTTCACACCGCACCTTGACCCAGCAGCAACCCGGCAATAACTCTGGATTGAGGTGCAATGTAAAAGAGGTATTAGAATTAGATTTAGACAATTCAAAAAGAGTGAGGACCTTTTAAGATCTAGCCAAACCCAATTAATACAATTAAATAATATTTCAGATATATTTCTCATTAGATACACACAAATGTACGTTAAGCCAACCTGTTCCACTGTGCACATTGCAGGGAGTCATGGGAGAGAAAACCTCACTCGCTTCTGCTGGCACCTCTTATCTATGGAAGAACCGCATATTTGTCATTTAACTCACCATACAGAGCATATAATGAATATAGGTTGCATATTCTGCAGTAGCTTTCTACCAGTGAATGCCACTACCTCCATCAAACTTGCCAGCATGGCGCTCTGGGCATGTGTTCAGGGTATTTATGGCTGGGAGCCATCACATTAATTTTGAAGCGTTATCCATTTGTGAACATTAATATAAATCTTGAACCTCTTCCAGAAGACAGCTAATATGCTGATCAACCAAACAAGGACCTGCTCCACAATGAAAAGATCCTGTGCTGACAAGCAGATGTACAAAAAGCATCCAGAAACAGCAGTAATATTGATCGGCGATATTGGCAAGAAATAAAGATCTTCCCTAAGGAAAGTTTCTTCTGTCCCCCACTAAATTATAATAATAATTTAATTATTTTAAAAAAAGGTCCCTGGAGTTCTATATTTTACTGTGGGTCAGGACCCACAACATGGGAGGAAGAGCACTACTACAAAGAGCACTACTGTAAGTAAAGTTTTAGCTAAAGGTCAAATTAGATGAGGATGATGTACAAATGGCCAATAGCGGGAAAAGAATTCTGGAAATGGATCACTGTAACAAATTGAGCATATCATCTGTACTCTGTATTGATCCTTTTCATTGTAATGTGCTTTGAAGCCGTTTTTTAAAAGGTGCCAAAATCAACAGGTTGGGTAAATATTGTAAGCCTTACCCTCCCAGTAACACTAACCTCTCCTCCCCACAGAATAACCCTAATACCCCTATCACTTTGCACAAATAACCTGGGTCCAACACTGTGCTGTGTGAAAAGGGACATTTAAAAAAAAACCGGGTCCCGTTCACACTATAGGGAGGAGGGAGCAGCAGCTCTAATGGCTGCTTCCTCCACCCCCCCCCCCCCCTACCCCCTTTCTCATGTCAGAGATCTGGCTTACTGGCAGGTCGCTGAAGGGTGCTCCCCTTGCGAATGTAGGGTCGCTCCCGGGATAAACCCCTGTCCAAATCCCAGCGCTGGCAGGGTATTTGCAATGTGAAAGGGGCATAAGCTCCTCTCCTGCAGCCTAACTCTAACCCTTCAAATCCTACAGCTTAATCCTAGCCCTCCATCTCCTGCAGACTAACCTTAAACCTCCCTCAGCCTAACCTCAACCATCCAAAAGCCTAACCCTGACCAGGATTGGTCACCCAGGCAAGGCAGCAGTTTAGCTCTGCTGCACCCCCACCCCTCCCCCACCGCATGTATGTACGGGTTTCACATTCAGTACCTGGGGCATGAGACCCCATAGACCCCGCCACCTCTAGTTGTGACTCTGCCCAGCCTCTCCTCACTGTCCCACAGCTTAACCGTTACCTCCCCCTCTCACAGCCTAAACGTAACCTCCCGATTGGACATGCAAAGTAATTGGGCATGCAAAATAGTTTCTGCACTCTGTCGCCAGTCTTGACGGGGCAACATTAAATTGTTTCAGCTTTATGTGCTGGTCACATCCACACCAGGTTTACTTGTGTAAATTGGCTTAATCCTTATGAAGTATCAGGAATAACAATGATAAAGCCATTTGGGTGCTCAAAAGCGCTTTCTGCTCGCAACCTTGCAAGCAGAAAAAATAGGCTCCTGCAAAACTTGCACCAACAATTGAACAGTTGTGTTGGCATCAGATGCCTAAAAAAAAAAAAAAAAGGTACTTATATATATGTTAGTTGGGTGCCCACTATAGTGAGTACGCTCATACCCCCACTATCCATGTCGGCATGGAGTTGATATTATATACTGTGGCGAGCGCAGCGAGCCACCGAGCCCAAACCGTGGCGAGCCCCGCAAGGTGACGCAGAAAACTAAGCAAATAGCTAACTAAAATAAGTACCAAAAATTTTTTTGAAAAAAAAAATACATAAATTGAAAAAATAATAATAATGTAAACCTCCCCCCACGATTGTAATTTCATTTAGATTGCATGCTAATTTTAACAATGTACATTTACGAGTAGCTGAACCAGCATTACTGTATGGCCACTTTAAGTCATTTTAAGCATTTCACAGATCTAATTTTCTTAGGGAAAATATATTTGTTGTCTATTGCAGGACTAATCTGCTTTAAATTGCCCACTAATTCATTCCTATCTGTATTCGGGCAATGAATCCGGCAACTGGAATTCCTATAAATTATTTATTTCCTGATAAACTTGATAAACTCTGCAATAAAGCAGCTCTTTCATTACATCTCCCATAAAGAAATAACAGGGAAGAAAGGGAACAAAACAAAAACATTAAATCACCTCAAAGGGACAACAAACAAAAAAACCTATAAAATGCTAGCTTTAAGTAAGAGAAACAGCAGCGTGAATACCAAATTGTATGAAGTTTTAGAAAAAGAGCAATTTGAGCAAAATAGAAAGTTAACAAAAAATATATTTATGCAAAATATCCCACTGATGTAATTCCAAAGTATAGGTCTAGTTGTGTAATGCTATAGGTGAGGTGACAAATGTATACAGATGGCTTTAGGGCAGGGGTGTGCAATAAGCGGCCCTCCAGCTGTTGATGAACTACACATCCCAGGATGTCTTGCATCAGTTTCATCATGGCCAAATAGCAAAATGAAGGCAATGCATGCTGGGATGTGTAGTTCTCAACAGTTGGAGGGCCGCTTATTGCCCACCCCTGCTTTAGGGAATGCAGTCAGTTTACAGACAGCCATAATACCAACAACTATTGGCAGTCAAAATAGAGACATGGCCGAAATGGTGGTAGTCAAAATGTCGACATGAGTTTTTAATGCTATTTTCTTTGAAACCGACTTACTTTCTTACTTCACGACCCAAGTGGGCACAAAGCTAGATTATAGTTGTGTCCGAATCCTGGCAAGCGCAACAAGCCATGCATGGGAACGCTGTCAATTTATTTGGTGTCCATGTTAACAGATAAAAAAAAAAAAAAAATGTTGACTCATTGGCATATCGACATTTTAAATGAAGGCATTGTGACCATGTTGGCATAATGAATGTACTGAAGGCTGTTGACTGGCTGGCATTGTTATCATAGTGTTCCCGCTAGGCTGTTTTAGCGGGGCGCTGCGCCCTACCTGATTTTTACAGGGCAAAATGCGCCCTGCCCTGCTAGCAGCACCCCGCTAAAACAGCGTGGTGCTTGCCCTGGCTGTGTGCACGGGGAAGCGCAGCGCCGCCTTAGACGGCGATTCCCAGCGCTTCCCCGGCAGCACGGTAACATCGGCGGTGCCGGCCCCGCCTCCTTTAGTGACGGAGCCGGCTGGGCCCGCCCCTTTTCACGATGTCGCGCCCGGGCATGCCCCTTTTCGTGACGTCGCTGCCCGGGACCGCCCACAATTGTGACGTCGGCGGGCCCGGTCTGCCCCCCTTGCGCTGCGGCGCCCTGCCTGCTCTCATTTCTAGAGGGAACACTATATCAGTATTTTGAATGTCATACAGAACCCAGCTGTAGCTGCCAGGGGCAATCCCTATAAGTAAATCTGTCAGCCTAGCAGAAACCTATAGCGGCTGCTTTTATAAATAGAGGGTCCTTGTCAGATACCTAGAATATATGCTGTATCCTTAACACTGAGTGCCAAATGACTGGCAACATAGGTGTGAAAATTGCCAAGCAATCTCTTTCATTCATTATAATGACCTGTAATGTTTACCATATATAGGCAATACAATTAATTTTTTTTCACAACATTTTTTATTTGAATTTATATAAGAAATGTGAGTGACGCTGGCATTTTTTGCAGATATTATGCACATCGGTCTCAGAGATGTTGGCGCTCAAAGGGTTAAGATTAGCTGGCACCTGTTTTCTGGGGGATATCCCAAAAATATTTAAAAATAGGCCAACCTCTGGAGCTGCCACTGTTTTGGAAGTCACAAGCACTGGACTATAAATAATTTGAATTGGTCCTTAACTACCAACCCAAGGCAACCCTACTAATGCCATGGCACCCAGATTGGAAACCGCTACTGAGAGGAACACAACTTGAACAGAAACAAAAATATATATATATATATATATATATATATATAAAAAAAAACCTTTTCAACTTTCAAACTTCACTTCCTAACTGCCCTAGTTGCTGGTAATGCAAGCTGGAAGCAAATCAGGAGACTTAAGAAATGCCCCAGTTCTATAATCTTGAACATCTGCTTTGTACATCTGTAGCGACCCTCAGACAAAACATTTCATTGCTAAACATAGAAGACTTTAAAAACTCAGGACCTGCTCTTCAGCTTTATTTTTGGCAATTATTTAGAAATAAATTTTATGAGTGAACATGTACAGTAGTTGAAACGTTTCAATTTGGAAACCATTATGTGGAAAATAAAAGCATATTCTGTGCCAATTTCTTAGACGTCGGAAAGAGCGTCTCTAGTAACATCATACACGCGCACTTTAAATACCAACTTTATAAAAGCAAATTCAGTGTTCCCCCAAATCTACACTGTATATTTGGGTCATTCCAGGAAATTAGGACACAACACATGAAAATGAGATTTCACATAACCGCTAACATTTTAGTTTATTTTTACAATTATTGTACATTTATTCTGCTTAAAGATCATAGTAACTTCTGATGATGTAGTTATCGTTGGTGCCTGGTTCTATGGTGAATATGATGGGAAGAGTCACCCAGGTGAGATCAAGGACATCAGTTAATACTTTGTGAGCACGATGGAGCAAGATGGAAATGGCCATTATCACCAGACACGATATTTTATACACTCACAGTTAAAATCAGGCATACAGAGCTGGGAACTGCTCTGGTTCCAAAAGTCACAATTTCATGAGGGAACACATATGGATGGACAAAGGAAACCCAGCAAGGGTCCGGAGGTATACTTACCTCCTCTCCCTGCACACACACTCCCCCCCGGGCAGCCTAAAGTCCGCAAGGTACACCATGATACTGTGTGCTGAGCAATCTGCTGAGCGGGGGAGGGCTTTGTCTAATTTTAATAGGCAAAGACCAGCAATCTAGGGAAAGCCAATGCAAGCACTGGCTTTCTTTACCGGCGATAAAGACGCGCAAGACCACTCATCGCCATCACTGGGGGGAATACACACGGAGTGATTCGTGCTCCTTTTCGAAGTGATCTAGTCTTGCTCCATGTGTATACTCCTTTACTCTAACCTCACTTTTTTAGTACTTAACCCAGGGGTTCCCAATCTTTTTTGAATCACGGCACCCTAGAGTATCAGATTTTTTTCACGGCACCCCTTGGCCAAAAAAAATTAATTAGATTGGGTTTATATGCGATTCTTAGGGTCAGTTATGTGGTAAAGGGCAGGATTTGCTTCTGTTTGTACACATTTTATGATTGGCAACCACCAGCACTGGTTTTGCTCATAAATATTTAACCATTAATAATTTGAGTTGAACCTGGACTACCAACCCAGGGCACCCCTGCATGTGTCCCGAGGCACCCCAGGGAGCCACGGCACACAGTTTGGGAACCACTGACTTAACCTTAACCCAAACTATGGAAACCCTATAGCAGATAAAGATCATTAATCAAATTCCCATATGTGGCATCCGAAAGGTTCAGGTTTTTAAGTTTATGCATGGATCACCCCTGATGGTTAAATCCAACAGACTACGGTGATAAGTCACCTGTGGCCAAGCATGGATATACTTAAAGCCTGGACTGCTAGAGTCCCTTGAGGACTGCGTTTGCCATGACTCCTTGACTAGGTTTGTGTAATTTTTTTTGCTTTGCTATATTTGTACAATACGCTCACTTCTCAAAATGACATTGTACCTTTTATGTTCAAGATGGTTCAGAATCCATAAAGCATTTTCTATATATATATCTTTGTATATAAATTAAGTGCTTTTATTCCATAAAGTGCTATCGATGTTTCAAGGCAGAAATTGCCTTTTCATCAGGATATACAGTGCATGGGCCAGGTGGTCGATTTGTTAATTTGTTGCTTTAATATCTGGGTCAGAAGGTGGACATTAGGTCAACAATGGGAATGTTGACAGTCAAAAGGTTGACATAAGTTATTCACTTTTTTTTTCTTTAACAGACAGGCGGTATATTCTGCCCTACCATCCACTACGGTGCGGTGGGCGAATATGCAAGGGGATGTGGTACACTTACACAATGTCCTTCTCAACTATGTCAACATTTGGGACAAAAAAAAAAAACAGTGAAAAAAACTCATGTCTACCTTCCAACCCTGTTGACCTTTGCCTTTTCTACCTATTTCAGGTGTCGACCTAAAGCCTGTCGTAGTGGTAGCCCCAATGCATATCAATCTAAATTGAGTTGACCCAATAACCCAATGACCCATACCCACCTGCCTTATACGGGTCATACTGTAAGCACAATTGGAGCAGTCAGCGCTAGCAGTTTACTGAATGAAAGCTGAACTGCGAGCAGTAGTGAAATCAGGTTCAATACATACAGAATATGTCAGACTACAGGATGCTGTGAGGGAACAGGCCGCATTATCACAGTAGCCTTGTAGAACATACACAATGGGGTTCTGGGATGACAGGATTTATTGTATATTCATCCAGACCTCCTTCACCTTCCATCGAACACTCCATTCAAGGACATTTTTTTTTCTTTGTAGCAGATACGGTCAGGTCTCAGTTTAAAAACCGGTCTTACATTTTTTTTATAGTTAACAAAATAAAAATAAATCAGTCAGTTTTACACATGCACAAGACAATGGAGGTCTGAATATCGATTGTACAGTTTCCTTATAAAATTGGGCTTTGTAGTTTATCGAGTAAGCTATAAAGCAATTACGCGAGGAAATAAAGTGGGCGGATCACAAAAGAAAGAGAATGCTTCAACATCAACAGAAGCCGCAATAAAAATAGGTTTTCACAGGGTAAATTGTAGCTTCTTAGCAGACACCAATATAGATGCAGCTAAAATTGGAGTTGGGTGCAAACCTTGAGAGAAACATAAAAAAAAAAGGTCACATTGGCTAGGGCAGGCCGCAAATCAATTTTATAGCTTTCAGAGAGAAAGAGTCATCTAAATGCCAGTTTTGTAATTTGCCCTTCGACTATAGGACATACCATAAACGGAACGCACATTAATACATTTTAGATGTAGCCATATAACATGTCTCTGTTTGAATGCAAAACTGAACGTGCCTTAAAGTCACAATTTGCACTGCAGGGTTAATAACAGAGCTTTACATTTTAGCAGAGCATACAAATACTATTCCTGAGCCACCTCTCCAGTCTACGGATCCCTGTAAAGTTGCATTATAGGAGGCCTCTGGTTGCCATCATAAATTCTGGAGCTCAGTATAGATGATGTAACAAGACCACTCCCCCTCCTCCCCCCCCACGATGGGGAGCAGGATATATCGCCACTGGTTGGTATTTCCTGCTCAAATAATGTGTGGACAAGTTTTTTTATTACGGAATAAGAGAGAAAAAGATGGTCTTCTTTTCCATTGTAATATGTTAGATCTACATACCTCTCCGGGTGTTCCAATTTGCACACTACTTTTTTGGGACTGTCCAGCTGTCACACAGATGTGCAGCAGTTTCCCATGATGAGAGGGGCAGACGGGCCCTAGTGATTTGCTGCTCCTCTCAGAGCAACGGTGAATAGATGCAGTGCAATGAAAATAGGGTGTGGTTCCTGAATGCAACAGTCTCACAAGGCCACACCCCTTAGGCAGAGCACTCCTTTTTTTGGGGAGTGTGCGGGATTTCCGCTTAATTTGTTTAGAATGCTGTGTACAGCCAAACCCACCACACAGACCTACTCAGCTGGATTGGTTTATACCAACAATAAATAATACAAAGGTAGTAAATACTGCAATGTTGTCCTGGGTATGACCTAATTGAGAAATGTGTGTACCTACAGGAGTATTCCTGCCTGCCAGCCTCCTATGCAGCAGCAGAACATTGGTGCTGACAGGGGCTACACAGAACATTGTACACTGACCGAGGGACTCTGGAGCATGCTGATTGTTCTTACAGCAATACAAAAAGAAGATAGTAGCGCTAAACAATATCAGATAAAAAAATTAGCATGGTTTATTACACACAATAAAAAAGCACAAGAAATGATTAATAATGCATATGCAATAGGCTAGGCACCTAGTATGCTAATAATGGTATATTCCTAGTACACCGCCAAAAATTGGTTCCAATAAAGTGTCCAGAGTGGAAAGTGGGTATAGTTACCGCAGGGAAGTGTCCACAAGAAGATAATTAATCCTTGGTGAGGAAAAGCAAATGCTGGAGTCTTCAGGTGGTTAGATGGAATCCCAAATATTAGTGCGGAGATTGATATAACCAAACGATCTGTTCTGGAGGCGGCTGGTCTGGGCCAAGTGATAGCGAAAATAGCTTTGAGAGGTGCCAAGATGTCTGCTCCTGACGCGTTTCGCTGTATCAGGGTACAGCTTTATCAAGCTTTATCAGCGAAACGCGTCAGAAGCAGACATCTTGGCACCTCTCAAAGCTATTTTCGCTATCACTTGGCCACTTTATTGGAACCAATTTTTGGCGGTGTACTAGGAATGGACCATTATTAGCATACTAGGTGCCTAGCCTATTGCATATGCATTATTAATCATTTCTTGTGCTTTTTTATTGTGTGTAATAAACCATGCTAATTTTTTTATCTGATATTGTTTAGCGCTACTATCTTCTTTTTGTATTTTTGTTATTCTCTAGGGGCTCTCACCCCCTTTCCTAGTACCAGCTCCACAAACCATCCCACCACAGGCGCCTAATAGGTTGGCACCACAACCACCCTTTTCCTGTTGTTCTTACAGCAAACTGCTTCCTTCACAGGGGAACTCATCGGCAGGTTGTGAACCTCCTTTGAGACCAGGGCCAGTACATTAGTACTGGCTGTACACACTGATGGTGGCTCACAAGCGGCAGGATCGCATTCAATCAACCATATGCACGCCCTTGGCATACAATGTATTGTATGCAATGACACTGACTGTCACAGGATCCGACAAATGTTTGTGGCAGCCATGGCGATCTCCTGATCAAATCTGATGCGAATGGGACCGAACATCGCTTCCAGAGGTAAAACAAATATGATATATTCTCTCACGATTTATCGGGCCCAATGGGTTGAAAAGGTGTGAAAAAAGATCCATATATTTTGGGCACCTTAACATCGATACAGAAGTAAAGACTTCCCAAAATTACACAGAACTTAAGATAGTTCATTACACATTTTTAATTGTGGAGCTTCAAAGCTATTGTTATCTGTTATCAGTAAATTCAGGCCTGCTGTGGTATTTCTGACATGAAGTCTGTTGTGTATAGGAAAATAACCTCCTCCTAGCTAGTTATAGCTTGGAATCTTTTTGAAACCATATCGCCCTTAGATATGAGCGTAGCATAAACACAATAAACATGTAAAAATATTTTAAGAACAAATCATGAAACTAACCACTGTAAAATTAGTTTTTCTTTGTTCTAGTATGGAAATCATATCTTGCATTCTGAGGCACAGTATGCCCCACAGCCAAACACAGCACCATGAGTGTTAACAGGAGAAATAGAGGAAAACAAGTTGGCAACATACGGGACAAAAAACATGTAAAAACCTCATGTCGGCCTTTTGACCGTCAACCTTTACATTGTTGTTTTAATGTTTGTATCACCCTTCCAACTCTGTTGACCACAGCCATGTTGATCTATTTAAGGTGTTGACTTAAGCCCTCTGAACCTTCAGTGGTCAACCCAATGCATTTCGACCCAACGACCCATACCCACAGTTGTGTGGTGGTGAGTAAGACCAGTGTGGTGATGGCACTAGTGAAATAATTGCTGGAAGGGAGATGCTGTGTATGCAGGGGGAAAGTGTATGCAAGAACAGACATATTACAGGACTACATCATAAAATATTATTGTTTATTACAAAGTGCATCAAACTTGGTCCTAACGACCTCTAACAGTTCAGGTTTTTCAGACCACATGTGGATCTGTAGAACATGTCTCGAAATGTATGCAACTAAGCTTTTGAAATGTGACCATGCATCCACCTGTGCACCAGCTAGGTGGATTGTGCTGTTAGTGTTTTGAGAAACAATAGTTTATATATAAGGTTGAACAAGGGTTCCTTCTCACTGCACAGGGAGACTACAATGGAATTAATATTGTATACACTGCACACGTCAGACCCAATGTGCAAAGTATGGGCCTCTCATCCGGGGATAGAACACATCCCCATCCACCACTGATCCGTATTCTATGCTCTTTACCCCACTGAAGTCACAAACCTGCTTTGGAAGGCTGATGTATGCTGTGGGGAATTGGTTTGAAATCCAGACGCCGGAATCTCGATAGCCGAAATCCCAACAGGGGGGGGCGCGCTATCTTGCCACGCATCGGGCCCGGTACTTCATTACGCTCGGCACACTAATTTGATCTCCCTCTATGGGTGTCGTGGACACCCAAAGAGGGACAAAGTGCTGGGATTTCGGCTGTTGGGATTCCGGTGTCGGGATTTCGTCCGCCGGGATTTCAACTGCATCTCATGCTGTGATATCTCGGTGGCATTCTTAGACCAACTTTGATTAAACTGACACAGATTGCAAAATACCATCAATTGATCTGCAGTTGCTTGGCAATTAAGAGGTTTATTTACCAAGACGGGACGTTGCCCTTAGCAACACATCAGAATCTACTTCTTATTTAGCACCTTTTAGAACATATAATCTTATTTTTTGCCCATAGCAACATCTCATCTTCAACAAAACTCCCATCATAGTAAATAATCCCCATTGTCTTCCACTTCAAATCAATGTATTTGAAATCATTATTATAATTCCTGCCACCAGGATGGTGGTTTAGTTTATCCCTCAAAGTTTTGTGGTGTCACCTTAGACGTTGCTGCTCATGAAACCATTCTAATATTCGAGCTACATTGGTCACTAAAGCACTGGCCAGAAATACCCCTGTAATTACCCTACTTTTAAAGCCACCATGCTCTCCTCCGGCAGAAATGCCAGCTACCACTATAGTCTACCAGGTCCACCAGAATCTTCATATATGACCTTGACCAGCCTAGGCTGATTTTTTCTCAACCACATCAGCCCAAGCGGAGTAAAAGCCCCTTAAATATCCTTGGGCTCTGATACAAAGGAGGACTATCCATTTATTTTCCCTCTGAGGCTTTGGCTTCTATAACCCTATTCAAGAAGGCCAATCTACATGTGGATATTATTTAATTGCTTTCAGATCTTCTGTAAAGCAGAGTTAATGGGGTGTAGCATATTTTTATTTACACAAATGTCCTCATTACGGCGTGCACTAAAACAGTCATAGCATATGGAACAGCTTTATCACAAAAAATTTAGTTAATTAGACGAAGATCTGGCCCTCCATACAGGTCACCCTGCATCCATATATACAATACACGCAGTCTCTTTGCCTCCTCCCGCAAGTAATAAAATGTTTGGCTGCTATCTAGATAAACTCATCAAATATTTAGAAGCTCATGGAACCTCTCAGGCTGGGAACGGTGCCAGCAGCTGCATGATGTGAGACTGCAGATATTTCTCCTCTTATCCGCAAGGATAGCCAAACATAAACCTAGCGCTTAAAACACAAGGTGCTGTTTGGAAAATTTGTTAGAAATAGAGGTATTTTTATCTCTCTAGAGGATATATGGCAGAAAATTATATTTATAAACATATTCTAGGCCTGCAGAACATAGTAGATCTTCATTCTACCACAGTGGAGTAGATGCAAGGGTTAACAGCGGACGTCATGACAAATAAGGCAATACAGCTCTGCTTAAAATGCACTAGCTGTAAAGCAATGCAAACGGATCATGTTGATTTTCTATGCATTCAAAATGACTTCCATAAATAAGGGCAATGTAGTACAGGACCAATCTTGCAAATTAGGTTTGAACAAGGGAAGGATGCGGATCACGGACCAAGGAAAGGGGAAAGGGCAGTGTTTGTCGGGTAGGAAGCTATGTGTGTAACAGGACTAGCACAAAAGGTCAAATAACTGTTAATAGGGGATTTATTTCAAATGTACATTGGGCAGTTGGTAAATAGAGTATAATTTATGATGAGATTATAATATATTATAATTTATGGCTAGTGATGAATTGTATGTAATCTGAGAACAGGTGATACATTGGGTGTACTTCTGTAGTTGAAATCTGATCATCGATTTACGACAGAGCGTAGTGTGAGACTGGTTGGACAATGGTGACTATGTGCTGGGTATCACCAGACAGCAATTTGCAGGATCAGAGAACAAAATAAAGTAATTTGCCAGGCCATTGCCTACAAAATGTGAACACTACTTTTCAACCACTGACCCCATTTGTACATCTTCGTGTCTATTATATAGGCCACAAATGCAATAAATCTCTTCTAGGTCACTCTATTATAGTGCTGCCTCCCCCGGTCAAAAACCCCATGAACCGGTTTGAAACTAGGACATTTCAACCTCTAACGCCCCGGTTAATTTAGTGGCCTCAATATTACATGTTTGCAAAACAACTCCTTGGCCAGATACCACAGGGACCAGGCCTTTTAGTGCCATCACCTGTCACTTGTCTCTGCCAACTACCAAACTCAGTCCCTGTTCTACAACTCAGGATCCCAGCCAACTTTTATTTCTTTGTATGTTTAGGGTTTTGGTTTTTTTAATACCCTACCTTATGGTTTAATAGGTCTAGAATGTGAAATCTATCACTCTCTGCCAACATGTTTCGACAGATACTGTAGCTAGTATAAGAACATTTTGGCAGAGTGTGATTGACATTACCTTGGTGCTACCTGTCGTCCTGGGATTGCGGCTTTTGGCAAATGTGGCCGCTTCTTAGGTGACTTATCAATTTTTTTTTTCTTCATTTGTACATTCTTCTGCTTATGGAATTTTATTGAGACCCCTTCATGTTTTTTTTTATTAATAACAATTCACCTGTGAGGACCGGTATAATGAGGATATGGATAGGATGAGTCTCTAAAGAAACCGCTATATGCTTCACTACATCTCTTTCTTGAGTGAGTACAGTACACATTTGATCGAGTGGAAATCAATTTGCTTTGGTATACAGAGTGATTTGCCAAATACCACATGGTGACCCCTAAGACAAGTGATAAAGATACATTTTATATGCACATCTTTGCTCATAATATATTGCGTTGGGCACAACTATTTCTCAGCCTAAGTGGATCATCACATGGACCCTTTGTGGTAAAATCCCACACCATTGTGTTATTTGCACATTGTATTTTATATATTTTACACACTTCTATGTACTGAACACGGGAAGGGACTTAAAACACCAGTCTATGGTCATTATTTGATATCTACTGTGACAACAGAATCCAGCGCCATCAATTCAGTTTGTCTTCTGAAGTTTATGCTAGTGGGGATGCTCTGTGGTACTCCTGTTTTGTGGCTGCATAGATTTGCTGCACCTTGGGACTATTTTTTTTTTTTTTGGGTTTAAGAACCAAGTGACTGCATGGTACATTCATAGCTACTGGTCTATACAGAAAAGCACAAGAGAGATCTTTCTGGGGCGTGGCTTGGCCGGCAACGTGAGCGGGCGCGGGGAGTGAGAGCTCCAACAATATCCTGTCCAAACACCCTTCCCCGCGACCCCGAATTCATACCCCCACCGGCTCCAGAGGTGCTCCTGTTTCACCTGCACCGAATACATCTCCTCTGAGCGGTGTACGGAGGGCTGAGTGGCTGGTCGGGCCTGCTGGAGCCTATGGGTCCTCTTCTCCGGGTGCGGTCGCCATCTTGGATCCTCCAGCAGCTCTGGTGCTCCTGAAGTGCGACCCCTCAACTTATCTGCGCTGCTGCCCGGTCTGGTGTGTCGGCGGGTGGGGGCGGCCGTTGACTCTCCGGTGGACTGACGGCAATGAGCGTGAGCCGCTTCTCTTGAGGCGCGCTGCTTGGCCGGCCGGAGGCGCCGGCGCGGTCCCGCTCGTCGGACACTGGATCTGAGGTACCGCTGCAACATTACTCCTGCATATGCAGGGACCCACAGGTACTCATAATTTATCTGGAGCTGGGGAGGTGAGGTCCGCGGCCCTCTTGAACGCTACAGAGTCCTTCTGTTGTCGGCACTGATTTGATGGGTCTCCTCTGTCACCTAATATTGCTGATCTGGTGATATACTAGCCACCAATACCCCTGCTTAAAAATACCCCTATTCAGGCAGGTGGACTGTACCTAAGTCAGACTCAGGATAAGTGTAGACCTGCTACTAAAATCATGAATCCTCTACAAAGGATACTGCAGGCTATAAACGACTCTACTGATAGACTGTGTCGGGAGCTGTCTGCAGTACATGCCTGTGTGTATATTACTTCATCTGCTCCTGCTAATCCTCCTATTGAAAACACTGCTTTTACAACCCAAACCATGTCCCTGCTACCTTCCTGGTTGAGGATGGGGCTTCATGTACCCAAGGGGAGTGCTCCATAACCATGGATTATAAGTACCAGAATCATCCGGATACAGCCTCTGTGCATCCTTCGAAGGACTACACACTAGAGACAGACTGTGTGGATGCTTTGTCGCCCTGTCATCACCCTGAGGCGGTACGGGAAGAACCTGGGACCCCCCAAACCCCGGGGAAATCTTGCTTGATGGTCCTATCTGGATCTGCTCATCTACTATGTCATACCCATCTAGGTCCTGATAACGAGGGGATAATCCGAATCTATACTCCATGCTCCTGATCATTCTTTGCAAGTGGGTACATGATCCCCTTCTACATGCCACGTATACCTCCTTTCTGGGACTGAAGGACTGGC
Organism: Crinia signifera; assembly: GCF_055691185.1. NCBI lineage: Eukaryota > Metazoa > Chordata > Amphibia > Anura > Myobatrachidae > Crinia > Crinia signifera. The sequence continues at coordinate 46,123,304 of NC_139224.1, read as the reverse complement.
TGGACTAGATTCACACAATGCATGGAGGCTCAATATGTTTTTTCACCCCTCTTAGTCCTGATTATCTTCGTATCTCTCTTTCTACCATGCCATTTATGTTATTCACCATTTATACATACACCGTTTATGTATACATTTTGCTGATGCCTGTGTTTAAGGTCTCCTTGTATCCCTAACACAAAATGCCTATTATATATATCCGTTTAGATTAGGTAACTGGATATAATGTGGTCTGACACATTTCATCTGGAAGCTGAATTTTTTTTTCTTTTTTTTTTTGATCTGATGCCTTTGGAGTCTGGGGGTTACTCTCCCAAGCTGCTACATTTACTATGATACAATATTCTGTATTAGCAAGGGAGGGGGGGGGGGGTTGGCTAAGTTGGGAGGGGGAAGGGAATAGTTAGATAGATAGCCGGGGGGGGGGGGTTTACAGGTCAGGGATCCAACAAGTACACCCTATTTGGGGCTGGTTAGTACAGGGAGGGGGGGGGGGTTATAAAGGTGGGTTGCTTTGGGTATTTGGGGGGGGGGTATTTTTTATGACATATACTAATAGGATTGGACCGAATCGTTTGGCTGGTATAGCTAGTGTTGCTGAATCACTTTCTACTGACAACCGATGTAATGCTTGGCAAATTAGCTCCTCCTAGATGAGCCAGTTCTGAGTGAACATGTTTATGTTTTAATTGTATGGGAAACAAACTATGCCCGAGTAGGCGCCCTCGGGTACATACATATACATCCTGTGATGTTCTGGAATATTGTGAATGTATAAATAATCCTGGCTCATCCATGTTCTCCTTTTGAACATCAACACTTTGTACAATGTATGTTTAGCTTAGTGATTCTGTCTGATATACATTTCAACTATACCATGTATGTGGGGGGGTTCGTGTTGTTTGTTATGCAAAACCAAATAAAAATTATCGAATAAAAAAAAAAAAAAAAGAAAAGCACAAGAACCATTCCATCAATCATGCAGATACATTTTCGGCTACAACGTATGGGTCGACGGTCAGTATCATGACATGCATTAGGTCAATGGGCTCAAACAGTTGAAAAGTAAAAGGTAGACCCTTGCCTAAGGTCAACAGGTTCAAAAGGTCGACATGATGAAATGGCCAATAGGTTTTGTTTTTAATTTACTATCCACATGGACTACTAATAGTAACCTTGAGTTATGTCGACCTTTTGACAACATCCACCATATGGGGTTGACTTAATGACGGTCTATGGGTGTGGTATCGAAGATCTACGTTGTCTAGTTAACTTTTATGGAGCACTGGGCAAACCTTAATCCAGCACTACCACCTACAGAAAAAAAAGTCTGGCCTCTCCTACTAGGCACATCTGGGGCTGCTTGTGTAGTTCGATCTCCCAGAGTTCTTCTTACAGATCATAGGCTTAAGAATGGTCTTTGTTCTACCCTTTTACCACTGACATTTAGAATTTAAGATCTAAACTAATTTACCAATTCTATATTACAAACTGCGAAGAGCAGATTAGATAGATATATAGACTTTTCGGTACTTGTGAGTTATCCGGGCTGCCGATTTTTTGATTGTATGCCTTAAGTTAAGGCATACAATCAGATGCGATGCGATGCGATGCGATATCGCATCGCATGCGACCATCGGATGCGATGACCCGATTTTTCCATAGGACCCCTTTTTCCCATTGAATTCCATGTTAAAATGGACTCAGTCCATTTTAACATTGATTCCTATGGAAAAATCGGGTCATCGCATCGCATCCGATGGTCGCATGCGATGCGATGCGATGTGCCCGATCCGACCCGATTTAGAAATCGGCAGCCCGGATAACTCACAAGTACCGACTTTTCCATAGGAAAACAAAATAGAATAGCACTGAAAACTAGGATGTTATATGTTATGCAAGCAGATAATTTACAGTAGGAGGAGAGAAATTGTGCATTCAGGATCTACAGACCTATAATATATAATATGTACTCTGGGTTGGTGGCCATTTTCTCTGCCACTAGCTCTAAGCTGGAAAACAACCTTTGATTAGCATTTAAAACTCGAATATAGCTAGCAACTTTTTTTTTTTTTTTTTTAATTAGATGTTTATTAGAGTTATGGCAACATGGCAATTATAGATTATAGTAAGAGCGACAAATAGAATAGCCATCAAGTGAGCATTGCTAAAATATAAGCACACATAGGAACCAAAAGGAAAAACTGTAGGGGAAACGTGGCTTGAGGGGAATCTTAAGAGGAAAGGCTTGAGAAGTATCTCTTAGAAGAGGACAAGGACAACCATAGGGAAAAATAAGAAATAGGCAATAAAGGAGAGAGAGAGAGAGAGAGAGAGAGAGAGAGAGAGAGAGAGAGAGAGAGAGAGAGAGAGAGAGAGAGAGAGAGAGAGAGAGAGAGAGAGAGAGAGAGAGAGAGAGAGAGAGAGAAAAAAACAATTAAAGGGGGGGGGAGCCAGGAAGGTAGAGAGGAATCTATAGTCAGAGAGGGATAGTAGGAAAGGTAGGAAGGTAGGACATTTTATAACCGTACCATGCAGACCAAGTGGTGTGAAATTTAATCGACTGTTGTTTAAAAGTCTAGTTATGTACTCCGTTAAGAGACAAACACAACACAATTGAGAACCTCCTGACGAGTTGGAGGAGAAAGTCGTTTCCAGGATCTGAAATTTGGCTGCACAGGAAATGTGCAGAACCAATTTATTGTCAGGTCTGGTAAGCTGGCCTACCGGGGAACATAGAAGCAGTGAGGCAGGGGAGAGTGGAGGACACAAGGTAATTACAGAGGATATGATAGACTGAACCAATGCTAGCAACTTTTCAGCATAATAGGCCATAAAATACAGAAATATCTACTCAACCGGTATTATGTCATCTTTAGAAGAAACATTCTAAATACGGATTACTCACCAAAACACTTACATGACTAAGAAAATAATAAAAAACCTGCAGAAAACTTATTGCTCTCTTATATACTACACACTTGTAAAGCAGTTTACAATCCGTCAGTCATCAGGTAATGTGGGGACCCGAGCCGAGGAGATGATTAATACTGCACGCTAGGTTTTCTGAGTCATCTCCAGATGAAGGCTTCTGCTGTTCGTGACAGATGCGGAGGTGCCATTTCAGTCACACAGCCCCTGGTAATACAAATCCAGCCAAGAGAAAGTGTCCCCTACTAAAATGTCTGACTTCAACTGCCTCCAGCAAAGCTCTAAACTAAATGTCATGCCTGTCACGAGTTACATTTCCTGATCACAGAACTCCAGTGCTTCGCACTTCTATCAAAGGACCACTGTGAATAAATACTGTATGCAAAAATTTGTGTCATATTATTAATGCTTTTAAGTAAAATACTAAACATATTGCAGCGGTTCTCAAACTGTGGGTGTTAACCATCTCAACATGGGGTCGCGACTCCATGTTGCTGACCATCAGGCTGATGACTTTCTAATCTCAGTCAGTGATTCAAGGAGTCTGATAAATATGTTGAATAGTCTGTTATTTTAGACTCCTGCCATCATATTGTGCCTCCACAATGCTGCCATGTATGTGCTGTCTGCTGACCACACATGTGATGTGATGACCTTCTGCAGTAACTTGCTGGGGTCCTGTCATTAATTTTATGGTCTGATGGGGTCCCAGAGCAAAATAGTTTGAGGACCCCTGGATTATTGGAATGCACAAAAAAAAAAGAGGAAAACAAAAGAATAGTTTGAAGACCAGCACTGTAGATACAAAACATAAGTATATTGCCCAATGAAAACAGTAGATCTAAAAAAGCATCGGAAGGGCTCCATGCGATCACATATCAAAAATACGGGGTAGGAAAAACAAAGGTGGGTTAGAAATGGGGATGGGTAGGGGGTAGAAACTGGTGGGTCCTCCAACATGAGTTGTGTCTCATACCATTAACTACGTCTTAGGTCGAGATGTGCCACACATCTCATTTTCAGTTAGCTACATCCTGCCACTTCTAAGTTTTTGTTATCAGCGTTCATAATGCTGATATCTATCTGCAATGGTATAAATTGCAATTCGATTCTCAAAAGGATAGTTTGCACAGTGTATGGGCACCTTAACATAACTTGGGGGACACTGGAAGGGATCCGATTGTTTGGACTCAAAATGGTAAACATTAAACAGTTTTTCTTGCACCTCCAGAAGCTGATTAGTGTAAAAAAGATGTGTTCTACTGGTAACGGGCATCTTTCGGAGCAACAATTAGTGTTCAATCTACAGTAGGCTGTGCACAATTTGTAAGAGGCAAAATGCGCCCTGCATGAGACGTGTTGCCGACATGTGAGCAGATGCCCTGCGCACGGCCTCCCCACCCCCAATAGTGACTATCCAGCTGACCGCCTTTACAAGCACATCATGCCATATGCCACTCTGCGTCTAGCCTGTATCCTAGCAAATCACTAAACAATTGAATAACTCAGAAAGCTGCCCATTACTTTAGAAGGCCAGCAGGGGCCAGGTGGAAAAATGTTATTCCTCCCCTTATGTAGGAAGGTCTCCACCACAAACATCATTAAGTTTACGATCTGAATTCAACTATGTAAAATACCTTTTCTAGCATCTACTGGAACTATGAGTAGTAACCTCCTGCTGCTTCTAGAAATATAAAGGCCCTTATTCTGATTCACTCGCAAAGGCAAATACCTTCTCAAATGGACAAAACCATGTGCACTGCAGGGGGGCAGATGTAACATGTGCAGAGAGATTTAGATTTGGGTGGGTTATTTTGTTTCTGTGCAGGGTAAATACTGGCTGCTTTATTCTTACACTGCAATATAGATCTCACTGAAGTAAATCCCAACCAAAATCTAATTCTCTCTGCACATGTTACATCTTCCCCACCTGCAGTGCACATGGTTTTGTCCATTTGAGAAGGCATTTGCCTTTGCTAATGAACCAGAATAAGGGCCAAACAGTAGGGTCCAATATCATCCACTTTAGAAACAAAAAGGAGCATTATATACTTGTAGTAATGAAGTAAAGGTAAACTGTTTTACCCATCTACAAAAATGCCTTGATGGTGAAAGAATTTTTTACGAAGGCTGTGTGCGGAAAAAGATAATGGCTGTGCAACTTTGGAAGGAAATACAATTTTTAGTGCATCACGTAATGGTATAAAGGCCCGTAAACAAAATGGTTCCTTTTTAATAATTAAAATAACCAACACTGTATAATGCCATACTGATTGAGCCAAAATTCATATAATGCCACACGGATTGAGCCAAAAGTCACAAAAAGCCACACGAATACCTCCCAACTGTCCCGCTTACCTCGGGGACGTTCCCGCGTCCCGCCATTGTCCCGCGGTGGGGGGGACAGTTGGGAGCCCCCCCAGCCTGCCAAGAATAGACGCTGTGCGCATGCGCACAGCGTCTATTCAGCGCCGACGAGCGGTGAAAATGGGGGCGTGGCCGGAGTTCGCGTCATCCCACGAGGCCACGCCCCCTTTTCGGGAACGCGCGCGTCTTCGTCGCACGAACGTCCCGGCCTCCCAACTACAAAAGTTGGGAGGTATGCACACGGAATGAGCCAAAATTCACATAATGGCACATGGATTAAGCCAATATTCATAATATGTGCCATAAACAGGGACATTGCGCGCATCGAAAATTTACCCTGTAATGCCCATTACACATTACTGCCAATACCAAAAAGCTGCCAATACCAAAAAGCAGCCTATGAGTCTGACACCACTCCCATCTCCTCACTGCACCTCAGAACAGGGCCCCTTCCAGGCAGCGTCTCCTGCCCCTCTCCCCTCAGAGCAGTCCAGCACTGTGCAGCTGTTCAGCTACTCACCAGACCCAGTACAGAACGGCATCTACAGGCTCCTCCAGTCTTCCTGACCAATGGGAGCCAATCCTAACAGACTCTGGCAACCAAGAGCAGGCTTACAGGCTGACTGACAGTCAGCCGAGCCATATTGTCCAGGGCAGCCGAAAATTACTGTGCGCGCTCTGCGAGTTGTGAGCACGAGTACAGCTTAGAGGGAACACTGGTCAGTCCTACATGCAGTGGAAAAAGGATGTCACTCTACAGCCAGATTTTTAACAGGCACTGGTAGCAGTATTCCCAAAATCACAACAGCATTGATGGAACCTGCATGAACTAGCTGTGAGAGTAGCAGGAAAAATAGGAAAGCATTTGGAGATGAAAGTCAAGGGAAAGATGAGGGAAAATTCCCAACCAGTCAGAAATACTAGTCTTTAAAAGTAGTATAATTCAGAAAAGAACAGAGATGTTTATAACAGGTGGAAATGGCTCTGAGAAGACAGTTGTGCCACTTTGAGCATTTGTGTGTATCCTGTTGTAAATAATAAATGTAGAAGTTGGATGCTAGGTAAGAAAAAAAAAACACCAAAACAAAAAACAATACAAAGCGAGCAGCTGGCATGAAAACCTATCATACCTGAACCGCATTACATTGTGAACACACAACCTTCGGTACTCTTTACCTAGAACGGCGCCCGCGATTGGCATCGCGGGCGTAAAAAATCGCGGGCATCGCATGCACATAAAAAACGGGTGCGACGCGATGCCCGTGATTTTCCCATAGGGATCAATGTTAAAAGTCAGATTGGACGCGATTTTAGTGTTAAATGCCTCAATGCCCGCGATTTTTAGATAGGAAACAATGTTAAATGGCCCACAGAGCCCTAATAGTCCCCCTGAAGTCTTAAATGGCCCCCACAATTTTTAACGCCACCCCACGATCAACGTGAACCCGAAGCGTGGCGAGCGCAGCGAGCCCGCGAGGGGCGGCGGTACGCGTCCTCCGACCTTTTCATACCCCCACTATCCACGTCGGCGTGGAGTTAAGAATAGAATAGTGTGGCGAGCGCAGCGAGCCACCGAGCCCGAAGCGTGGCGCGCGCAGCGAGCCCCGCGAGGGGACGCGGATACCTGTGAAGCCCGCGAAGGGACGCGTTTACCTGTGAAGGTATCCGCATCCCCTCGCCACGCTTCGGGCTCGGTGGCTCGCTGCGCTCGCCACACTATTCTATTCTCAACTCCACGCCGACGTGGATAGTGGGGGTATGAAAAGGTCGGAGGACGCGGGCTCGCTGCGTTCGCCACGCTTCGGGGTTGACGTTGATCGTGGGGTGGCGTTAACAATTGTGGGGGCCATTTCAGACTTTAGGGTGACTATTTGGGCTCTGTGGCCCATTTAACATTGTTTCCTATGGAAAAATCGCGGGCATTGAGGCATTGAACACTAAAATCGCGTCCAATCTGACTTTTAACATTGATCCCTATGGGAAATCGCGGCCATCGCATCGCAACCATTTTTTAGTGCATACGATGGTCGCGATGGGCGCCGTTCTAGGTAAAGAGTACCCAACCTTCTAGGGAAGTCACGGACCTCCACTTCCGGATCTCATATGTTTTTTGTCAGTATATTACCACCACTGGGTTTCAAGAGTCACATAACCTTTGAAGAAGAGGCACAAAAAGCTTGAAAGCATCAGGTTTTCCCAGTGACTCTGCATCCCCTCACTAGTACAGGTCGGGTCTCCCTTACAAAAACTGAAGATTCAAAAAAACGCCCTTTTTTTCCCCATACTTCCCTCATTCCCTCATTCCCTGATGTCCACGGCGGCCTTTAGGATCCACTTCAGCGGCATCTCCAGCCCCAGGGATGCATTGTGTGAGTGCGCTGGCAACATCACCGTGCACTCGCGCGATGCACCCCTGGGACCGGAGGAGATGCCGCTGAAGAGGATCCTGAAGGCCGTGTGGACATTGGGGGACCATCGGGGCACCACCAGGGGACCAGGTAAGTATGGGGGAAAAAAATATTTCAAAATCCAGAAAAATCCCTTATCAAAAATGCTCGTCATCCCAAGCATTTCGGAAAAAGGGATACTCAACCTGTATGCAAGTGCATGTGTACGCCAACACATCCCCTCACATGCGGCCGCAAGGAGGAGAAATAATTGGTGAGCGACCATCAAATGACTTCTCCTGCCTTCGTTAAGAATAGTCAGCCTGGACTGTCTTCTCCAGCACCCGTTATCTGCCGAATTGGGGGAAGGCACCGACATGTGATGTCAGCCGCCTGCCCCAAGCAGGCATCGACATGCCGGTATTCGCAGGGGTACGCCCAGCATTTTCATGGGCGCACGCCTATGAAATGCTGGCAGCCCCTTTCCACCCCCTGTCAGCCCACAATGGAGGGAACGTCTCGGCACTCTCTGGGTTTGCGCATGCCAAACTGAATTCCCCTCCCAAAAAAAACCTTTACATTTATAGCCAAGTCAACAGGTCATAAATACAGTGCAAAATAGCGGAAATCAGATTACATCAGTGTTATGGTGTCTGGGGATGGGATTCCCCAGCGGAATATGGGGACGATCATTTGATCCAACTTCAGATATAGAGTCTAGCTCAGGGTTCAATAAAGTTACAGCCTTTGAACACTACAAAACTAGAAGACTGGATGAAACGGGAAGAGTGGTGAGGCTCTGGCGATAGAGGTGTAGTGCCATGCCTTCAGTTTATTGCAAAATCATTCCTAGATTGATGAACAGCTCAGTCCCAAGCTCCCATCTTAACAGAACTCCCATCTTAGTAAATGTACCCCATAAGCTGCATCTTTCTTATATGCCAAGTACACAAGCGTTTTAGTTGCTTTTAAAAGAAAAAATCGGTACTTGTTTCCTAGAACGGCCACAATCGTGAGTGATCGTGGCTCTTAATTAAGGGACACGATCCTCACGATGTGGCCGATTTTTGACACTTTTTTCACTTTGATTGACAGAAATCGGGTCAATCGGTCGGTCGCGACCAATTAAAATCGGCCGCGATGCGACCGACCGATTGACCCGATTTTTCCATAGACTTCAATGTTAAAAAATCTTTTAACATTGAAATCGGGAGGATCTTGTCGGTCTTGTGCCATTATAATGGCACAAGATGAGATGGACTTGATTAAGTCCATCTCACATAGGGAAAAATGTTAAAAAAGGTGAAATGGGCCAATATGACCCATTTCACATTTTTTATGTGCCCGCCATGACCCCACGATAGACGTCAACCCGAAGCGTGGCGAGCGCAGCGAGCCCGCGAGGGGCGGCGGTGCGCGTCCTCCGACCTTTTCATTCCCCTACTATCCACTAGGGCGTGGAGTGAGAATAGAATAGTGTGGCGAGCGCAGCGAGCCACCGAGCCCGAAGCGTGGCGAGCGCAGCGCGCCCCGCGAGGGGACGCGTATACCTGTGAAGTTAGACGCGTCCCCTCGCGGGGCTCGCTGCGCTCGCCACGCTTCGGGCTCGGTGGCTCGCTGCGCTCGCCACACTATTCTATTCTCACTCCACGCCCTAGTGGATAGTAGGGGAATGAAAAGGTCGGAGGACGCGCACCGCCGCCCCTCGCGGGCTCGCTGCGCTCGCCACGCTTCGGGTTGACGTCTATCGTGGGGTCTAGCCCACTTAGTAACATTTGTGGGGGCAATTGAAATTAATGAGGTGAAAAAAAAAAAAAAATCGGGTGAAAAATCGGTCGATCGGATCGGTCGCATCGTATGCGACCAAATCGCATGCGATGCGATCGATCCGATTTTTTATCTTACGACCACAACGATCTAAATCGTTGTGGCCGTTCTAGGAAACAAGTACCAAAAAAATCTAGAAATGGTGAATGATATCTGCAGATGCAAAATATCTCAAGGTCTTTTAAAAAGCATGAAAACACATATTAGCTATTAATAGCTCTTCAGGTCAAGGCAACATTATACTTTAGGTTTAGTAATCGCTTACAAATACTGTTACATGATGCGCTGAGCTGCAGCGGAATACAGAAACAACTGCACAACCTATAAGGTTTCTGTAGGGTGCCAGATGACAGCCGGAAGTCCAAGTGTACGTACACAGACATCGGAATCCCGACTGACGGGTATTATCCCCATGACCACCAAAGAGGGATAATATGACCTGTGGTGAGCACAGCGAGCCACCGAGCCCACAAGGGGTTTATTTGAGCTCGCCAACCTGTCGAAGTACCCAGCGGTCGGGATTGTGATGTCGGTATGCTGACTGTTGGAACGTCATTCCACAGCCGTCTTTGTAGACAGATATCGTTGCCCATATATTATCTTCCCTAGACGAACATGGATAAGGTCTTGGGAAACTCAGGAGCTGTGAAAGTTGCATATGCGGTCCTTGGCGAACAACTAAACTTTCAAAAAGGGGTACAGCTTATTTGATAAATGTCCAGTCCTCTAAATGTGTAAATACCTTTAGTATCTCCAAACAGGCAATGTCTCCACCCTCTGTTATATCCAGAAAGAAACATGAATGCGCTCTGGGTTATTATGAGTTATAGTATGTCAAAACACAATAGAGGAATTCATTAGATACACAAAATGTGTCCATATACACATTACTTGGGTGTGGTATAAATCACAGACAGTCGGGTTTCCTACAGTCATTACTCAGACGTCGGAATCCCGACTGCACAGCGGGGTGAGCGCAATAAAGCCCCTTGCAGGCACGCTGCGCTCGCCACGCTGCGGGCATGGTGGCTCGCTACGCGAGCCACCGATTTTATTCTCCCTCTGTGGGGGTCGTGGAGCAGTCAGGATTCCGATGTCGGAGTATTGACTGTTGTGTTTTCCTAGAAAAAAAAAAAAGTCACAAAAAGAAGCCAGGTGCCACCTAGTCGCACCATACCATGGAAGGGATGTTTAACGCAAAAGGCTAGATATATGTGGACACATCTGTACGTACAGTGCTATGAGATACAAATGGGGTACAACCATTTGGGAGCTCTTATATGCTGCTACTCTGAAGGGTATGATGATCTTTAAAAACAAAACAAGGATACCAAGGTCAACGGGCCTTATGTGCTGGACATATATGTGTAGCGTAATATCTGTATTGTAAATATGTATTTAGGGAGAGTGGTAGAGCGCCATCGACCTTTTGGCCAGCCCTGTTATATTACCTAAAGGAGACACAGGGCTTTCCATTCCATACACATCAAATTTCACAGATGGCAAAAAAAAAAAAGGAGTCTATACCGTACCGAACACACACCGATTCCTGTAGTTAATCTCCCCAGAGTGGAAGTCCATTTTGTTTATTGTCCATAACCACCCACTTACTGTGTAACACTGGCTATAAAATGAACTCTTATGCTATTCTATAATGGTAGGCCTTGATCCCACACTTTACTCTGCAAACGCATCTACAAAACAGTAATTTTAAGCGACTATCAGTTTCCTCTACAATGTTTCCTACTCTATAAAGTAGGTGAAACAGATTTATACAGACTGCCATAACTGGCTTGTAATCACTGGCCATTCGTAACTGGATTGACAGGTAGCCAACATTCGTGGACGGCAACCCGGCATTTTGTGGGAGTGCCCAGGTGGTGCCAGTCATTGACATCAACAGTGGCCTTGATCTCTTCACAGTCATCGCATGGCTAAGTCTCAAGTTACAGGGCATCTGACCGGGGGGAGGAGATATATTAATTTGATGGTAATGGTTTCCCAATGGGTTTCCCTCTGTTCACATGGCTACAACTGCATTTACAGGCCTTGCACAGGGGCAGGGAGATGTTTACCTGATTGCTTGCCTCCGAAGATTTGCAGCCCAGGGATCAGGTCTGAATCGGGTATATTGTAGGGAAGGTGGGAAAATATGGATGTGGGGAGGATGATCTAGGGACATTTTAAGATTGCATTTCTACTCCTATGCTATCACCAGCCTGCACACATCTTTTATATATATTTATATTTTATAACCCTTTTAAACCAGAAAATGCAGGAACTTACCTGGGAAAATGGTCCTTGGATCAAGCAGGGACATTCCCGTGTTGGCCCCTTTCACACCTCCCCTGTAGCGCCATTTGTCAGGCAGCGGGGAGGGAAGTGCTGGATTTGAAAACATATTGAAAAAGACTGGCCGGACGCTGATTGGCTGAGAGCGTCTGGCCAGTCTTTTCAAATTCAGCGGCACTTCCCGCCCTGCTGCCCGGCAAATAGCGCTACAAGCACCCAGCCGCCGCAGCCCAGAACCCCACAGTCTGGACCCCACTGCCTGGACCTGGGTAAGTACCTTTCACACCAGCTAGTAACCTGGGCTGGTTGCAGGTTGAAATCCTGGCAAATGTTCCTTGCATACCAGCACTAGTCGCTGGTTGTTAATTTTGGCTGGTGTGAAAGGGGTAGAAGGAGCTAGAGCGAGTAATGGTCACAGGTGAGGTCTATCAGCAGCCACTATGAGGGATGTATGAGGCACTTAAAACATAAGAACAACATTCCAAAAAAAAAAAAAGCACGGCGCCACCGATTAACATTGGAAGGCATCGGGTCCGAAAAATCGGTCGCATCGCATGCGATGCGACACGATTTTTAATTGTACAGCCTCCCTGATGGGTAATTACTATGTCAAATGCCCCCGACCTAGACCGGATTTTTAATTGTATACCCACCCTGATGGGTAATTACTATGTCAAATGCCCCCATTGTTAATGCCATGCTACGATCAACACCAACCCGAAGCGTGGCGAGTGCAGCGAGCCCGCGAGGGGTGGCGGTACATGTCCTCCGATCATTTCATACCCCCACTATCCACGTTGGTGTGGAGTGAATTTTATATAGTGTGGCGAGCGCAGCGAGCCACCGAGCCCTAAGCGTGGCGAGCCCCGCGGGTTACTTAACATGTATTCCGCGTCCGCTCGCCACGCTTCGGGCTCGGTGCCTCGCTGCGCTCGCCACACTATTTAAAATTCACTCCACGCCAACATGGATAGTGGGAGTATGAAAAGGTCGCGTACAGATGCCCCTCGCGGTCTCGCTGCGCTCACCACGCTTCAGGTTGGCGTTTATCGTGGCGTCGAGTTAACAATGGGGGGGGGCATATGACCTAATAATTAACCATCATGGTGGGTATACAATTAAAAATCGGGTCTGGCGGGGCTTTTGACATTGTAATCAGCCATCAGGGTGGCTGTACAATGTAAAATCGGGTCGGTCACGTCGCATCGCATGCCATTGTAATGGCATGCGATGAGACCGATTTTAAAATTGTATGTAAACGTCTTTAAACCCCGAAAATCGGGTCGGTCGGGTCTGATCGGGTCCCAATGCATACCTTAAGTTATGGTACGCGATGGGACCAGACAGGCGCCGTGCTAGGATACAAGTACCAAAAAAAAAAAACAGGTTGAGTATCCCTTATCCAAAATGCTTGGGGATCCAAAGCATTTTGGATAACAGATTATTCCTTTTCTTTGGAATCTTTTATATTTCAATGAGGTATCTTGAGGACGGGACCCATGTGTGAACACAAAATGCATTTATGTTGTCTAAAAACAAAAACAAAAAACACATGAAATACCCACAAATATATTTTATTTGTGCATTACACAAGGTTTCAAAACATGAAACAAAGTTTGTATACTATCTCTGGCTCTGAATTTGAAGGCTAAGCAATCATGGTCTTTCACATATTTAGTGCCAGTTACACATCACGTCCCCAGTAGTGCCAGTTACACATCACGTCCCCAGTAGTGCCAGTTACACATCACGTCCCCAGTAGTGCCAGTTACACATCACGTCCCCAGTAGTGCCAGTTACACATCACGTCCCCAGTAGTGCTCTTAACTATGGTTTTCGGGAATAATTTAGATAACAGATATCCGGATAAGGGATGCTTAACCTGTATGTATATACTGCAAATAAATGTCAAATAAGTTGACAAATGACCATATGGATTAGATCAATATACAGTAGATAAATCTAGAAGCATTCATGCCTAGTTATAAATAGAAAAACTCTGTATGTAAGAATACTGTATATACTGGGCTCGTCACGCGTTAGGGTCCTTATAAATTGCCCAATTTAAGGAGAAAGCAGGAGAGCATCCGTAAAATGTTTAAGTACATATGTCGCACCTTATGCAGGGCCGGTGACACCACTAGGCAGGTTTAGGCATTTGCCTAGGGCGCCGGCCATGGGAGGGCGGTAGTGAGCTGCAGGTCAGCAGCAGCAGGAAAGCTACCGCAGAGGAGTGCCGGAGGAAGGAAGCTGCATCGATCTTGCAAGCACTTACTCACAGACAGTCACTGCTATCCGGTGAGTGATCCCCCCCCCCCCCCCCCCCATCTCCATCTTCGGTGGCGGGCAGGCAGCGGGCGCCCAAGCCCCCCGCCAGCTAGTAAGCCGCAATCCGCTCACCGGATTTTAAAATTTGAAAAGTGTATGTGAGAAGTAGGGGGGGGGGGGGGGGCGGTATCCTGTAGGTTTGCCTAGGGCTCCTAGGTGCCTTGCACCGGCCCTGACCTTATGTGCAAACATAGTGATCCGGCTGTAACTGTGCTGTATCCCATAGTGCAAGGGGAATGAAGCGCTGTCTTGCTATACAGTGGCTGCCGCTGAAGTGCAGTCCTCTGTTAGCCTCCAGAAGGGATCCTGATCTCTGTATAGTCTTTATAGTTCTAATTATGACTGAATACTTCTGGATTTGTCTATACTCTATCTAATTCATATGGCCATTTGACCACATAATACTTGATATTTATTTGTAGTTTATATACTTATTGTTTTATTTTGTGTAATAAATTATGTTTTTTAATTTTATGGTCACACGTCTCAAGATGTCTAGGACTCTGCAGCAACAGCATATGCGTCTTATTGATGCCAACTCATTTTTTTGCTTCCAAAATATGCTTCTGCAGCAATAAAAACCTCCAATATAGCTAAATTACTGTAACGATCAGTCCCAAACAAAATAAACACACATATTTACTACAACACACAATCAAAAGGATAAGGGGGGTATTCAATCCCGGGTCCCAACTGTCGGGACGTACCAACAGTCGGGACCCAGGATTGAATACCCCAATAGCCTTTTGATTGTGTGTTGTAGTAAATATGTTTTTTATTTTGTTTAGGAAGAACAGTTGGGACTCTGGTACGTTATCAGCCCACTCATCAGTTTATCGGCGAAAGGGGGGCATGTCTGCAAAAACGGAAGTGGATTGTCGAGATCCAGCTGCGATCTCAACATTTCACAGCCGTTTTAGGCAAAACGGACCTGACTGCTCTATATCTATGCCAGACAATTACGAGGGATTCACTAGTGCTGACATCCGAACTTCACACCTGCGCTGTAGCCTGCAAATACAGCTATTGGTGTCCTATAATGTCACCAAATTACCAAACTCTAATCTTTAAAAAAGAACCACTATATTGTGGGGTGCATTACAATTTGGAGAGCTCTTGGGTTAAACGACCGTGTCACACGGCAAAGCACTGCAGAACAGAAGAGAGTTGTTTGAATATAGAGAGGGAGAGTTTTGTGTAAGCTATACAGAGGATGTCGGTTGGGTAGAATAGAAAAAGTTAAGCGAGTGGTTCAGAAAAAGTTAGAAAAAGTTAAGCGAGTGGTTCAAGAATTCCTCAACAATCCACGGCCGTTCTCATCAGAACGGGGCTCGACTACTTTTAGAGTTAGATCCATCCTACCAAGACGCCTCTTCAATGCTGTTGGAAAAGACAGCATTGAATAGGCACTCGCCGCTATTTCCCCTGTCGGAAATAGCGGTGGGGGACCGACTACCCCCCTATGTATGCAGTCCACACAAAAAAGTCCTTTAACTGTGAATGAAAGCAGTTTATGAGTGTGTAGTGGAGATTACACAGATCTTGTATAGACATAATTGGAAGATATTTTTGAACATACACTTATTCTATTCTCAGACAGTATTTAAATGTACGTAAACCATTAATCAAGACAGAGCCCGACTTATACAGTAAGATATACAGAAGTGATGCATGGCCTAGCAAACCATTCATCTGCCCTATTTAACAAATTTACAAATCTCCAGAAACTATTTATTCAGCAGCATATGCAAACCTAGGGGTCAATCCAATTAGCTGTGAAGAAAGCAAGTTGCCGTTGCAACGTTATAGAAACACCAACACCAATCATGGGGGTTCAAGGGATGTGGTCAAACATGTCTGCAGCACTGCTCTTAATCAGCGAGGTAACTAGGTGGTGAGGAGATACTTTCCAATGTGGACTGCAGGAAGAATTATACCACAGGTGGCATGGCAACCTGGGAAACCCCTATTTATTTATTCACTCCAAATGGTGCAAAGTGGCTGTAATTTATTCGTCAAAAGTTTTTCTGCCGAAACACAGTTGATGAATAAATGACAGCCACTTTGCACCATACGGAGTCCCAGAGTAACTGCTCGCTATTTATACATATACATAGTGTTTCTCCCTAAGCTAATTTTGCAGGGCGCCGCACCCTGCCCGTTTTTAAAACCTCAAAATGTACCCTGCCCTTTTTTTGTGTGTGACACTGTGCGCCCATCTGGAGTCCCTCTCAGTCGGCACTCGCCAGAGGGACATTCTGCCAAACGCTGAGGCTAAATGAGAGGGGCTCCATCTGTATATATTGATAGGCGTGCGCACATTGCATGTTAGGGGTGCACAGACACCCCCTAATGATGTGTCCACCCTTATGAACACCTCCCTGCCACTTGCTATACCTTTTACCAAAGACTTTTGCTTTTTAGAACTGTATTCCATTAAAAGAAGCACCCAATAAATTATGTGCGTTTTGCATTATTAATTGTTCTAGAGTAGACCATTGTCATATCTCTACATATCTGCATAATCCAGGTTTTTTTTTTTTTTTACTTTATTTGCATGCACAGTACTGTTACACAGAGTACTAAGGGGCAGACGTATCAAGCTTCACTAAGTGATAAAGTGGAGAGTGATAAATAACGAGCCAATCGGCTCTCACCTGTTATTTTTCAAACCCAGCCTGTAACATGACAGGTAGTAGCTGATTGGCTGGCTGTTTATAACTCTCCATTTTATCACTTTGTGAAGCTTGATACATCTGTCCCTAAAACTGAAAAAGGCAGGAGATTATGGTGTGGCTGAGAGACGTTTTATATTATAATGAGTGCCAACAGATGATGGTACACGCCTGATTGGCGGTGTTAAACGTGCCCAATAGGTGGTGCCAGGCACACCCCCTAATAAAATGTGCTTCGCACACCTATGAAAATATTGTATTAAAAGAAACACATCACATATATTGGAGATTAATCCTATTAACCACAAGTTCCCTCAAGGAGCGAGCAAGTTTGGCTTTATGTCGCAATTATGGTAACTCTTGACTCACAGATTTTTCTTTTGCAGCTCTATTTTGAAGTTCAGACCACAAAGGGGGGGGGGGGACTAGCGGTGCCATTGGTATCCTTTAGGATTGACCCCATTGGATTACAAGTTCAATCAATCACCCATGCTGTACATAACAAATCAGCAACAGCTTAAACTGATTCTAGGTGATCATCCGGTGTGTACAATAAGATTTGCAATGCCCAGAGATGCAGTGAAACCTCCAGCAGAATGAGCCATGTCCGCCTGCCAATGGGCTGATTTATCCACTGTATACATAAAGGGATACAATATTATTTTCCTACAGCAGCTAGGCATAAAACGCTTTACAACAAAAAAACAAGTTAGCCGATTTTACAGTACACCAATTATTCACTGAGAACATGATTTACTAATACATATTTATTATTAGGAGGTAAAGTTCATTGATCCCAGGGAATAAAACAGAAGCTAAACACTTAAGTATACCAGATAAGCAAAGCTTTATAGGCGTTCAAGCTA
Organism: Crinia signifera; assembly: GCF_055691185.1. Taxonomy (NCBI): domain Eukaryota; kingdom Metazoa; phylum Chordata; class Amphibia; order Anura; family Myobatrachidae; genus Crinia; species Crinia signifera. The sequence continues at coordinate 46,105,631 of NC_139224.1, read as the reverse complement.
TATAGTGCAGGACAGCCCTGCAGCCCAGATAGTGAGACGCACCAGCGAGCGCAACTTCCAATATCCATTGCTCAAGTGGATGGGGAGGTGGAGGGCAGAGGGAATGCTTTCAGCGGCGGCTGGTTTGGAGAGAGGCAGCCGAAGTGACCGCTGGCGGCGTTGCTTAGCACTGTGAAGGAGCCCTAGCAAGCGGTAGCAGAATTTTTTTTAAAAAAAAGTTCAAAACACCGGGCAGCCCTCTGATTGGCTGAGTTCTCTTAGCCAATCGTAGGGCCGCCCAGTGTTTTTAAATAAATTTCAAACTCTGCCCCCACGCTGAAGCCCGCTGCCCACTAGCGCTATGCTACTCCACCGCCCTCTGCTCACTCTCTTCAAGCACATGATGTGCCATGCCAAGATGGCATGCAACATCGGGTGCTAGAAGAGGGCACTTTTTGAACCATAAGATGTGATTGGATGCAATGGACATCGCATTGCTATGACGCATCGCATCCCATCGCATAAGTGTATGGGCAGCATAAGAGCACCAGAGATCGCTGAATCTGATCTGCTACCAACAGGAATTTGCCCAATTGTCTTATGGGCTCCATAAAACGGTGCTCTATTTCATCAGACCATCCAACCAATTAACTTATTCAGCAAACCAGCCAAATCCGCTCCAACTTGGGAACACATAGAACGTGATGCTTGTAGGTAGGCAAAATACAGACACCAACATCCCAATTAGCAGCCAGAAAACTACAGATGTCGCCAAGCCCACCTGTCCTGCCTATGGCGGTTGGTCCGACAGACGAGGAGTGTCGCAGCCTGGCTAGTGTGGTATATGTCGTTGCCGGGGAGTGTAATGCTTATGTTTATCCACCAGGTGTCGCTTTTGAAAATCACAATTGGGCATGCTTGAGGTCTACAATGAAGCTCTGCATACTGTACACAGGAAAAGTGGAAGCAAAGGCAGAAAGTAAACGGCGATGACGCTTCATCTATCCATCCGCGGTACTGTACTGTCGTTTTCATTATTGGCGCAAATCGCCATCCAGCTGTGAAGCAGTGTAATTACATGCTTTCACTATAATACACCTTAGTGTGCACCATAACGAGACATTTCACATGGCCCTATAATGAAGCCAGGATGTCGGCCAAAAGGATAGATGAGCATGGCTATATCTGTAACTCCATGGATAGAGTCATCCTCATTTTGAGTCCAAGATGGCCAATGAGAAACTATTCTTGTTATACGGCAGTTTCACATTGGCCAAATTAAGTATAAAAATATGTTTTTTCAACTCCAAAATCCTCCAGAGATGCGGAGTGGGGCAGTAGGGACCGCTCTCCCTGCATCCCATCAGCAGAAACCAATCTGGCCACAGGAAGGGGGGCTCCAAAATGGGGCTGTGCCTCCAAGTTAGTGAGTAAAAGTTGGAGACTCTCAAGGCTAATGAACTTCTGCTCAGAGGGCGGAACACATTAACATGAACAATGGGCCTTATTCTAGTTCACTCTCTGATAAAATCCTTCTTAGATGGACAAAACCATGTGCACTGCAGAGAATTAGATTTGGGCGGGGTTTTACTTCAAGATGAGATCTATATTGCAGTGTAAAAATAAAGCAGCCAGTATTTACCCTGCACAGAAACAAAATAACTCACCCAAAGCTAAATCTCTCTGCACATTTTACATCTGCCCCCCTGCAGTGCACATGGTTTTGTCCATCCAAGAAGGATTTTGTCAGAAAGAATGATGAACTAGAATAAGGCCCAATGTCCAAACCTCCTAAAAACGTTTGACCACATTTTGCATTTGCATCAAATTTCAGAAGGTCTTAAACCCGATTGGTGGTATTTCTATTCGCATTCTGCTCTAAGAGGGCTTTAATCAGATCCTTCCTAGTCCACCTCCCTGCATGATGCCCGTGCAGACTAGTTCTAGGCTCCCAAAGCTAGAAGTGCCCACATTGCAGAGGACAGCTCTAATCAGGAGAACTGTCCTTTGCTAAAATGTTCATGCATAAAGCGCTAATAGATGCAGAAATGCATGCAGGGAATTTTGGGATGATTTGCATACAAAATGCAATGCTTGATGCCTTCCATCCACAACATGAGGCAAGCGCTAGTGGCTTCCAGTACCTACCCAATAACACCAGACATCACTGAAGAGTTTGTGTGTAAATCAGTAAGTATGCCAGGTGGTTAAGAACTGCTGATATAGTTCATTATATAAAATTACACAATTAGCCACAGGACTTAATGCTTTTAGCTCTGGGGGTTAAGAGCAAGGAACTATTCCATTATATCCCGCAGCAAGGCCATATTGCACGGTAAAGCATAGATTCTGGAATAACTGCAGAGAGCTTTTCAATTACTGTGCACCATAAGGCCCATGGGTGCACTTACCACGAATCTCTGTTCACACCCTCCTATGAAGTGACCAGAATTCAGTGCTAAGTGCACCATTGGGGCTTACCATGGGCAGTAACTGAATAGGCCCACAGTAAGTACCACAGCTAACCATTGCCCCTTAGAATCTGAATGACTGCTATGGGTAACACCTCCAATTGTCTTCTTTGATTTAATAAATCTCTGTGCATACCCTCCCATTCCAATAAGTACAAAATGCTCTTCTCCTGTAAATGCTCTTCTGGTTGCCGCATGGTCCAAAATGCAAGAAGGGGCCCCACGCCAACTGCTAGAGAGCCCTGGTTGGAGACGTCTGGCCGTATCTGGGGTGGCAGTTGGTGACGGCCCTATTTGAATTTTGGACTATGCTACAGCCCCGCCTCTGGAGAAGAACATTTGGTACGTAAAGAATTGGGAGGGTATGTATTAATCAATTACTGTCCTGGCAAGAACTCAATAGTTCGTCAAGGCGGCAGATGGTGCTGACCTGTTCGCTAGGCTGCGAGTATACACAGCCTAGCGAACTGGTCTGAAATAGGCTCCGTGTACGACCTCATGGGAGTGCGCAATTGGGTGTACACTCTGTACCATCCCCCCCAATAGGTCCTTCTAATTTGGCTTTAAACGACCTATAGTGCCGAGATAGTTGAAGTGTGTTCTTGGCCTTATAGTCCGTCTTAAAATGCGCAATACTGGGTTAATCCTACACATAGGGACAGTGAACAGTAATTAAAAAAAAAAAAAGTCGACAACATATCTCATTAGCATCTACATCTCTGTACCGGCCACTCCCGTATGAATACATTTCTCAAAGGCCTCAAAGGTAATTAAAAACGATATTCAAGGTATCCAGGCAACTTTCCTGCACGCAATATAAAGATGCCGATGATTTCTGCGATAAAGAGCCAGATGCACTAAGCTTCAAAAGTGATAAAATGGGAGAGTGATAAATAGCCAGCCAATCAGCTCCTACCTGCCATGTTAAAACAGTAAAAAGACAGGAAACTGCAAAACATTTGATAAGTAAACCAAGCACTTAAGGTCCATACACACTGGGGGAAAGCCGCTCAGTACATACACACTGAACGACTTTCCCCCTGCCCGGTGCGGACGGAGGGGGGAGGACGGCTTTGTATAGCGGAGCGTCATGCAAAGCCGTCCTGAAAGCCGCTCCTCTGCTGGCATAGAGGAGTGACTTTCCCGGCGATGATGCGGGAGCACACAGCAGCGCTCATCGCCAGGGCATAACACACTGGGCGGATTTGAGCTGAAAGCCTCTCAAACTGGGTGTTTTGAGCGACTTTCAGCTCAAAGTGGCCCAATGTGTATTTGCCTTTATATATATTTGTAGACAGGATAGGTTATTAGTGCATGCTCTTAAAGTTTTTAGCTATTCACAAAACTACAAGCTCATAAAATAGTGAATGTAACTAGTTTAGGGTTTTTACTCCAACTGCATTGCAAAAAAAAAACCCTATGCTTCAGTGCCCAGACTGGCAAACACGGAAAATTCTCGAGATTGCCCCTGCTTAGCACTGAGCTGATTGCTGGGCAGGGCTGGGTTGCCAGGAGCAGGGCCGGGCAGCAGCAGACATACTAGTGCTAAGCAGCGCTGCCAACCCCGGGAGAGAGAGTAGTGGGGTTTTTAAAAAAACACACCAATGAAGGGGTTAAATAAACTAAAAAAGATCTGCGACCTTAAGATTTGCGCGTAAATTAGCCTTGAAATCTTTTGTCCTTCCTGGACAAAAGATTTTATGCAAGCGCATATATTTACGAAAGATACCAAAATCGGCCGGATGTGCGCTCCTGCGGATCTTTTTTAAAATCTTCTGATTTTACATGCTGCATGAAAGATCAGAAGATTTAGCAAAAGATCCATAGGAACGCACATCGGATATTAGGACGGACAAAAGATTTCAAGGCTATTTATGCGCACATCTTCTGATCGCAGATCTTTCTAGTGTGTGGGCACCTAAGATTTTTTTGTCAGATGTATCTGAGCTCAGATTTGGCCTTTTTTGTTCAGATCAGTCTGTCAGAGCCATCTGAATCTGAAGAAAACAGGGCAAATCTGACTAGTGGACAAGGGCCAAGCCTGCAGTTAGAGATAGGGTAGCAAGATAACAAGGATGGAGGACCCTGCTTGTGATAGCGAATAGGGAGAACATACAGTACTATGAGGCAAGGCTTCCACCTTGTATTGCAGGAGCACCTGCCCCCAAAAACTGTATGCACAATAACTCGGTGTACAATTTTTTTTTTTTTAACAATTGGCCTAATTCAGACCTAATCACAGGGCAATATGTTCGCAAATGGGTGCACTGCGGGTGGGGCAAATGTAACATGTGCAAAGAGAGTTAGGGCCCAAGTAAACTATGAGATTTGAGCCCGATTTCACCCGATTCCAGCGGATCGGGTGAAATCTGACATTCGATGCGGTCACGTCAGCATCGGATCCGGACATTAGAAAATATAGATTTTATGTGCAGCCATCAGCGGCACAGTGTGGGTGCTTTTTAGCACCCACAATGTATGGCATCCGATGAGGAAGGACGTCGAGAGCAGAATGGGAGGCGAAAAAACAAACAAAAAAAAAAACATACAAATGAATGGGCGGCCAACGATTTTTCATCAGTAGTTGCCCATTCATTTTTTTTTTGTATTCCTTCTGCCTGCAGCTCCCCAGGAGTTCACATGCGATAAATTGAATACCATTTAATCACATGTAAAAAATGGCACATGAAGTGCCAAATCGTGATCCCTCCAGGGATCAGGTCCGACTTGTCCTTAGGATAAGTCTGTCTAGTACTGTATATGGGGGTCTTACAATTTGGGTGAGTTATTTTGTTTCTGTGCAAGGTAAATACTGGCTGCTTTATTTTTACACTGAAATGTAGATTTCAGTTTGACCACACCCACCCAAATCTAAAGGACCCCATACATTAGTCCAACTTGTTTAAGGACAAGTCGGACCTGATTGTCCCGGCAGCTCCCTGGAGGGATCACATGTGATTAGGCACTTCACGTGTTTTGTATGTGATAAAGGGGAGGAAGCTGCTGCCGGGGGCGGCACAGGGAACTGGGCAAGAGAAGATGCTTCCGGGCAGCAGCGGGAGCACTTGAAAGGAGAAAAAATCTTATACAAATGAATGGGCAGCCTCTGATTGGCTGAGATCTGAGATTCCCTGCTGCACCCCACCCCACCCTCCACCCCGCTCTCTGTTAGCCGACATCCCCAGCCTGGCTCCAGGCTGCACATAAGATTTATCAAATCTTATATGAGCCCATCCGACCTCCTGACTCCGCTCCGATGCACACGGGACTACGCATTGGGTCGGACGGGATGTCTACATGTGCGATTTGGGTCGATTTCATTTGAATCGGGTGAAATCGTGCCCAAATCGCATAGTGTATGGGGGCCTTTACTCTCTCTGCACATGTTACATCGGCCCCACCTGCAGTGTAACATGGCTTTGTCCATTTGCTAACAAGGTAATCTGTGATGCCATCTGAATAAGGCCCAATGTCAGAATAGCCCACAATTGTCCCAAAAGCCACTTTCTAAGGCCTATACATTATTACCATCACACCAGTGCCAAACTTCCCATTAGGCACATGCTTGGGGCCGGCACATGTTTAGGGATGGCACTTGGGTGCTTGTGATGGTACCATTAGCCTGAAATGTACCAGTAACTGGAAAATGTCCACTGTACTGTACCATGTTCCAACTTGAATAGAGTGTCAATGGATAGAACATGCAGAGACTGCCCTTGTAAACTGTCCTACATAGTAAATAAGTATACATAATAAAAAATGCCAGTTAGTGGCTTTATTAATCCATTAAATTGTCTATAATCATATGAGGGCTTATAAGTAATCCATAATTATAATAAAATTAGGCGTGGGGGCATTATTGTTGTGCCTAGGGACACCCACACCCCTAAATCTGCCGATTCACACAAGTCCTATATTTAAACTACTGCTATTCTCAGTCATAGTCACAGGGTTTGAGGCACTGGCACATTATGTTTTGAAAACCTGCAAGTTCCACAGTTTGCTTCAAACCTGACAATGTGTTAGAGGATTTCTCATCCCCAAGGTGTGTGACATCTGCTTCTTATTTAGAGGGAGGCAAAAAAAAAAAAATAATTAACCCAATTGGAAGGGCAATGGAATATGCGGGTGCTACATAAATGACTGTAAATAAAGCTGCAACTTTGTTTCATTATATTTTTATTTAAAGAACTCTCAGAATATAGGACATTTACCGATACCAAAGATAATGGTTACTATTTAGCATAATGGTTTTTGCCAACCACTTTGATTGTCGTTTTCTTACGAAACGACAAACCCCACCACTTTATTTAACCCCTTCCCGACATTTGACGTACATTTACGTCATGGTCGGGATGTACTTCCCGACACATGGCATAAATGTACGTCATGCCATTTAACTGTCACCGCGTCTATAGACGCGGTGACAGAGGGACGATGTCTGCTGTCCCTGACAGCAGACATCTTCCCTCATTGCCCAGGGGGGGCAGCGATGCCCCCACCCATCGGCGATCGCTGTGATTGGCTGTTCAATGTGAACAGCCAATTACAGCGTTTTCTGTGTACCGGCGAATAACGTTCGCCGGTGACACAGGGATCGGTGGTGATTGGTGCTGTTAAGTACAGCACCAATCACCACGGGGTGTAAGGGTGTCACTGGTGGTCACCCCACCTCACCCCACCTGCCCCCAAAGGCTGTGATTGGTCCGTCGGACCGACGGACCAATCACCGCCAATACACCTCAAATGAGGTAACGGAGACAGCCCTGCAGCCGCCATTCCGGTCAGGAACAGCGTGCAGAGCGGTCTCATTGCCCATCTGTGCCCTATACTGACCTGATCAGCGTTGGTGGCATCCGTGCTGCCAGCTATTGGTGCTTCCTGGTTGCTCTTGCTTCCTGTCTGCTTGTGCTGCTGCTGCAGCATCATTGTGTCAGAGATATATATATATATTGTGTGCTATAATTTTGTATCTGCTTCCCCCCTTTTGTGCTGATCAGTATAAACTAACTGATCAGCACCTTTTTTGGGGTGCAGGGTTATTTTTTTTTTTATATATACCCTGTCAGGTTGCACCCACAGTTGTGTGCCTGCTGCCCCTCACTGCTAATCAGTGTTGCATCACTGATCACCAGTTTGTTTTTTTTTGGAGAGTGCTGTGGGTTTTTTTTTTTTTTTTATTGTTTTTACAACCACGGTGCTTTTGTGGGTGTCCTGTGGCCGCTGAGCGCTGATCAGTGACGTACATCACTGATCAGCATTTTTGGCACAGGGTTGATCAAATTTTTTTTTTTTTTTTTATCAAATTTCTGTTGCCTTTGACTCATCAGCAGTTATTTTTAATTTTTTTTTTTTGGAGAGTGCTGTGGGTTTTTTTTTTTTAAATTGTTTTTACACCCACGGTGCTTTTGTGGGTGTCCTGTGGCCGCTGAGCGCTGATCAGTGACGGACGTTACTGACCAACATCTGTGCTCAATTTTTGGCGCAGGAGCTTTTTTTTTTTTCTTACACGTGTTAAAGCACTACATACACACTACATACCCCCCGTGTTGAAATAAAGTTTGTACCCCCCCCCCTACACTATACACGTGTTGAAACACTACACTTAAAAATAATAAAAATGTCCCAATCATCGCAAAGACTGTTTTCAGCGGAGGAGGCATATGCCCTTCTTGCCTCTGACACTGACACAGCCAGTGAAGTAAGCGATAAATTGGCATTTGTCTTAAGCTCCTCTTCCTCCTCTACTGATGAGGGACCCCCTCAAAGACGCCCCCGTAGAGCAGCTGAGACCCCCCCCCAATGATTGATCTCGTATGGACCCCACCACCAGACAATTTTGAGCCCCAGGTTCCTGAGTTTTTGGCCAACCCAGGAATCCAATTTGATAGTACAGGCCTCAAAGAAATTGACTTTTTCAAAGTCTTTTTCTCTGATGATTTTATAAATTTAATGGTGGACCAAAGTAATTTATATGCCCAGCAGTTTATTGCCCAAAACCCCACGTCATCATTTGCTAGGTGGACCCCTGTAGATGCAGTAGAGATGATGACGTTTTGGGGTCTGGTGTTACATATGGGCATAGTTAAAAAGCCAGAAATTAGGCAATATTGGAGTACAGATGTTCTGTACAGCACCCCACTTCATCGTATGGCCATGACCCGGACTCGTTTTGAGACGATCCTTAAATTTTTGCATTACAACGATAATGCACAGTGCCCACCCAGAGATGATCCCACCTTTGACCGGCTATTCAAAGTCAGGCCGGTCATTGATCATTTCAGCGCCAAATTTGCTGAGATGTACATCCCCCAAAAATTCATTTGTGTAGACGAGTCACTTATACATTTTAAAGGAAGGGTTAAATTCAGCCAGTACCTTCCCAATAAGAGGGCAAGGTATGGCATAAAAATGTATAAGCTGTGCGAAAGTACCTCAGGGTACACCAACAGGTTTAGGGTATATGAAGGGAAGGACACAAGAATTGAACCGCCAGAATGCCCCCCCTCCCTCGTAGGTGTTAGTGGAAAGATTGTCTGGGATTTAGTGCACCCCTTCCTGGATAAGGGTTATCACCTCTATGTGGATAACTTTTACACCAGCATCCCCCTGTTTAAGACCCTTGGTTCAAGAGGTACAGCAGCTTGCGGTACTGTGCGCAAGAACCAAAGAGGCCTCCCAAAAACGCACGTTGCCCAATTACTGAGAAAGGGTGAAAGCAGGGGAATATGCACCGAAAATATGTTGTTGGTCAAATATAAGGACAAGAGGGATGTCCTTATACTGACAACAATTCACGGAGACAGTACCACCTCCGTCCCTGTACGAGGTACCAGTACCCACACCTCAAAACCTATTTGTATCCTAGATTACAATAAGTACATGGGTGGAGTGGATCTTTCAGATCAGGTACTGAAGCCGTACAGTGCCCTGCGCAAAAAAAAAAATATGGTATAAGAAGCTGGCCGTGTATATCATCCAGATGGCACTGTATAACGCTTACGTACTATTCCGTTCTACCAGCCAGACGGGGACATTTATGCACTTTCAAGAGGAAGTCATAAAGGGCCTAATATTTGGGAACCAGCAGGCAGAGGGCCCCAGTACTTCTAGTACTGGCCCCCGTATTGTATCAGGGCAGCATTTTCCTAACGAAATCCCCTCCACTGGAAAAAAGGGCAGGACACAAAAAAGGTGCAAAGTTTGCTATAAAAAGGGAATACGAAAGCAAACTATTTTCCACTGTGAAACTTGCCCCGACAAACCCGGCCTATGTATGAAGGAGTGCTTTAAAATATACCACACATCTATGGATTATTAGGTTCATCATTTCACCGTGCTTCGGGGGTCTTGCTAATGCGACATAGCACCCACCATTCATTCCACCAGAATGTGTGCTGCAAAATCCAAATATCACTCCTTCCCTTCTGAGTCCTGCCATGCACCCAAATGGTATTTTTTGGTCACATATGAGGCATTGCCGTACTCGGGAGAAATTGGGGCACAGATTTTGGGGTGCTTTGTCTCCTTCATTCCTTGTGAAAATGAAAAAATTTGAGCCAGAACTGCATTTTTGTGTAAAAAAAATGTAATTTTTCATTTTCACAGCCCAGTTGTACCAAAATTGGTGAAACCCCTGGGGGTTTGAAATGTACACTATACCCCTAGATGAATTCCCTGAGGGGTGTAGTTTGCAAAATGGGGTCACTTGTGGGGGGGTTCCACTGTATTGGTGCTTCGGGGGTCTTGCTAATGCGACATAGCACCCACCATTCATTCCACCAGAATGTGTGCTGCAAAATCCAAATATCACTCCTTCCCTTCTGAGTCCTGCCATGCACCCAAATGGTATTTTTTGGTCACATAGGTGTAGGGGTGTAGTTTGCAAAATGGGGTCACTTGTGGGAGGGTTCCTAACTTTTAGCATCTTATGGTGCCTAGAAACCTACATGGTGCCTAAAAAATAATCTCATAAAAAGGAGGCTCCAAAATCAAGTAGGTGCTCCTTCTATTATGAAGCCTGTGGTTTGGTCAACGTGCACACTAGGGCCACATATAGGATATTTATGAAAACAAAAGAATTGGGGGAATCAATTTTTAGTCACATTTCTCTAGTAAAATCTACTGTGTTCCTTAGAAAAATGTATTAAAATTGAAAATCTGCAAAAAAAATGAAATTTTGAAATTTCACCTACACTTTGTTTTAATTCCTGTGAAACACCTAAAGGGTTAACAAAGTTCCAAAATGCTGTTTTGAATACTGTGAGGGGTGCAGTTTTTGAAATGGCATCATTTATGGGGGTGTCTCACATACAAGTCCCTCAAAGTCACATCAGAACTGAACTGGTCCCTAAAAAAATCAGTGTTTGAAATTTTCTTGAAAATTTGAGAATTTGCTATTCATATTTTAAGCCTCCTAGTGTCCAAAAAAATTAAAAGGAGGTTGAAATAATGATGGAAACATAAAGTATACATATGGTCTATGTTAGTTATTAACTATTTTGAGTGGTATGATTATTTGTCTCACAAGCAGAAAATTTAACATTTTGCAAATTGCAAAATTTTCAATTTTTTTACGACATTTTGGTATTTTTCACAAAAAAACAGACTGTATCGACCAAAATTTACCACTAACTTGAAGTACAATGTGTCACGAGAAAACAATCTCAAAATCACTGGGATAAGTAAAAGCAAAAAAAAGTTATCCCCACTTAAGTGATACATGTCAGATTTGAAAAAAAGGGCTCTGTCAGGAAGGCAAAAACAGGCTGCGTCGGTAAGGGGTTAAAGGGTCTTGGTAGAATATGTCAAAGTTTGAATGTCAACATTCAAAATGTAGACATTCACAATGCTGACACAGGCAGAATTGTGTATGTCGAGATCGGCTGTCCACTCCATCAGTAAGCATGCCTAACCTTACTCCAAAATCGATATTCACATTCATACCATGTTGATAATATTACTACTACTAGCGACTACCAGTTTGTCTCGGTCTGCCCTGCACCCTCTGTCTGGCTCTGACGCCTCTAAGGGCCTTATCCTGGTTCACTCTTAGAGGCAAATTCCTTCTTAAATGGGCAAAACCATGTGCACTGCAGGTGGGGCAGATGTAACATGTGCAGATTGAAGAAAACCTCCATCCCAAATCTAATTCTATCTGCAGATGTTACATCTGCCCCACCTGCAGTGCACATGGTTTTGTCCATTTGAGAAGGAATTTGCCTCTGAGAGTGAACCACAATAAGGCCCTATATGCTGCTCCACCCCCTACTCTGGACCAGATGTATCAAGCTTCAAAAAGTGATATAATGGAGAGTGATATACAGCCAGCCAATCAGCTCCTAACTGCCATGTCACAGGCTGGGTTTAAAAATGAAAAGGTAGGAGCGGATTGGCTGGTTGATTACCACTGTCTCCACTCTTGTTTCTCTTCTGCTAGGTCTGCCCATTCTAACAGTGGGAGCTAATGGAGGGGTAGCATGTGCCCTGGCACTCACTGCGTTTGTTCAGGAGACGGAACAGACACTACAAATTAATTATATATGCCCCACCTTGCAAAACACCTTAGAAACATAGAATGTGACGGCAGATAAGAACCACTTGGCCCATCTAATCTGCCCCTTTTTAATGTTACCTCAAACCATATTTGATCCTTATTTATTTTTTTGTAAGGATATCGATATGCCTATCCCAAGCATGTTTAAATTGTACTACTGTATTTGCCTCTACCACCTCCGATGGGAGGCTATTCCACTTATCTACTACTCTTTCTGTGAAGTAATTCTTCCTCACATTTCCCCTGAATCTTCCTCCCTCTAGTTTCAGTGCATGTCCTCGTGTTCTGCTGCTCCTCTTCCTGTGAAGAATGTCTCCCACCTGTACCTTGTTAAAGCCCGTGATATATTTGAAAGTTTCCATCATGTCCCCCCTTTCCCTTCTCTGCTCTAAAGTATACATACTAAGATCTTTTATTCTTTCCTGGTACGTTTTGTGATGTAGGCCATGCACCATTTTAGTTGCCCTTCTTTGTACAGTCTCTAATGTATTTATATCCTTCTGGAGATATGGCCTCCAGAACTGTACACAGTACTCTAGATGAGGTCATACCAATGACCTATACAGTGGTAATATTACTTCTTTCTTTCTACTGCTGATACCTCGCCCTAAGCAACTAAGCATCTGACTTGCCTTCTTCATTGCTTTGTTTGTTTGCCTGCCTGCCTTTAAGTCACCTGAAATAGTGACACCTAGATCCTTCTCCTCCTCGTTTGTTCTTTGTTATTTTTTTGTTATTTTTTTCCTCATAAAAACAAGGACAATTTTCTGTTTAGACAAATAAAAAATCCATGTGCACTTTAAAAATACTCTATGCCAGTGGTTCCCAAACTGTGTGCCATGGCACCCTGGGGTACCGCGGAGCACTTGCAGGGGTGCCCTGGGTTGGGACAAATTCAAATGATATATGATTAATACAATAAGCTAAACCAGCACTAGTGGCTTCCAATCATAACAATCATTCCAATCATAACATACAGTATGTAGACAAACAGAAGCAAATCCTGTCCCTTACCACATAACTGTACCTAAGGATGACCTAAAAAAACACAATTTATTTAGTTTTGTATTTTTTTTTCCAAAAGTTCTCAATATGAACATTTTGGCTTTGGGGTGCCATGAACAACTTTCTGATACTCTAGGGTGCCGTGATTTGAAAAAGTTTGGGAGCCACTGCTCTATGCTATACATTAGATTTAGCTGATGTAGGACCACAAAAGGTAAAAAAAAAAAAAAAAAAAAAAAAAAAAAAAAGCTTCCTCCCCCTACATACAGATGTAGTGTTCATCCCCCTACATACAGATGTAGTGTTCATTCTAGCACCCGCTATCTTTGAAAACCCATGCAGTTCATCTTCCCTGCCTGGGGGGTCGCTGTCTGCTGTGGTGTTTCTAGCACAGGTCTGGTTTGCATATCAGTGCTGATATACAGACCACACTTTGCTAAAAGCACTACAGCAGATGGTGACACCCCAGGCAGGGAACAGGAACTGCATGGGTTTTCAAAGATAGCAGGTGCTAGAATGAATACAACAGATGTAGCCATAGCCATTGTTGCTGCGCCAATCGCCATGTGCGACTCCTGCGGCAATAGGCGCAATCCTGTCATCATGGACCTAATTTGTTGCTGCGACTCATAGAAACGCAGCATGGTAATTCTGTGCTGAGGGGGCAAATTTGCCACGACATACAGGCATGGGCGATGGCAAGTCGGCAACAATGAGCGTGTCGACATCTGTACTTGCTGCCAAAACTTTTAGACAACAGTAAAAAGATCACGTGGAAGAAGTACATTATAAATGTAAAGCAACTGGTTGTGTGAACAGAGGGCCTGATTTGATGTTGTGTCACCTGAATGATTATCAATAGACCGCACATGCGATGCGGCCGCAGTGCACAAGCACTAAGGTAGCCTTGTGATGCTGCTTGCTGCACACAGCCCAGTCTCCAGGGCCAGCCAGCATCTCCAGGGTAGGGATTGCCATCAACCATCGATGATTCAAAATCAGAATAGTTTTGCCATCGATGGGGGCCAACCAGATGGTTTCCCACAATCAATGTCAAGCATAAACAAATAGTTTTTGGGTTTTTTTTTTCCCCAAGGGGCCGGGACATGGAGCATAGCTCCCACTGACACCCATGAAGCCCTGCACCCATATTTTGATTGTCCCACAGGCCAATTAGTCAAAGAAAATGGATAACCATTGATCGGTAAAACAACCATGGTCATCCCTTGCTTAGTATGACACTATCGATTTGCACCATTGCCATCGATGGCCATCCCTACTTTGGGGATGCTGGCCACGCTACACACAGCAGCCTAGGCTGAAAGTGCAAAACCCACAGTTTAGTAACGGATGCTTTTTTATTTGTAATGGAAACGAGGGGCGGAGGGGGCACAGCAGAGTTTGTTCTATTGTGTAAATTTACGCCTTTGTGGAGATTAGTAAATTGTCGAGAGGATTTTAAACCTGCAGCATGGTAAATTTCCCCATGCATACACAGGTAAGGGCTCAGACTTTCAATCAGAGCACCTGTGTTAAATCCCATGCTTTAGAGCACACCTGTGTTGAATCCCATGCTGTAGAGCACACATGTGTTGAATCCCATGCTGTAGAGCACACCTGTGTTGAATCCCATGCTGTAGAGCACACCTGTGTTGAATCCCATGCTGTAGAGCACACCTGTGTTGAATCCCATGCTGTTGAGCACACCTGTGTTGAATCCCATGCTGTAGAGCACACCTGTGTTGAATCCCATGCTGTAGAGCACACCTGTGTTGAATCCCATGCTGTAGAGCACACCTGTGTTGAATCCCATGCTGTAGAGCAGGGATAGAGAACCTTCTGCCCTCCAGCTGTTGAACTACACATCCCAGCATGCCCTGCTACAGTTTTGCTATTTGGCCATGCTAAAACTGTTGCAGGGCATGCTGGGATGCGTAGTTCCACAACAGCTGGAGGGCCAAAGGTTCCCCATCCCTATTGTAGAGACAGCACCGAAAGGAAAACCCCACAGTGGGTATACGATCTTATTATCGACCACACATAGGTCGACACCGTTGGGTCGACATGCAACTAGGTCGACAGGGTTCTAGGTAGATATAGTTGAAGGTCAACATGGGTTTAGGTCAACATAGCGTTGGGTCGACATGGGTTTTTTCACTGTTTTTTGAGCCGACATGTGCAGACAGGTGGTATTTCATGCCCTACCATCCACTAGGGCGTGGTGGGAGAATAAACTAGTGCCTGAAGCATCGCGGGAAAAGTGAGCCATGCGAGGGGCTGCGGTTGACTTCCAACTGTGTCCATGTCGACATTTGTGTAAAAAAAACCGTGAAAAAACCCATGTCGACCTCGCAACCTGTCGACCTTCAACCATGTCGACCTAACTGCATGTCGACCCAACGGTGTCGACCTAATGACTGCCCACCTAAGCGTGGTTGATAAAACGATCCCCCACAGTGTAGCTCAGCACTAAACTACTGTGCTATCCTGCACTTTTCGCTACATTGTATAAAAATGACATTGTTTAAATTGCCATCACAAAAAGAACAGCTCTGCAACATTTAAGTTAAATCTATATAAGGGATGTAAACACAGGCCAGCCGCCAGGGACATTGTACAAACAGAAGTCCATTTTTTACCGGCCCCCAGCATGTAATTTTCTTGTTAGACCCAGGTTGCAGTTTCAGCATTTTGGTTCTAATTTGACTTTGCCTCTTGGTCACAGGGAATGTACGTCAGTGGGGATAGGGGAGAGATATCACTGTTATGTGCTCAGATCACAAAAGCCAATAACTTAAGAAGGAACAAACACATTCTCATAATAACATTGTAAGTAATTGTTCCTGCATATCCATGTGCAAGTGATACCAGATGGTCTATTTATTAATAAACATCAATGTGGCAGATTTTCTACAACACTGTCCTGGAAAAGTAATAAAGGCCCATACACACTAGGCGACTTTCAACTGAAAGTCACCTAGTGTGTATGCCCCACCGACCACCAACTGGCGATGATGCCCGCTCCATCGCCAGCCAGGTGAGCCGTCTGCTTGTTTTACCAGCACGTCTAGCGATGATAGCTGTTTTTCAGCCATCATCGCTAGATGTGTACGCAGCACGGGCTGAAAGATGATTCACTTTCAGCCTGGCTGACCGCACGGTTCCCTCCCTCTTTCCTTCTACCCTGCTCCAGATCATACTCACCCCGCTCACCAGCGCTGCCCAGCTCCATCAGGCTGGCTGGCTGGCTCCAAGTCCACACGGAGGCTTCTGCTCCCTCCGTCCGGCCACACAGCCTGCTCGCCCCGCCCCCTGCCCTGCTTGCCCCGCTCCGTCAGGCTGGCTTACTCCCTCCGCCTGGCCAGGGCTGCCCCGCTCCGTCTGGCTGGCTGCTCCCTCCGCCTGGCCACACAACCTGCACGAAGCCCTGGCCACCAATGTAAAAAGCCAGTAATATATACATTGCTGGCACAGGCCAGCAATGTATATATTACAGGCACCACTGGGCACCAATGATTGCTTATTAACCAGTAATATAAACATTATATTTTACTGGCACCACTGCCCACCAATGATTTATTTATTAGCCGGTAATATATACATAGCTGGCACATGCCAGCAATGTACATATTACTGGCATTACTGCCAACCATGGGTTAAATTGAGCCGGAACGAGGCAGAACTGCGTTCCGTCCGTTGATTTTGGAGGCGGAACATCCGCTCACCTGACCCTGCCTGCATCGTTAAAGGAGACAGCCTGCAGAGCGGTGTCTCAGAGCAGGTTCAACCATCCGCTGTGCGGCTATTTCGAATGACACGCCTACTTGCAACTCGCGCACCACCGTTGCACGATTGGCTGCGAGTCGCGGACAAATGGACCTGCTCTGAGACAGTCGGATTTCCACACCACTCTGCCCAGTGGTCTCCTTTAGTGATGCAGGCAGTGCACATAGCATGTTAGCCCTGGAACTGTGCATGTTACCCCTGGCACCGTGCATGAAAACCCTAGCAATGAGCATGTAGGTAAGCTGCACTTATGTGGCATTATATGTAATGGGCATTACAGTGTGTGACATAATGTGTATTATGGTGTGCATAGTCCCCTGTCCCACAAAGCCATGCCTTAAGTTTTTCGCAGGCCAGCAATGTATATGTTACTGCCACCACTGCCCCCCCCCCAATGTATATTTTGTTATAACGTAACCTATACATTGCTTTCGCAAGTGAATGGATTTCTCCCTAGGTGCACAGCTGAAAATTAAATGTTTGCCATGCACATGGGTGGGATTTTGCCCGGTCAGGGCGGCATGGGTTGGAGTTTACCTGATAGCTGGGCTCCGAATATACGCAGCCCAGCAACCAGTTCTGAATCAGGCACCAAGAACAGGAATGCTCTGAATAAAATAGCCCCTACTCCCACCCTTGTAATTCAAACCCAGCCCATAGTGTATATAGCCTTTTATTTGAAAGATTTTCAGAAAAGTCTTTTGCCTCCTGAAAATCGTTTCTTTGAATAAAATTGCTCAGTGTGTACGTGCTACTTTGGTGAAAGATATATCTAGCAGAGATTTTGGCAGTCTTTCGAAATGAACATCTAGTGTGTAGGGTCGCTTCTCGGCCTGTTGGCTACGATCAAGTGTAGTATCTGTTCTGATCAGCGGGTATGGACTGGCCCCTGGCAGAAGAATAGAGAAAGGCTGGACTGAGTAACTGCACTGATGGGCGGAGGGTGTGGGACCCCTCATGCCTGGGAGTGGCAAAAAGTCTGGCTGAGTACCTCACCTCTGCCAGTGGTGGGAGGTGTTGTTTCCGTAAACCCACTGGTAGGAGGGGGGGGGGGGGGGGGGGAAGAGACACTGTCCTTACCCTGGGCCTTTTGGCTGTGGTAGGACAATTTTTCAGGGTTAGTGCTTTTTTGGGGGGGGGAGTTAGTGCTTTTTGACACTTCAGAAACATACTGCAAGATTACATCAATTACACAATTTAAAATTCCATTGCATATAGACACCACAAATTGGATCACTCCCAGCACCCCACATCACTAGGCACATCTGCAGATAGGACACCGGGTCATAAACCCGGAAGTCTTATTATTGCAAAGGACACCTATTGCCACAAGGTCTGGATTTTGTGATTTTCTTCAAGCATACAGCTTTAACAACATTATCCTGGTTAAGATGGATGGATGCGTGGGTGGAATACTTATGGTGTCAATACAATCAATTTATGCAAGCAAGCCGTAATCAACTTAATAGTAACAATCCCTTGAATTTTTTTTCCCCCTAACAAAAATCTGTTTTGGGAAGTCACAAGCCTTTTTATTCTATCATTGAGTCACAGTTCTGCGCAATTCTAACTGTGTAATGTGAACACCAAGGCAGCCACAGCCACAAAACACAGTGACACAGGATGGAGCAGTGAGCAGAAAGGCTTTGGAGTGCCATTCTGAGCTCAGTCTGTAAGTACACACTAAAATACTCCTCCCTCTGCCAGCCCATGACCCAATCAGAGAAGGGTGCAAACCACCGAGGCACCAGGCTGGAGAGGCGCTCTCTTCTGACCAGTGCTCAGCTGCTGCTACTTGTTAAAAGGGTAGGACAGGCAGCAACACTGGAAGCTACAAAATCCTTCCACCCTAGTCCCTTTGAAATCAACAGGCAGCGAGCGGAGCTATACGGGACGGCCCTGCTACTGGGGACATCATGCATACAAGCGGCGCTGCTACTGGGTACATCATGCACGCCAAGCGACGCTGCTACTGGGGACATCATGCACGCCAAGCGATAAGAGGCACTACTACTACTACTACTATGGGAATTATGTGCATAAAGGGATTCTACTGCTGTGGGCATTATGTATAATGGATAGATTAAGTTTTGGGAGTATATCTATACCCCGTTTACACTGAGGCAAAAACCCACGTTTTTGCCTTGTGGACCTGGGTTAGCGTTGGTGTAAAAGGGGTAGCTGAAAAAAAACTTATCCAATTTCCAGGGTGGAACACGGGGAGGTGGTGGGGCAATGTAAACGGGTATGCCGTGTCATCTGACCCGACTCACTTTTACACCAATGGGGGAGACCAACCTCCCAACTGCAGCATCCTGCGGTCAGTACAGAGGTTGGGTGGGGGGGGGGGGGGGGGGGAGGGGGCTCAAAGACTCCTCTGCTATACTGTAAACAGCAGCAGAGCCGGGAAGGAGGTGAATGGATGCCTGTGTGCGGCATCAATTCACCTTGAGGACGGGGGCTGGGAGGGTGCACGGAGTCTGGGGGCAGCCTAGCAGCTTACCTTGGATATGATGTAATCTCCAAGTGCCATCCCCTCCACCCATGTGCAGTGTAAATGGTCCGGTTCAGGAATATTTCGGGTCAGAACCACAGTGTAAATGGGGAAAATCCCGGATACGGATTGCCGTGATGAAAATACCGGGTCGGATCCAGGATTTTTGTGTAAACGTTGTGTAATAAAGCTTCTAAATACGGGAGAAAAAAAAAAAACAGTGGTGTGGCCCATAGCAACCAATCATATTCTGTCTATCATTTTCTAGGCCGCAATAGAGCAGTGGTTCTCAAACTCGGTCCTCAGGACCCTGCACAGGTCACCTGACAGCTGCATTCATTACTGACTGACATTTTAAAGGATTCACAGGTGGAGCTAATTATTTCACTTGGTTTTGTGAGGAGACCTGCAAAACATGCACGGTGTGTGGTCCATAGGACCGACTTTGAGAACCTGTGCTTAGAGTAATGACACACCGGATCTGACTGGTTGCCATCAGCATAATTTTTAGAAGCATTAGCAAAAAAATGGGGATGTTTTCCAATGAAATAATCTGTTTTTATTCATCATTTTATATAGAAAGTTTAGGAAATGACAGAAGCTAAATGTTGCTATGGACAACTCTAATTTCTCTCTCAGAGCATCCATAAATGGCATTTACCTCCCCAACTGCCCAGCCAATCAGGACAACGCTATCTATCCCAGTCAGGAAGGCAGAACAAGCGTCTCATATAGGAACGATCAGCAGGTCAGAATTATCACCGGGTTGTAGTTACAAGCGATCTACTATAGATATGCTGCATAACCTGTTTTAGGCCATGCAGAAAATTCATTACCAAATCATCTACAGAAGTACCATAACAAACGCACAAAGCAACAGAAACAGAATCTGGAAAACTATTGCAAGTAATAATGCAATGTACAGTTTGTAAGCACAATCAGTGTAAACTAAAGCAATCTGAACAAAGCTACTGTAGCAATCCACACTGCAGCACATTTAACCAATTATAAGCGCTATAGAAATGTATGGGGAATGATTCCGATTGGTTTGCAAAAGCAAACTTTTTATTTCATTGGACAAAACCATGTGCACTGCAGGTGGGGCAGATGTAACATGTGCAGTAACATTTGGGTGGGGTGTGTTCAAATTGAAATCTAAATTGCAATGTAAAAATAAAGCAGCCAATATTTACTCTGCTGATAAATAAAATAACCCACCCAAAATGTAACTCTCATCGCACATGTTACATCTGCCCCACCTGCAACGCACATGGTTTTGTCCATTAAAGAAGGAGTTTGCTTTTGCAAACCAACCAAGACCATTCCCATAGTGTATGGGGTTAAAACCCATCACGGGAAGTATTTTCTTCTAATCCTGTGTAGCTATACACAAACGGATTTATAATTGGAAATATTTCTTCATCTATACAGTTTATTGCAAATAACCCACACAGGACACAATTTGTAGAACACCTTCAGTCTTAGCTGATCTGTAGGAGAGCATCATTTAGGAGATGTGCAAGATGCTCGATCACAGGAATAGTGGATAATTATTACATAAGCAAAAGGACCTCCAGGACAGCATGGCACCTGTGCTATTATATAAAGGAGATATGATGTGATTAGAGCACAATAAGATGTATTTAGCAGAAGGTTGATGCTGGACCACAGAATGGAACCCACCATTTATCCAGCAATATTGGTGCAAACACATTTGCCTAGAATTAGCAATTAGGTGATCTATAGATGACCTGTCCTGCAGCCTAGAACAGTGATGGCTAACCTTGACACTTCAGCTGTTGTTGAACTACACATTCCAGCATGCCCTGCATCAGTTTTCACATGGCCAAATAGCAATACTGTAGCAGGGCATGCTGGGATGTGTAGTTCAACAACAGCTGGAGTGTCAAGGTTAGCCATCAGTGGCCTAGAACATGTACTGTGTAGGATACCCAAGTTAGCCGACACAATCAAAAATTAATATAGTCAGAATGTTAAAAATAAGTTTAAAACAAAAATGCAAGTTATAGTATATGTGTGTGTGTTAGTATTTACTTATTTTAATCTCGTGTTGTTAGTACATTACCATTCGTTAATGAGGCATCATTGGTTTCCCAGCAAGAACTAATTACGTCAACTCTAAGTAGGTATTGTAAATAAAGCATTATCTTACCTGGAGTTCACACCACGCTACCTCCACCCATGTTTCTGTATCCAGACCCTTGTAAACCGTTTTAAAGGAGCCTCTTCCAATTTCAATGTCAAACTTTAAAAACCTGCCATCAGGGGAGGTAGAAACAGCTTTGATATCCGCTTCCTCTTCATTGTCCTCCTCTTCCTCTTTTTTGGACTTTGCTACCTCTTTAGAAGAAGTTTCGGGTTCCTCCTTCTTGTCTTGTTCATCTTGGTGTTGTGGTCTTTCGATTCTAATTTCCCTAGAGGACTCACATTTGGGTTCAGGGGTTTCAGTAGCAGAACCCTGATCACTGGATCCATGCACTCTCTTGGCAATGGCTCTTCTTGCTCTAGCTATAGGGATGACCTTGTTCTGGTATTGAGATTCACTTAAGTCAAGGACTGGAGGTTCTTCTTGATCGGACTCAATCACAGTCCTTCTCAAAAACCTCAGCTTGACAGTTTTGGAGTCTTTAGAAGCAGGCACAAGCTGGGCTTCTTTCCCAGAGTTGAGCATTGCAGTGTCCATGATATCCACACCAGTGTTCAGCCCATGAATATTCATAGGACTCCCGACACAGTCATTGGATTCTGCAGGACATGCACCTTGAAGAACTAGATCCTTTTTATTGTGAACCCCTCTTTTCATTAGATGTGTGGCTACAGATTGTGTGTCCAGTGTTTCCAGTCTGTTGGGCTCATGGTCCATATCAGTTTAAGAAACAAACAAAAAAAAATGTACAACTCAACAGATTTCCCTGCAGGAGGCTGTGACGCAGAACGATGCAGCAGCTTTTCCTAGAGCTCCCATGAAAAGGTTATCGGAGTCTGCCCCCCCAGATCACTGCAGATCCTCACTCAGCACAGCAAAACCAGACCTTGCTGAAAATCCGTAGAATCCTGTATGATGGAGACAGATCATTAGAAATCCAAGTAGATTAGTCCTATTCCACTCCCTCCCTCTGACCAGTTGTCCATTGTACTGGGCTCAAAAGACACGTGGGAACATGGGCTAACGCTCCTGACATCATAGGATCACATGTGGTGCATAAGTAATAGGATATTTAGGGGTTGGTCATTTTGGGGGTTATTCCATAGGGACATAGGTATGCATAGGTATACTTACATCCACTTACTCATTTCATGTAGAACCTGGCATTTTCTCTACAACATCCAATATTAGGGTCAGGCATACTCAGGAGAATACAAAAGGGGGAACCTAAGTGGGCAGGGAGGTCCTGGCATCCTCAATTACAAACAGAGGGGGTGGTAGGTTGGAAGAGGATCTCATAAGAACACACAAGTACCAGGCCTGATTATACCTTTGTTATTAAGCTTTCACAATGCTACAAGCTGGAATGAGGCCTTGACATGATTACAACATGATCACCAAGTGGGTACCAGGCCTGACATTCTCCCCAATGCCAGTGCATGGGTACCAACCTCGGACTCTCACACCGATGGAACATTGAAAAAAAAGGAATTGAGAATGACATTATGCATCAGATAACGTGCAGCCAGTAAGGTCCCATGTGGCTCTGCAAGAACACGATTCCTGCTTAACCCCTGCGCTGCTGCCTGGCATCTGACAGATACAAAGGGGCTGGGTGCTGGCAGGGAACACACGCGTGCCCAGGGTGGGGAGGGAGGCACACAATACGTACTCACATGTAGTCTGCCGGACTGCTGCACGGGAGAAGGACAGGGAACTACCCTGCAGGCAGCCTGAGCAAGTGCTGCCCACACCCACCCTGCCCCCGGTGCTCCCTGCCCCACATCCCGCTATACACACCCTGATCACACGAGTGACCTGCGCCCCCAATGCATGGCTGCCAGTAATCCGATCCCTCTCCGCCTGTCCTCTGTCCTCCTCCTGCTGGCAGCGATGTAATGACAGATCCATTGAGCAAGCCGGCTTCTGGACAAGAAGGGGATGCCTAGGTGGGCAATGCAGGGAGGAGGAGGAGGGAGGAGGGATCTAGCAGCTCTGGACCAGTAGTTGCTGCAGCCCCTCCCTGATATCACAGGAGCTCTCAGCTCTGCTGCTCTCATTAGAATAGACTAGTCACTAGTATATATAAATATTTGTATATATTATTATTTATTTGACATTATATAAATGCTGCTGTAAACTTGCCAGCCTGAAATTGTATTCAGAATAACATTCAGCTGACATGCAGATGCATGGAGGGTTCCTGTGAGTAGGATGGGGTGCTGCATATAAAATATTGTTAGCCCCATTCATTTTTTATATAAGGGTTACTAAACTGGCCAGTGTGACATTAGTAAATTGTGGTGCAACAATAGATCACCCAGTTAGAACGTTTGGACTTACTTGATTCTATGGTCTAGCAAGATGAGCACCTCCTTCCTATCATATGACATGGCAGCTATTAGCGAGTGCGAATCGTTTGGTAGACATTGTCTAATGTGGGGTACACACCAGGGCGACCCGCTCACGATGCACATCGTGAGCGGGTCGTCAGTGTCTCGTCCGACCCGCTCACGGTGACGCGGGGAGGCACGACCCGCTCACGATGTGCACCGTGAGCGGGTCCGATCCGATGACGACCCGCACCCGGCTGTATGGTCGTCATTCATATCCTACCGACCCGCGGGACCGCGCATCGGATCGGTATCGGTCCACACCAGGAGAGAAAAGGGCCCAATCAGCACACAATCTACATCCAATTGGTCGGAATTGGATCTAGATTGAGGGGATCGGGCCCTAGTCATCCTGGTGTGTACCCAGCATTAGCCACCAAGCCAAAGGCCGACATGATCAAAAGGTCGACATGAGTTTTTCCATTCTTCTGGGTGTCATATATGGACGCCGTATTAGTGTACCGTGTGCACTCACCATTCTTCCGGCACTGTTATATGTATCCTAGCTGCCTACCCTCCTGCATTCTGCAGGAGACTTCCTGACATAGCAGCAATCTCCCTCATGTCACCTAGCCTACATTACACGGTTACATTGATGGGGAAAAAGGAATAAGAGATACATTTACATTGAATCATCAGCACCATTTCCCAGCACTTTACCAAGTATAGTAGCTCTTACTAACTGCTTCGGGGCTCATCTACATTTGGATATAAGTCATTTTAAAGGTCCCACATTCTTAATCTCTTTTCACAATCTCTCCATATATGGAACTAGACACACCCTTTAGGTGGAGCATGACACGCCCCCTCAATGGGGCGCTGTGAAAAATTCTGCTACCAACTTTAATCTCCCTGAAACTAGTTTTCAAAAGTAGGCAAGTATGTGTTATATTCTCAATCTATGCCCACTGGAATGGTAAACTATGAAGTTGGTTTAAAAAAAAAAAAAATAGAAAAAAAACCTAATGTCAACCTTTTATCTAGACACTGCCAACTTCGTGACCGTAAACTGTTTTTAGCAGTGTTGTAACTATTCATTTTGGTGCCCTGTACCAAAAAATGCATTAACATTACTCTGCATGTTATAAATAGAAAAATCAAGTGAGGTCATGGGGAAGGAGCGTGAACTTACAATAGTACCCCCAATTTAAGTTACACAGCACAGCAATGCCCCTTATTCACATTACGCCCACACAGTGCCCCTTACACATTTTGCCTGCAGAGCACATATAGTTCTATAGAATCAGCGTTTATTCACTTGGCTTCTAGCCTTAATCTTGGCAATCTGTTCTGCTGCCAGCCCAAACAGTGCAGTACCCTCAGCACACTGAAGTGTTCAAAAAGGTCCCTAGAGACACTGCAAGAGCAGGAAGGGGTGGAGCACATGGACGCGCAGCATATGCCCACTGTAAGGTATCTAGCAGTAAGCTTGGCAGAGAAGGAGCCGGGCACCACAAAACCTATGCGATCTCAGGTGGATGCTGTGATTATCCACCCTCAGGACATATGCACTGTGTGCCAAGCCCAGTCAACACCAACCTAGTTACGGCCCTGATTTCTAAGAAAAGTGTAAGCTCTTCTGGACAGCTGTTAATGCTAATAGTATAATGCGCTGGCCTGGTTCTCAAACTACTGTGGAGCTAAAAACCACAGCAATGAATATGCCAGAGAGGGGGGGGGGGGGGAGTTCTCTGGAAGCAAAGAGACAACAAAATTGATTTTCTTGAGAAAAAAAAAAAAATCACATTTGTGGCATTTGATTAGATGGTAGATCTGGTTATGCCAAACAATATATTAGGCTCTCTGACAGTGCACACAACACATATACAAAGGTTGCTTTGTAGCTTTCACCTCTAACAGCAAAATCCCAGGCTCATCCCTGCCTAAAGCAGGGTTCACACTATGGGCAAGATGTACTAAGCTTGAAAAGTGATAAAATGGTAGAGTGATAAACCACCAACCAATTAGCTTCTTCCTGTCTCTTATCAAACACAGCCTGTGACATGGCAGTTAGGTGCTGATTGGCTGGTGGTTTATCACTCCATTTTTTCACTTTTAAAGCATAGTACATCTGGACCTCAGTGGGAGAAATGAGTTAGGGCTGATTGGCTGGTAAATGATCTATCCTCCACTTTATCTCATGTTAAGGCTTAATACATTTGGCCCACTGGATCATGCAGTGTGTATGGCGTGCACATTGTATCCTTACTTGGTGTCACACCGCTGGCTGGGCCACATTACATTGGGGCAGATGTATGAAGCAATGATAAGGGAGGAGAAGGGAGCCAGAGAAGTGGCCCATGGCAACCAATCAGTACTAAAGTTACAACTATAATTTGCATATTATAAACTGATACAGAGCAACTGATTGGTTGCCATGGCTCACTTCTCCTCCCTGATCACTGCTTCACACATCTACACCACATCCTGTACCATGGCAGTAAGAAGCTGATTGGCTGGTTCTTTAACACCCTCCACTTTATCTCTTGTTAAGGCAAAATACATTTGACCCAATGTGCGATGTATCTATACACAGCAGGTGGGAAGATGAGCTGATCAAGTGTAAACTATACAAGGCATACAATATATTCTTACAATACAAGTCAAAGTGATATTTCGTAACATATCGCTTTAGTGTGCATCCAGCTTTAAACGAGCTCCTAACACAACAGCTGATGGTCTGAGCCTTGTAGAATGTGAACTCTGTACTACTGTCTGGCTTTTCAAATTATACATATTTTTTATTAGTTAGATGCCATGAATACAGAGAAAATACATCACAAGAAAACCTGCAGAGGGTTCATAATAAAAAAGAAAATGATCAATATATGCCTACAGTCATCAATTAACATAGACATCTTTTTTTAATTAAAGTAGTAATAAAAAGTAGGAAATTAATAGGAAAAGCTAGAAGAAAGGAAGAGGAGGGAAAGGAAGAGAATTCAAAATAGGGAAAAAAGGGGAACTGGGGAGGATGGGAATAGGAAAAGGGATCCAACCCGGCTGGAAAATAAAACCACCGCAAGGTCAGCAACATAAACACCGGAAGGACAGGCAGGGAAATTGCCTACAGTAGGTCAAATTAGTGAAAAGCTGGAGGGACATTGAAATAAGTGGTCCAGGGATCCCAGACTGTAATGAATTTTGTAGAAGAGCCTTTCAAAATGCTGGCAATATACTCCATTGAATGAATATGACAGATTTTGGCAGAGATCTCAGCCATTGTTGGAAGATCCGAGGATCTCCAATGGCATGCAACACAGGATCTGGTCACGAGAACTACAGTATACGAGTGAACAATTTGTTCTGCGTGTGACATGCCTCTGGAATATCCATGGAAAGGAGAGAACATCCAGCCTTGAAGGGAATATGTATAGATAAAATAGAGTTAGCCAGAGCAGCAATATTTTGGCAGTGAAGGATTAAAACTGGGCAATCCCACCATATACCTTGTACGTAGAAATGTGCCATCCATGCGTTTACATCTCCAACAAAGGGGGGAAATCTCTGCATTCATTTGGTTAAGCCTGACTTGGACATAGTACCGTGCAGTGGCGGTTTTTACCTATGGGCTGCAGTCCCCCCCCCCCCCAATAAAATCCGCCACTGTCTCTGCCTAAAGTGAAGCCAGATGCAATCTGTGAGACTGCTCTGGCTTCAATGTGACTGGCAGTGACTTCCTATTGGAAGTCCGACCTGCCAGTCAAGGCAATCCCATTGGGAGGTGTTCCCTCCCTCCGGGATGCCTCTCTGTGTGCAAATGCATGGCAGCCCACAAAATGTGTTCTGTGCATGCGCAATACCGCGGACTGTGCATGCGCCGGACCCAGGAACCTGATTAAGCCTCCAGGGCTGCTGCAAAGGCAGCCCATGGAGGCTTGGACCAACGCATGCGCAGTATGTATTAAGTTACTGCGCATACGCTGTCCCCGTGCAGGGGGCTGGCGGCCAGGACCAGAAAATGCTGGGAGCATGGCAGCAGAGGGGGGGCCCGCTTTGCGGCGGCAGCCCCCTCCTCCAAAATGGAAAGAGCCGCCACTGGTACCACGGAACTGTCTGGCTTGTCATTTTTCTACAATCACAGGAGCCAACTCTGTAGGTGTTGTGGGTGCTGGGGGAGGCCTGATATTGGTGATGCTGTTGGCATTAGCCACGTCTATGCAATATTTGTGCACCATAATCCTTAGGCCCACACAGATTACCTTATTGTATTTAGATCATTCATGTACAGAAGGAGCCGCACTCGTCAAGAGTTACACCCATCGCACCATCCATCCAGCGCCATCCCCCGCCAGAATGGGGTTCGCATCAATACGCTCGCGTGCCCCATTGTCGTGTGAGATGCTCGCGTGCCCCATTGTCGTGTGAGATAGTCGAGCATCCATTTCCTGTCCCCTGCCGCAAATCGCCATCCACCACAAACGAGTGGATGGCGGACTGGCAGCAACGCTGATCCTGGTCCCATCTGTATGTTGACAAAAAGTCACTTTAGAGCAGGGCTGGCCAAACCAGTCCTCAAGATCTACCAACAGTCCATGTTTTCCAAATCACCTAGCTGGTGCACAGCTGTAGTCATTACTAACTGTCACATTT
Source organism: Crinia signifera (assembly GCF_055691185.1). Taxonomy (NCBI): domain Eukaryota; kingdom Metazoa; phylum Chordata; class Amphibia; order Anura; family Myobatrachidae; genus Crinia; species Crinia signifera. Next base: position 46,077,187 of record NC_139224.1, on the reverse strand, counting down.
ACAAACATGCTGCATTCATTCCTACTATAGATCCGCAGGTTGCCTGAAACACATGAACAGTTGGTGGAGCTCGAGGAGAGGTTTGGCCACCCCTGATTTAGAGCTATGGCATCGAAGATTCATTTAGGGGACATTTCAAAAGCCCAATGGGCAAGAAAAAAGTAACACAAAAATACACATGTTATTCTGTCTAAGAACCAGATTTAACAATAAATTGTACCCCCACGGAGCAGGAAAAATTAGGGAAAAAGTGATATTAACCCTTTGAGTGCCAGGTGAATGTCAAAAAAGGTGTGAACATTGCCAAGCAACATCTTTATTCATCATAATGACCTGTAATGTTTTCCTTATAGGAAATATATTTTTTACACAACATTTATTATTTAAACTCATATAACAAATGTGAGCGACGCTGGGATTTTTAGACAAATATTTGCAGATCTCTCACAGAGATGTTGGCATTTTTAGCAGATATTTTGCACATCTATTACAGATGTTGGCACTCAAAGGGTTAATAAATGCAGTGGGACAGACGCACTAAGCTTCAAAAGTGATGAAATGGAGACAGGGCCGGTGCAAGGCACTGGAGTGCCCCAGGCGAGTCGGGGTGGGGGCACCTGTCCTGCGGCGCTGTGTATTTAAAGCTGGCGGTGGCAGAGAGGGGTCCCTGCAGTCAACGAGCGCTATCCGCCGGGCTATGCGGAAGCGCTTCTGTTGTGAAAACACTGGCCGCACGGCGCACGCTGATTGGCTAAATCTCAGCCAATCAGCGTGCGGACAGTGTTTTCACAACAGAAGCGCTTCCGCATAGCCCGGCGGATAGCGCTCGTTATTTCTTATTGACTGCAGGGACCCCTCGCTGCCTCCGCCGCCAGCTTTAAATACACAGCGCCGCAGGACAGGTACCCCCGCGGCACGGGGGGCAAAATGCCGCCATCCAGTGGCCAGCGCCCTAGGCAAATGCCTAGATTTGCCTAGTGGTGGTGCCGGCCCTGAATAGAGAGGGATATACAGCAAGCCAATCAGCTTCTATCTGCCATGTCACAAATAGTGTTTGAAAAATGACAGGCAGGAGCCGATTGGTTGTTTGTTTAACACTCTCCATTTTATCACTTTTGAAGCTTAGTGCATCTGGCCTATTGTTTGCAAAATTACATTTGGCAGATTAAGGGGGAGATTCTCTAAACTAAAAATGCGGTAAAAACCCTGTTATCTGCTCTAAGCATCCCCCGCCGGGTTATCGCAACGGGGGCATCGCCAGAAAAATCTGGCGATGTCCCAAAGAAGCCTATGGGCTTCTAACGCGACCCACCGCCGCCCCGCACTGACCCGCCTCACCTGTGTCCGGGCAGCACAAAGCGGTGCTGCCCGGACCTGTGACCTCCTCCTCCCTGCACTATGATCCTCTTCCGGGTGCAGGGAGGAGGAGAGCCCGGCGCAGCAGTGCAGGGTAAGGGAGGGAGGGGGAGCCACCGGGTCCCAGTGGGACCCGCTGTCTCCCACTGCAAAGGACAGCTCTTAACGCAAGAGCTGTCCTTTGCCCTATTTATTTTAGAGCATATGCGATAATTATGTTTGCGGTAGCGGGCGATGGGCGGCGGTAAGGGGGCGCGGATGTTAGAGCATCCCCCCCTAAGCGAGTCCTTTCAAATATAATCAGAAGTATATTATTGTTGTCTATAACCTGATCATTCTGCCAAATTAAATATAAACAAATGCAAAAAAATAAAAATAAAAAAAAATCTTAACTATACAGAAAAGGTCTGCACCCTAAAATTAGCACACACAGCACACAATGCATTATTTGTGACTAACACTACATACATATGGACAGGACAAATCAGACACTGGACTTTAGCCAGACAAACATACATTTTTATTGCTTCACTTCTATTTGCTTATAGGGGTTTTATAGTGCTTTGTGGATTTTGGTGAAATCTCCTTCACCTTGCGTGGAGTGGAGCAGGTAGCGTAGGAGGATTCAGTATTAAATCCCGGCGGTCGGGATCCCGGCGTTCAGAATCCCGATCGCCGAAATCCCGACAAGGGGGGGACGTGGATGGCCCCCCCCTTGCGGGCTCGCTACGCAGCGTGCCCGGTGCCTCGCTACGCCCGGCACACTAATTATTTCTCCCTCCGGGGGTGTCGTGGACACCCCCGGAGGGAGAAAGTGTCGGGATTTCGGCGATCGGGATTCCAGCGTCGGGATTCTGAACGCCGGGATCCCGACCGCCAGGATTTACACTGCATCCCGCGTAGGAGGCTGCAAGCCACACAGGACTGCCTAGGGGGAGATCAAACCTTACAGCTTATCAACATGGATGTAAAGTTGTATCCACGCCGCAATGTTAATTTAAATATATAAACACTCCCACAATTCCCCAGTGTCAGCCAATGAGAAAGGTGTACTCAATGTAGAGATGCCCAGATGAAAACATTAAAAGGGAAATGTATCAAACCTTCACCTACAGACCCTTATTCTAATCGCTTTGCATCCGATGTTGGGCATATGCGCGGGTGCATCTCTGTGCAAGTGCATATGCCGGGTGCATCTCTGAGCATGTGCATATGCCGGGTGCATCTCTGAGCATGTGCATATGCGCGGGTGCATCTCTGAGCATGTGCATATGCCGGGTGCATGTGGCCACAGTGAACAGACTTTTGTCGGGTGCATGCACCCAATACTGAGGGCGGGGGTGGCGGCAGATAGTCGAGCCCATGGGAACACCCAGCATATTATGGTCGTTCCCATGGTAATCGGCCCATGATGCGGGTGCCGGGGGCGGGCAACTAACATCACCGGATGTCAGCTGCCCACCGCTTCCTGACGAATGCCCACGCATATCTAAAATTACCTGAGAGTAACCTAAGATATGCGTGGGCCTTCCACATCATTCAATGGTCGGCGACCATCAAATGACGTGGGTGTTCCCCCACAGCCTGCGAATGGATATTTATGTTCAACATCCATTCACAACCCCTGCAAACTTACATGTTGTGCGAGGGTGGGGGGGGGCGGTGTACTGACATTTGGCGTCTGGTGGACTCGCAAGGCTGTGAATTCACAGCCTTGCGGATGAACCAGAATAACCCTCACTGTACAAGGGCTATTCCAATTTGCTCCAAAGAAACTTCGAGAGAAAAAAAAAAAAAAATTCACAATTTTTCCTCTCAATTGGGCTAATTGGATAGACCCTGGGGCTATTACCCTCCCACCCCCCAAAGAGTGAGGGGTGAACCTATAACATTTTCCACTATTTAGAAGCTTTGATGTATTTTATCCATAGTGTTCTAGGCAGACTGGAATGCTGCAGTTTGGTCTGCCCTATCCAGTGTAGTTTTCAATGTAGCCAAAGTGGTGACTAAGCTAGGGGGGCCCAGGTAGGGCTGCCGATTTCCATTTTTTTCTGGTGGGTGCTCCAGACCAGCCCCAAACCCCACCTCCCCCCCCCCCCCCACACACACACACACACACACACACACACAGGACTCACCCGCTGCTCGCCGTCGGGGTCCAGGATCCTAACAACAGCGGCGCCGCAGCGGGGTTCCTGCGGAATATGGGAGCTAGCAGTGGTATTAATACCACTAGTAGTTCCCATCCGCCGCAGGGACCCCCGCTGCTGACAGCATATCCGCTGCTGGGACCCCGCTGCCGTGGCCCCGGAGCACCCACGGTTTCGGCACCTATGGCCCCAGGTAGGATGCTAGCAAAATATCTGGGCAATTAAAATTCATATTAATTTTTTATTTTTGCCAAGGAGACAAGCCTAGCAGTAGCATCACCAACGTATTACTGAGCACATACACAATATATATGCACCCTATTTCATAAGCAACAACATGTATTATTTAAGATAGATAGATAGATAGATAGATAGATAGATAGATAGATAGATAGATAGATAGATAGAAAATGGAGAAGGCCTGGCACTCCCGCAGCTGGGTCCGAATACCCCGGTGCCTTCCAGGACAGGTAGGTAGAGGAATGGAAGAGGCGGCACTCAAATGGGATTTTTCAAAAGTGTATTGTGGCAAAAGATAGGACCAACGTATCGGGCTCTTAATCACCCCTTTCCACTTGCACCTTGACAAAGGGGTGATTAAGACCCCGAAACGTTGGTCCATATATATATATATATATATATATATGCAAAGAAGCAGACAGCGGCACTCTGGGAATTTTCAAAAACGTATATTAGTGCAAAAATAGCATACCAACGTTTCGGGGCATAAGGTACCCCTTTGTCAAGGTGAACAGTGCAGTAACCGCACTGTTCACCTTGACAAAGGGGTACCTTATGCCCCGAAACGTTGGTATGCTATTTTTGCACTAATATACGTTTTTGAAAATTCCCAGAGTGCCGCTGTCTGCTTCTTTGCCTACTCCTGCACAACTGTTCCAGAAGGCACCTGGGTCCCTGACCAGCTGGGGGAGTGCCAGGTCAACACACACCTTGCTATATATATCTATATCTATCTCTAGATATCTCTAGATCTCTATCTCTAGATCTCTATAGATCTCTATCTCTAGATCTCTATAGATCTCTATCTCTAGATCTCTATAGATCTCTATCTCTAGATCTCTATAGATCTCTATCTCTAGATCTCTATAGATCTCTATCTCTAGATCTCTATAGATCTCTATCTCTAGATCTCTATAGATCTCTATCTCTAGATCTCTATAGATCTCTATCTCTAGATCTCTATAGATCTCTATCTCTAGATCTCTATAGATCTCTATCTCTAGATCTCTATAGATCTCTATCTCTAGATCTCTATAGATCTCTATCTCTAGATCTCTATAGATCTCTATCTCTAGATCTCTATAGATCTCTATCTCTAGATCTCTATAGATCTCTATCTCTAGATCTCTATAGATCTCTATCTCTAGATCTCTATAGATCTCTATCTCTAGATCTCTATAGATCTCTATCTCTAGATCTCTATCTCTAGATCTCTATCTCTAGATCTCTATCTCTAGATCTCTATCTCTAGATCTCTATCTCTAGATCTCTATCTCTAGATCTCTATCTCTAGATCTCTATAGATCTCTATAGATCTCTATAGATCTCTATAGATCTCTATAGATCTCTATAGATCTCTATAGATCTCTATAGATCTCTATCTCTATAGATCTCTATCTCTATAGATCTCTATCTCTATAGATCTCTATCTCTATAGATCTCTATCTCTATAGATCTCTATCTCTATAGATCTCTATCTCTATAGATCTCTATCTCTATAGATCTCTATCTCTATAGATCTCTATCTCTATAGATCTCTATCTCTATAGATCTCTATCTCTATAGATCTCTATCTCTATAGATCTCTATCTCTATAGATCTCTATCTCTATAGATCTCTATCTCTATAGATCTCTATCTCTATAGATCTCTATCTCTATAGATCTCTATCTCTATAGATCTCTATCTCTATAGATCTCTATCTCTATAGATCTCTATCTCTATCTCTATCTCTATAGATCTCTATCTCTATAGATCTCTATCTCTATAGATCTCTATCTCTATAGATCTCTATCTCTATCTCTATCTCTATCTCTATCTATAACATAGACCACCCACCGTGTCTCCCCGCAGGGTGGTGAGATTAAGAGGCGGCACTCCACGGGCTTTGTGAAAAATCTTTAGTGGTACATCAAGTAGGACAACGTTTCAAGGCCACTCGGGGTCTTTTCATCAGGTCCACAATAGCAAAATCAAATAGTGTACAGACAGTAATCGTAAACTATTTGATTTTGCTATTGTGGACCTGATGAAAAGACCCCGAGTGGTCTTGAAACGTTGTCCTACTTGATGTACCACTAAAGATTTTTCACAAAGCCCGTGGAGTGCCGCCTCTTAATCTCACCACCCTGCGGGGAGACACGGTGGGTGGTCTATGTTATATTTGTCTCTGGAAGGCACCGCACTATTTATCTGGAGTGCCGATCGTCCAACCTCTAATATATATATATATATATATATATATATATATAACAATATCTCCAGAATTTGCGCTATGCTGTGTCGGTCGCTTGATAACACTTGATCCCCTACTAGAGAGATCGAAAAGCCAATATCCAATCCAGCACTTTTCAGGTACGACACGGGTGGGTCTAACTGCCTAATGGTATACACACACTGTGAGATGTGTGCTAGGTGTGATTTGAGCCATACAATTTGGACTGTACAATTGGTGCGATTTGAACGACACCAGATTATTATTACTACACTACAATAGCCAATTGCAGGGTACATGGAATCTAGATCCTGCTCATACTTTTTTGTCTTGCGATATGGACTACACAGGAGGGCGCATCGCAAGGCAAAATAAACGTGATTTAAACTAGATGCAATTTGAACTAAAATGTAAAAATTGTGTGGGAACCTTTAGACTCATTCCCCGCCCCACAATACACCTGTGCATTGATGTGCGACATATTAGCGAGTGCGACCTATCCCTTGCTACGTTTGGCCTTCGGGACCGCCATTTTGAATTAGGCCTATCCTGTGTAATATGAGACTGGAGATATGGATGCCCGATTTCTATTTGCATTTTAACTACTACAATAATGCAGACTGCACTTACAAAAAAAGGAGAACACATAATTCAGTTTTAAATGCAGTTCTGCAATATAAACATTTGAGATTCAAGAATATTATTTAACTAAAGGCTGGCATCCCACCCCATTCAGTTGGTCCCACAACATCTGCCATGATCTGGCAGCCCCAAATGCCCCTCTAGACAGCAAATTATTGCAGGAAAACAGGTTTCTTCCATATAAATAATTCTTCCCTCAGTAGGAGAAGCCCTCAATCTCTGCCAGTCTGGCAGAGGTCTCCTAGCTGCTGCCAAGGTGGGCGCTTTTCATTCAGACAGCAAGTTGTGCATCAATAACCTGTGCCAGCAGGGTGGGAGGAAAACTTAATCAAACCACAGCAGAGACCATAGTGGGATGTAGAACCGTAGATAATAATCTGTATTAAATGTGGAATTTATGGAAATAACTGAATATTCCATTTTGTGTGGCATTAACCTTTACAATGCTTTCTGTTTTATTGTAAAAATAAATATTTTTGCCTATTTCTTTTTTTCTTATTTCATTATCCATTAAACATAAGCGTTTTTATTTCCATTACAAATACAGGTTGAACATTGAAATATCACTTTCTGCAGCCTGGTTCCCTAAATTACCTCTCCTCTGATGAAGCATTTCCCAGGTGACTGAAGTAAGACATTGGGTTTTTTTTTATTATTATTTATTTTTACTTTTAAAATGAAAAGTTTTAGTGCGTTGACTTTCCAACTACAAAAAATAAAATGTATTCAAATGTTTCAGCAACACATACCTGTTGTTTCTCTACAGAAATCCCAGCTCCATGTGAGCACAGGTAATGTTACTGCATGAGAATTTCTGACATGACAGTTCTGTCCATGTGGGGAGAGAGTGAAAACCTGCACTGCACAGTCACTTGGGATAGAGGAACCAATAAGCACTGAATCAGGGTCCAAAGTTTACACCAATCTGGGTTTTGCATTTGTGAGAACTGGATGGAGCTGACAGTCACTCAGTAATGAAACAATCAAAACCAACTATCCAGTATAGCAGGCATTCCCAAACCACAGTCCTCAAGGCACACCAACAGTGCAGGTTTTAGTGATATCCAGGCTTCAGCACAGATGGTTTAATCAGAATCCCTCAGATACTAATTAAGTCACCTGTGCTCAAGCCTGGATATCTACAAAACCTGCACTGTTGGTGTGCCTTGAGGACCATGGTTGGGAATGCCTGCAGTATAGGTTATATTTTAAACATATACTCTGACCCTCCAACATGACCCATTCCAATAGGTACAAAATGCTCTGTTCTTGGACTTCCCGCTTTATGTATGATTGCCGTCACCTGTGTTGAAACGCCCTTCTCATCAATTAACTAGTTCAACCCAGGTGATGGCAATTATATAAAAAAAGAGGGATGTCCAGGAGCAGAGCATTTTGTACCTCAGGGAATGGGTCATGTTTTAGGGTATGCTCTGATTGTGCGCAGGTGGATTGATCTAGTGATTATTATGTCACCTGTGTTCAGTGAGGAGTGACCTTAAAGGGGAATATACTGTTGAATGCTAATTTAATACATTCTATATCCTTTATAGACAGATGTGCCTTTCTGTCACAGAATGTATTGTATAATTTTTATAGTGTGAGCCATGCGCATCATAGACAGATACATTTTCAAACCCTTTTAAATAGGGAAATTCATGGATTACACAGTGTCTGACAGGGGTGTTTTAGGAGAAGGCAGTGCAGTAGGGTTTAAACACTGGAGCATTCAGACCCTACTGCACATGTGCAGATCTCTGGAAAAATGGCCCGTGGCCATTTTACCGGTGATCTTAGCAGAACAGCGTTGTGGAGTCTGAGCACTTCAGTGAAAAAGCCCAGTGGTAATTTTTCCGTCAATTTACTAAGTCTTTCTGCCATCATCACTGGACTCCAGAGGGAAAGTATTGCGTGTGCGGTGTGGGCCCCCCAGTGACTCAGGGGCCCCTGTGCACTCATTATATATATGCCACTGTTGTCAGATTAAAAGTGTTAATCTGACAGCGGGGGCGTCTCACCTGATTTTTATTTACTTTAAAACCAGCCAGACAGCAACAGAACCTGTGTCCTGGTTTAAAGCAATAGTTTGGTAAGCCTACATATGAATGACATATATTTGCATGGCTTAGATCTAATTCATGTGTGCAGTAGGGTGTGATACGGGACTCCGACAGTCGGGATCCCGACAGTCATTATACTGACGGCAGGTCCCGACTGCCCAGAGTCAAACAGCATGGCGAGCGCAAAAAAGCCCCTTGCAGGCTCGCTGCGCTCGCCATGCTGCGGGCGCGGTGGCTCGCTATGCGAGCCACCTATTCTATTCTCCCTCTTTGGGGGTCGTGGACCCCCACGAGGGAAAATAGCGGGTGGCCATCGGGCACCCGGCTGTCAGCGTTTTGACAGTCGTGATCCCCACGTCGGGTACCCGTCCGGCACCCATTGCAGTAAGGCAGCCTGTGTTTTTCATATCATGGCTGATCTGGCAGTCTTATCTGTAGTTTATGCTGGCTAGATATAGTTGAAGAAGATAGTTATTGCCAGTACAAATGGTATAATGGTTAGCGTTCATGGTTCGATTCCCACCATGGCTGTAACTGTGCAGAGTTTGTATATTCTCCCCGTACTTGCGTGGGTTTCCTCCGGGTACTTCAGTTTTCTCCAATCCAAGAATATAATTCTATCTGTATATTGATGTTGCTGAATAGCGGCGTCAGGTACCATTCCAGTAGTGGTGTGATGCGGGCTCCCGCGCACATCGCACGTACAGTATGAGTATGATAAACAACCAACCAATCAGCTCCTGCCTGACAAGTCTGTCTGTGACATGGCAGGTGGGAGCTGATTGGCTGGCTGTTTATCACACTTTATCACTTTTGAAGCTTAGTGCATCTGGCCCACAGTCTGTAAAATGTAAGGCAGAAGCTGATTGGTTAGTACTTTGTCACAATTGTATCTCTCCTCAAGCTTGAATAAATACCTCCTTAGTGTTTAGAAAAAAAAATGTTGTATGTCTTGTAGTATCAACCAAAGCAGGTTTTAATATTTGCTTTGACAATTGTCTTATATAGTCCATAGAAATCCCAAAACTAATACTAGCAAACAGAAAATAGGGCTGCTGTGAAATCATGATGACTGGGGGCTTCCTGTTAACATTGTGTTGGCAAAAACCTGCTGTCCGCAAGACAATGCTTGTTTTTGTGTAAGCAACCAGATACTGATAATCTTTATGACCAGAGACTGAAAATCTTTAAATGTTGTAATGTGTACACAGAGGATCTGTTTCCACTGTGTGATTAACTTCATTTGTATCAGGAGAAACTGTGATTCATTCCATCATAGAACATGAAATGATCCCATCGCCAGTGGTTCCCAAATTTTTCTGAATAACAGCACCAAGGAGGAGTATCAGGATTTTTTTTAAGGCAAACCCTACAATAAAAGTTTCTTAGGGCAGATGTATCAAGCTTCAAAAAGTGATAAAATGGAGAGTGATAAACAGCCAGCCAATCGTCTTCTACCTGCCATGTTATAGGCTGGGTTTGAAAAATGACAGGTAGTAGTTGATTGGCTGGTGGTTTATCACTCTCCACTTTATCACTTTTTGAAGCTTGATACATCTGACTGTTATTGAGTTAGAATTAAAAAAAAATTAAAAAGTAAGAACATCGTCATTGTGTACAAACATTAATTAAGCCCCATGTGTGGTGTTGCTGACTATTTGTGGAACCCTATAAATAAGTTACCTGCAGATGCCCACAAGCTGGGCACCGTGTTTAGAAAAAAGTCCATCGAAGGTGACATATTAACTGTCCAGGCATGCAGAAAGCATGGGTGGATGCTCACTCTCGCACAGGGTGCCAAAATGTGTGTATGTAACTGACCTAGGAGTCTAGTGTAAGGGGGCATGTGGAGGGGTGCTGTGCTGGGGAGGGGACGGAGGAGGCTTGCATCTGTCTCCCTCCGGCTGGTTCCCCTTCGTGACGGCGATGGCGGCGGAGTCCCAGCCAGGAGGAACTTGCGTCCGGGAGGATTTAAGTTCTCCAATCGGCGTCCGGCCTTTTGAATGGCTCGCCTTACGTGACCCTATCAGCGCTCCAATCAGAAGCGGACGCATCGAGCCAATCCGGGTTCGCCGCGTCATAGCTCCTCCCCCTGCCAGCATCTTATTTTAGATGTTGCGGAGCGGCAGAGTTCAGTTCGTCGGCGGAGAGGGAGCAGTAAAGAGTTCCTGAAGAAAGAAGAAGCCAGAGATGGCGGCAGAGCCAGAAGTGGCAGAAGACCCAGAAACGGCGGCAGGAGCTACCCAAGCATCAGAAGCCAGAAGCTGAGGACCGGAGAGTGCTGCAGCAGTTGGGAAGCAGAAGAGATAATGAAGCTCCCTGCTGCAGCCTCTCCCGCCGGACCTGGTAAGTGGCCCTGGGGCGACCACCACCTACCTGTAATCCCCCTAGACCACCGGGCCTTGGGCCCTAGGCCCGTGGTCAAGTCCAGGCCCTCCCGGCCTGTGCCTCATTAGTCAGGCCCCGCCGGCCTGTGCTCTGGTTGTTATTCCCCAGGCCTCCTGTCTGTGCCCATTACCAGGCCTCCTGCCTGTGCCCATTACCAGGCCTCCTACCTGTGCCTATTCCTGAGCCTCCATTACAGGCATGTCGGCCATTTTGTGTCCTAGGCCTGTTTTTATAGGAGAGGGTATAGTAATTATTAGGCAGTATATACCACCTGCAGAAAGCCTGGTACTAGGAACAGTCAGCTCCGCGGCAGCTCTTCTTGGGGCTAGGTTGGAGTAGGGAGGGGAGGAACTGCAGTTTTCCTACCCGAGAGCAAAGGAAGACAAATGGGGTGGTGTATTAGTTATCCCCTTACACAGATCAGATACTGGAGTAGACGGCTGTCCACCCAGGTCCTTGTCCCAAGGGTGCCCTGTGCCCGGCCGGTCGCATTCTACATCCCAGGGGTTCAATACCATTCACACATACAAACACGTCCTTTTATAATCTGATAACGTTCTTGTCATTTATTGATTGTTTCTTTGCATGCCTTGTTGTTAGTTAGAGTACCGTAAGCACTGTTTGTTATTGTAAGATCAGCCTAGTTTGTTATTGTGTTATAGCAGGGACAGGTTAGTTCTAGTTACGCTAGAGAGGCTGTTGTTTTGTTCTTGTTCTCCAGGTGCAGGGATATGCTAGCAAGGTGACAAGGATTGTTGAAGTAAGTTACATCAACGTGTGTGTGTCTCGTCCCTGAGCGCCGGTCCGTGGCTCTCCCGTGAGAGAGCCACACATACCACCTATGTGCGCAAGTGCGAATAGGTGAAGTTAGGGTGGCTGAGGCCTCGTGCCGATGATGACTTTCGCCTATCCGGCGAAGCTCGCAGCCAACCTTGGGTGCCCCATGGCAACCCCCGTTCCGCGGCGAGGTCTGATTGAGGTTCACAGGTATCTTTTCTTTCTAGTTACATTCCGGGTCTCATCGGGCCCCTGGAGGCGGTCCAATCTGTGACAGACAGCGCTCGTGTGTCGAGAGGCTCACCTGAAACGTAAGTGAATTTACGGCGGTTCCACATCTAGTATTTATTGATTAATATCTGAAAAAGTGTCTGCAATGCTAGGGGAAGCTGGTGTGCCGTGTATAAGGTGCCCATACCTTACTGTGACATACATATACTTTAATTGAAAACAGCTTAACTAAAATAACTGACATGGACACCAATAAATCACACGAACTATAAATAAAGACACGGACAACTGAGAGCTAAGTTTAAAAGGTCAACAATTATTTATTGTTTGGTGACCGTGTTTAACTAAATTTACTAAATTTGGTAATTGGAATTTTAAACTAGATTCCCTAACTTTAAGAAAAACTTTGGAGGATGGCAAAAAATATAAGCCACTACCAACGCCAGCCCGGTCAACTTGATCTACGAACCAAAAGACTCCAGGAGGGGCTCACCACCGCCTCCTACCTGCATAACCTGCATCGTGCGGGACTCACCACCCTTTAACCTGGCTGAGCCAATGGGTGCTCCTGCAGGGGACCGCCCCTTGTCCACCTACATGGGGAGGACACACCCGTCATCCTACGAAAAGGGTGGTGCCCCACAATGACCGCTTATGCCCTTCTTTGACCGCTGGCTGGTAGTGACTTCCCACCACAACAAGGTTACAAACCGCAGCCGCCGTCCCAAACTAGAAAAAAACTAAACTCGAAAAAATGGTCTTAAGCCAACAAATGGAAAATATCCTCCAGAAAGATGCAATTTCCCACAGGGGAAAGGTGCACTCCACCTTCCCTATAGTACCTGGCACTATTGAGAACTAAGGGATGTTTCACTACCAAACCTCCCATGGCCCTAACAAACAAACCGTCAGCTGAGTTAACCTTTTTATGGGCTTTTTCAATTGCTGAGGTCAGAACTGCCCCTGCCAATGAAACTGGGGAATGATCTCTGACCATACTATCCGTACACCTGACCAGTGAGCTTGCAAGGCCACCAAGTCTGCCTTAATGCTTAGGATTAGATCTATGCTCTTAACCCGGCCCATGTTATTCCCCCAAAGGTGAATGACCAGCCAGGTAGGACGACCCCATCGCCGTTCGTGTCCAAACAGGACCTGACGGAAATCCACCCAACGGAGACCCCTGACACCTATCCACCTGACTACCCTGGTGCCTATGTAATCTTGTGACCTCCTCGCCATTGGATGCCTCCCCGCCCAAAAACCTGGAAGAATGGCCGATAAGCTATATTTGTCCAGACAAGTCCATAGCAACTGAAAAAGAAGAGTCCCTATTTGGGACTCCGGGGGCGGAGTCCCAAATAGCCTTGTGCCAACCGTACCGGGCAGATACCCACCTCACTCTCTGCCAACAAGGTCACCCAATGACCCGCCCAACCTGATCTGTCTTGGACCGAGCGATTTTGCAAAGTAAACTATCGCCGCACACTTGGATGTTATCCAAGAGGATACCTGTGTCCCTGGACGCCTTGCTGCTAGCCACAAACTCGCTCACCCTAAAGGCTCCAAAGAAGGCCAATGCGAATGCCAGCCGAAACAGCGAGGACTCATATGAAGACTGCTCTACACTCCCCAGAGTCCTCAACAAATCTCTCAGTAACTTCAAATCAATGGGCCGTCGCGAATCCGCAGGTACCGGATTCACCCTGGCCCATCCCCTCATTGCCTTTGTCAACACAAAGGAACGAGTGCAATCCTCCTGACCTAGAAAATGAGCATGAAATGCAATGCCCGCAAGGGCAGTGGACATAGCCCCTCTTGATCTGCCAGCTTTATAATGCTCCCACATAAATCCCACAGTCTGTCCTCCAGTGACTCACCTTCCCGACCATACCTACAAAGAACAGACTGCCAATCCCTCCAAGCCGCATCATAAGCATGTAAGGACACAAACAATCGCTTAGCCACCTCCAACAAGTCGTTGCAGGCAGAAAAGCCACCAGGGCCTACCAACAGGAAGTCATCCAAATAATGGGCGACCCCTTGATGCCCCAATGCCACCTGGATACACCAATGTAAAAATGAACTAAACTTTTTTTCGAAATAGGAGCAGGATACCGAACAACACATCGGCAAACATCTGTCCACGAAAATTTCCTTACCTAACCTGATTCCCAGAAACCGCAGGGAATCCAGGTGTAAAGGGAGAAGGCAGAAAGCAGATTCCACGTCCACCTTCGCCATAAGAGCCATGTGGCCACACCCCCTCACCAATCCAAGAGCCTCCTCAAACGACTGAAACCTAAACCTGCAAACCACCTCAGGGATGGCATCATTTACTGAGCTCCAGTGGGGATGAGACAAATGTTGGATCAAACAAAATTTTCCTGACCGCTTTTCCTGCTCTAAGGGACCACCCCAACTGGGGACATGCATAACCGGGGAATAGGGGGGACTGAGTACGGGCCGCACATGCGCCCTAAACCAATCTCCACCTCCACTTTCTAGCGGACCACCAGGGGAAAATCCCTAGCCGATTTTAAATTCCTAGATGCCACCACGTGAACCGTTCCTGCAATGGGCAAACGGAAGCCAAATCAAAAACCTTCAAACAAAAATCATGCCGCCGCCTCGTCCGTGTACAAACGAAGCCACCTACCCAACTCGGCCAAGACTATGGGGGAATACGCCTTACTTGTGGCCTCCACTCGCTTACCGGCCAGGGCGGAGGCACAATCCTTTGCTGGGTGTCCTGCCCCGCACTTTCTACAGGAGTGACGAAAATGACAACTAGCAACCCTGCTACAATTTCCATCATTGTATGCAAAACATTACCCTTACAGGATTCCTTAGACCCGACCGTACTGGCTGAGGCTTTTTGCCCGCAGGTTCCAACAGTGGCTTAGTCTGCTGGGTCACTTCCAGCCACACCTCCACGTCCTTGAAACCCATGGGCAATACGTTATTACCATGCTGTTTCCTACAGAATTTTTCATCATAATCCCTCCATGAATAGCCCTTTGTTTTAAGGTACATTTCTTGCACTAGAAACAGATATTTCGCAATATTCGGGTACTCCAATGGTCTAGACTCCGCGTAACACGCTGCTCCGAACACCAGAAAACCCCTAAGCCACTGATTTCCCCTATGCCATCGACCTTCTTCGCCTTATCAAATGCTTGGCGCATGTCCTCTGTAAGGGTGAACATGTCTACGTACTTGCCTTTCCTTATCTTTTCCCTCATCCTCTTTTGTATTCCCCTGGTGACCGCAGTACTGGCACAGTGCACCATCTCCGTAAAGAGAGGGGGATCCGAAGGAGGACGAGCCCCAGTCACACGCGAAGCCTTATCCTTCCTATTCACCTTCGCCACCTGCCGCGCTAAAAGCATGGCTAACTTGCACGGACGCCACGGAGAGCCAGATGAAACACTACTAGTGCTGCTATCGGAAGAACCAGAAGAACTGCAGTGGGAAGCCTGTAACTCACCATCTCCAGATGTCCCTGGAACTTCGTCGGCCGCAGCGGCCAACCCAGAACTCACAGGAACTCCTGTTGCTGCCAACGCCCTCTCTTCTCTCCTTGACTCATGACCTCTTCTCTTCGAAGTATCCAGCCCCGCAACAACACCACCCCTTTCCTCCACTGTACCATCCGATGGCAACAGAGGAAAGGGAGGAGGAACCCCTGCTGGGGCCAGCGGGGGTACCCTCGGAAGCGGGGGGGAAACCAATGTGGGTTGTTTGTGTAATATGGCCAGGGCCTGTGGCCCGCCGACAAGCCCAAAACTCGCTGTGTTACCAGCCGGGTACCCATGGGAAACCGATAACCCCGAGCCATTGAATAATCTGGGGGAAAGTAAAGTCCCTAGACCTGTGCCCCAGTGGACCACGTGGGGAGGTGCGAGTGTGGGCCACTTGAGAAAACCCTGGTATACTGGGGTATGATGGACGGGCTTAACAGCGAACCCCATGGCGTGCTTTGTGACCACGTGGTCTGAACCGCAGAGCCCGGGTATAGGTAGTACGGCCCACCAGGGGGGCCCATGGGCCGGGAAGGCCCACCATGGGTGCACCCTGAGCCACGGCAAAGGAATGAGACCCCTGCCATGAAGATGGGCCCAAACCCCCAACTAAACTTGCCGGGGGGGTACGGCACCTGTGCCACCCCTGGTAGCTGCATTGCAGTGGACAACATGCTGCTGGATGACACCACCTGCAATATCCCAGTTGGACTAGCAGGTGGCGCAGTCGCTACACCTAATGGGCACCACAAAGGCTGACCTGCCCCTACACTGGCTCTCGTACCCCTAAGAGACCCCTGTGGGAGCAACATACCCTCCGGAGCCCCTGGCCAATTCCCTGCCTGGAAACCAGAGGGCCCCGGACTCCCCCTAAACACCACCCTGCCAGCGGGGCACACGTTGGCGGTACCCGCTGACTTCACACCCGCTCCGACTCCCAACGGGGCTATGTCACTGGCAAGGGTAGTATTCCCTGTGTTAACAGCCCCCAGGCCCGTGGGGGGCACATGTAGTGGAAGTTCGGTGGTCGGCGCCGCTCTACTCGCAGGGGAAGCGGGCGGGTCCGCCGCTGGAAGTAGGCCTGTTCCCTGGAGCCGCGACCGCTGGGGAAGCAGCTGCAGCCGGAGGGAGGGGAGCCGGGACCACTACCACCCGCACCATGGGGCAGTGGTAGCCAGCCGGAGACAGAGGACGGGCAGCGTCCGCCAAGCGGCGAGGGGGAGGGGGGCAAGCGGCATGGACGTGGCATGTCTCCTCACAAAATAAGGAAAGCACAGGGGGCTTTTAAGAAAATGGTCACCTGCTACAAGCTGTTGTATACCCCTTATGCTAGATATGTCCCTTTGTCCCCTGATAGGCCCACCTGCCCTGTCACCAGACTATCACTGGGCAGAGAAAACTACAGCTAGCTTTTTCACCCCTACCTTAAACTCTGACTGACCCAAAACTAGGGCTCTTATATGGCCTTGGGCTTATGCAGCCCTCAGCCACTTTAATCCAGCAGCCACCATGAATGCCTACCTCCAAGGCTTGATAAGGAATCAGAAGAACGTCGGGAGCTTAATTATACATCAAGAACCAATATTGATAAAAGTTAGTTTATTGGCAACAAACTAGCTGCACACATAAGTACTAAAATGAAAGAAACACAAATACAATGAAAAGAATAAATAAATTAGACAAAAACGTAAACATATGAACCTCCAGGGGGTCAAATAATAAAACCAAGCTTGCTGATAATGCTTTAGCACTTGAACCAGTGGCGGTTTTTACCTATGGGCTGCAGCCCCCCCCCAGGTAAAATCTGCCACTGTCTCTGCCTAAATTGAAGCCATATGCAGTGACTTCAATGTGACTGGCAGTGACTTCCTATTGGAATAAAATATAGAAGGTATGGCACTGCGCTCTGACCTACTGTAGTAATATGATGCAGACAGTCAGAGAGGTAATGTTATAATCACAGGTTTTTACCATTAATTTCAGTATGAAATGCATGCATTAATACTGAAATTAACAGTAAAAACCTGTGATTATAACATTACCTCTCTGACTGTCTGCATCATATTACTACAGTAGGTCAGAGCGTAGTGCCATACCTTCTATATTCTATGCCAAAAATGTGGGGGTGATCTCCCGTTTGGTACCGCAGCTAGTCCAACCATACAAGGCTCAGTGTGCAAGTAGTCCCTCTATACTTAAGCCTTCTACTTCCTATTGGAAGTCTGACCTACCAGCAGGGCCGGTGCTAGGGTGTCCAGCGCCCTCCTGCAAACCATACATTTTGCGCCCTTTCACATTGCAATTGCAACAAGCTGCAGCCAGATTGTGGGAGTGTATGCAACATGCAATCCTATGGAGGATCTCGGGTGCATGTACATGTATGCATACACCATCTCAGTGCTGTGTCTGCAAAATGTTGCAGGCACTAAAGGTGCCCATACCTGCTGTGAGAATCTCATATGTTATGGGCTAGATTACATAGCATGGCATGCATGCAATGTGTGCGCAATGCGATCCAAAAGCAGTACAAAAAGAATGTGCAGCACTCGTGACTGAGGGGGAAAGGAAGGGAGAGAAGGAGGAGATGGGAGAAGAGGGGAGGAGCTAGAGGGGGCAGAGTGTTGAGGACTGGCAGCGGCACTGGCACAGCACACTGAGAAGAGGGAAGGAAGGGGAGGCGGCGCTGCTGCCTGTTCGTCATTTGATTGACAGCTGACAGGCGCAGGGAGCAATGGGTAGGGGGGCGGATCTGGACATGAAATGTCATCCAGGCATTCACAGACAGCACTACATGCCTCAGCGCAAGTGTCTGTGAAGAAGAGGGGGCAGGTCGCAGGAGGGGGACAGTGTGTGCGCGGTGCAGGGAGCTGCTCAGCCTCTCCATACAGCCGCCCGATGTCAGACAGGCGCTGCAGGCAGTGTGCAGTAGGCAGTGACAGTGGGGCTGAGGCAGCTTTAGCAGAGCAGGGAGGGAGACAGCGCCTTTTCAGCATGGCGCCTCCCTGCTTTGCAGGAGCTGCTGAGTGGGTAGCGCCGGCCCTGCCTACCAGTCACTGAAGGCAGTCACATTGGGAGGAGTTCCCTCCTTCCGGGATGCATCTATGTGTGCAAATGCGCAGCAGCCCCCAAAATGGGTTCTGTGCATGCGCAGTACCATGGACCATGCTGCGCATGCGCCGGACCCGGGACTCCGATTAAGCCTCCGGGGGCTGCTGCAAAGGCAGCCCATGGAGGCTTGGGTCAACACATGCACAGTATGCATGAATTTACTGCGCATTTGCTGGCCCCGTGCAGGGGATCAGCGGCCGTGACCGGACCTGAATGTGTGGGGGACTCAGAGGCAGTGAGAGGCAGTGGGGGGGGGGGACCGCATTGCGGCAGCCCTCTCCTCATAAAGGGTAAGAGCCGTCACTGAGCACTTCATATCTAAATGGCCTCATATCCTCAATAGGCTGCGTGCTGTAACTGCAGGTGGCAATGTCTGCCTGGCCTGTCTATCCTCCGTGACTGGCGACTGAGCTGCCGGCAGCCGTGGGGGCTTCACTGAGGCGATGTGCAGACACTGATGTCGTCTCTTGCTCTCTCCGTTCCCAGTGTGGGTGCACAGCCGCCACTGTATGCTGCCTCTGGAATGACAAGCTGGCGGGGAGGGAGCAGCACAAGGTCCTGGCACACAAAGGTAATTGATGTATAATTAAGCGCACCACGTTCTTCCGATTATTTATCGATTTAATATTTGTAGGAAGTCCCTCACAAAAAACTGTTTTGCAGAGATATCTGCTGCAGTACCCCAAATGTACCCCAAATGTACCCCAGTAGCCATCCCTAGATGGTATTAGCCTTTGTAGCCTATGGTCTACATTCCGTAAGAGTTCCAGGGAGAGGGATTCATAGGTTTCTTCCCTGGACACACAACTCGCACATGTGAGATAGAGAGGTAGAAATGTGCGCAGACACCTGTATTTTACCTTGGCCAAATCATCATGATTATTAAACACCCTCAAGTGTTTTGGGTTTGGTTTTGGATAAAGATGTGCGGGTTCGGTTTTACTCAAAGCGGGATCTTATTGGCTATTGAAAACATGTGATAGCCGATAACCAAACGGAAAAATCCGAACTTGCACTAACATTGGCGATAAGTACGGAGTAAATCTGAACCGCTCCTCTCTAGTTTTGGATCTGGATTCTTTTTTTTTATTAAAAATGGCTAAAAACAGCTAAAATCATATAACTTGGACCTGTTTTGTTTAGCTTCTGTAGTATTATTAACATCAATGACATGGGAGGGGGGTTTAAATCTGAGCTACGAATTAGAGGAAAAAAAACACAAACTGTTCTTCTGTAATGTAGCAGTAAGGATGGTGTAATGGTTAGCATTACTGCCTCACAGCACTGAGGTCATGGGTTTGATTCCCACCATGGCTCTATCTGTGCAGAGTTTGTATATTCTCCCCGTACTTGCGTGGGTTTCCTCCGGGTACTCCGGTTTCCTCCCACAATCCAAAAATATACTGGTAGGCTAATTGGCTCCTAACAAATTAACCCTAGAATGTCTGTGTGTGTATGTACCTGTGTCAGGGAACATAGATAGTAAGCTCCATTGGGGCAGGGACTGATGTGAATGTTCATATATTCTCTGTAAAGTGCTGCAGAATATGTATGCGCTATATAAAAAACTGTTAATAAATAAATAAATGTTAAGTCAGCAGACCGCATATAAGCAATATTGAGCACAGCTCTAGAAGAAGTAAAGGGATCCCTTCATTTCTTATATACCACATGGACGGGCCCCTACCCAGTTGGTGTTGATACATACTGGAGCGCTAAAGCGTTAAGTGTGTGATCGTATTAGTTGAAAACCAAAATAGTTAGGATGACATTCTATGGGATGAGATTTGTGTGTTTTGGCGAATATTAGTAAAAAAAATGGCGACATCGCATTTTTCCTTGAAATCGCATATTTAATAGGATGCGCTAAGGGACGGATATCGAATATTATGTGCGATAACTCATGCAGACCAAAAGTGTGTGAAAAATTCGCATTTTTATCGCATCCAGATGTTTTCGTGCAGAAAAGTATACAAATCGCTTATTTAATGGGGTGCGTTTTCGCAAATCGCACTTTTAAGGTGTCTAATAATCGCACTTTTTTCAGACCAGGTTCTGTTGGGCGATTTGGCCCAGAACTCACTTTGGTCAAGTGCACAAATGGTTAATTTCAACACAGGTGCACTCGATTTCACTCAGAAACACCCCTACATATACCCCAACATCATTAAGGACACCTGTGAGGGTTTGAGACATGGAGATTTTGCAGAGTGGTTTGGAGTTGCTCATTTGTGATGTGGCCCATTTGGAGGAGCTGCGCAGGAGGGAGGAAGCTGCACACCAGATCCAGGTAGCCCCCCGACTACTGCGTACCCCACGTATGTATCGTGCTCGGCTGTACCTGGACTCCCTCTCGGATCAACAGGTTGTGGGGATGTTTAGGCTGAACCGCAATAACCTGTTGGACTTATATGAGCAGGTGAGAGATGATTTGGACCCTTTCGGGGGAGGCAACTATGCAGTGTCTGGGCTGCAGAAATTAATGTGTACCCTCTACTATTTGGCCACAGGCTCCACTCAGTCTGTGACCTCATGGTCCTTGGGGGTATTACAGCCCACTTTCTCTAAGCATTTTACTCAAGTGTTACTTGCTTTAAAGAAGTTGTGGCGGACATACATCAGATTCCCACGTTCTGAGTTGGAGTGGCAGGACCACAAGGTGGCTTTCTATAGACTCAGCATTCCCTCACGTGCTGGGAGCTTTAGACTGCACACACATTGGGATTAGGGCACCGCACGTGCGGGGATACGTCTATGTCAATCGGCGTGGGCGGCACTCTTTGAACGTTCAGGTGGTATGTGATGCTCATCTCAAAATCCTAAGTGTTGTAGCAGGCTTCCCTGGGAACTGCCATAACGCCTATATTCTGAGGCACTCAGCCCTCTGCAACCGATTCAACCAACAACAAATGCAAGAGGGCTGGCTACTTGGTAAGTACATTTTTACATATTACCCTCTCTGTCCTTATTTATACCTGCTCAAATGTGTGTGTTTCCACTTTCACAAGCATATTGCTCTTGTGCCAGTGTCTCCTGTTTGCACAATGCACATACCTTACCATATAAGGCAATAACTTCCTATCTGTGTTTTAGGTGACTCCGGATATAGGTGTGTTTCCTGGCTCATGACACCTTTGCGCTCCCCAGCGGGCCCTGCACAGCACCTGTATAATGAATCCCATATTGCAACCCGCAATGTGGTGGAGCGTACATTTGGCGTATTGAAAAGTAGATTCCGGTGTTTGGACCGGTCATCGGGTACGCTGCTTTACCACCCAGCAAAAGTAGTGATGATCGTCCAGGCTTGCTGCATGTTACACAACATAGCCCTGTCCGAACCTGCCTATGTGGAGGAGGAACATGCAGCAGTCGTGCAGGAAGCCCAACCTACCACACCTCGGGTAGTGAGGGGTACGCAGAGGGGGAATCTGGTGCGTACACAAATCATCAGGCGTTACTTTTCTAGTAAGCACATGTGCCCTGTATTCCAACATGCACCTTTGCTGTAAGTGTACTCATAAACAAATTATTTCGCAATACCATCTGTTTCCACCCACATTTAGCCTAATACACAGAGCCCAACTGATGCAGCTGGTGGTGCTGACCTATCCCTTGCTGTAATCAACCTTGTAAGTACATTTGTAACATGTATGTATTAAGTTTGCTCTAAAACATGGCTCATCTGGTGTTGTGGAACTACACGTGCCAGCATGCCCTGACACACTATAACTATTACAGTCCAAACAATGAGTGCCAGAGCTTGCTGGAATATGTAGTTCCACAACCTTTGACGGGCCAGAAGTTACCCAACACTACTTTTCAGCAATCCCATTGTCATATACCATTACACTATGTCATATTTCACACAACAATTGCTTTAAAAATAAGACGCAGACAAAATGCGTTTAGACATTTTTACTGCAGTATAGTATGTCATAAACAACCTGCATTTTTGTCACTCAAACATTCGAACTGTCGGGGGATGTAACAAGATGTATTGCATATTAGATGCAAATTAAAAATGTATAAAAAATATGAATTATTTTCTCCCACCATCAGGCCACCCTAAACCACTTCTTGAAGCTGCACCCAGGCCACCCCGGGTCCTAATACTCCGACGGGGTGGGGATGTGGGGGAGCCACTTACTGGGGTGCTAGATACACTACTCAGTGTAGATGCTGCTGCACCTATGACATTGCCTTCCACAGTGGCGTAACTAAAAAAATTTTTTGCGCCTCCCCCACGTACTGACCCTTATACATCATGCAATAGATCTTAATGTCGCTTACACTGTACGATACACACTGTAATGCCACTAACAATATACACCCCACAACATAATGTACCTTACATTATACACCATATGGTTAGGGTTATAGGATGCGGGGAGTTGTATGGTTAGTGTTATAGGCTGCAGGGTGTGTGTCTATGTATGGTTAGGGTGCACGGTGCAAAGCGCACATCTCACATCATCACATTTATATATTTATATACGTGATATATCTTTTTCTCCCTGTTATATCATATGAAACGAATGGACATTATTCCAACATGGCCGTGCGTTCCAGCAAAGAAGGAAGCTCTTATTGCGCTGGAACGCAAATAACATACCACATTAAGGGAGATACATTTAAGCCGGACACTGATGACGACTTCCGCTCTTGAGGACAATGCAAGCCAGCGCACCTCGCGATCGCGTCACTTCCGGTCCGGACAATGAGAAAAATCATCTGTTCTGAATGTTTTCTGATTTGAACGGGGGGATAAAAGGTCCGCCCCGCTCGATGATGACACATCGCTTCTGAAGAAGGGCTTTGGAAGCCCGAAAGCGCGCTTAAGCATTCTGTCATCACCGATCGATCCGGACGTGGGACACTTGTACGTGGATGCCTGTACCTGTCTTGTGACCTGCTTGCCGGACCTTGCTATCCCGGAACGGGTGATATGCTGTTTTAACTTTTTACAATTGTGAGTGCACTGAATAAAAATTTGTTATATTTTATTTCGACTGTATTGCACTATTTGAGCTTCTATCTCATCAGACTTACGGATAAGAGAGCACAGGAGGAATTCTACCTCATAAAAAGACCCTGCTACATGCCCATATATGTTGGATTTATGTGAGTGAACTGAGTAAAGTCAAATCTATCTCCATCAACATATTATATTGCACTATGGTCTTTTTCTCTCTGTTTTTGTTTTGAGTAATTCAGATCAAACTGTTCACAGCCTGATTTAATTCAATCAATTACTGTGTAAGTTAACCGCCATCGCCAGTGGGTATACCTATCTTTTCTCTATATATTGTTTCCATAAGCTTTTTGGTGAAAGCTTCTTTGGTGTCACCCTGGGCTGAAGGCTGTTTGTTGCGCTGTGGTTAAATCAATAATTCTGTCTACTCTCCTTGAAATTTACCAAGGAGTTAGCTACTTGTGCAGCAGAAGCTGCTGTATGGGGTGTGTTTGTGGGTGGGGGTGGGTTGGGAGTCACCCCACTTGGGGGAAGATCACTCTGGGCCTTATTCTAGTTCACTCTTTCTGACAAAATCCTTCTTAGATGGACAAAACCATGTGCACTGCAGGGGGCAGATGTAAAATGTGCAGAGATAATTAGATTTGGGTGAGTTATTTTGTTTCTGTGCAGGGTAAATACTGGCTGCTTTATTTTTACACTGCAATATAGATCTCACTTTGAAGAAAAACCCCACCCAAATCTAATTCTCTCTGCACAAGTAACATCTGCCCCACCTGTAGTGCACAAGGTTTTGTCCATCTAAGAAGGATTTTGTCAGAAAGAGTGAACTAGAATAAGGACCTCTGTGATGACGTCTGTATTTCCTCCTCAGCCGCAAAGGTCTCCACGGGTTCGAGAATGATGTCCATTTCGTCCAACATCATAATAGAGGATTCTGTTGGTTGTGTTCCTAGTTGTACAGTACCTGTGGATACAGATGAAGAGGTAAGTACTGATGCATATATAGGCCAGTCTCTCTTCAGTACTGTTTTTGAAAGGGCTTGAGATGCTGAACGCACATACCTAGGGGTATTATGTACTTACACATGTACCCCTATACTGCATGTAACATTGTCATTAATAATAAGTGAGATGGCTAGGTCATTTCCGTTGCAATGTAGCAGCAGGAGATGAATGTAGTGTGAGATATTGTTGATGTGACATGGGTGTGTGTACTGTATGTGTAATGGCCTGTTTTTGTTCATTTACCTGCTTCCACAGATTCTGCTCCAACGGGCCTTCTTTTCTTTGATGCGTGAGCACTTCGGGACGGACAATCTGTGAAAGGAAAGATGGGCAGCCATTATCTACCTTGCAATGGATAAGCATTTATGCCAAAAATGCATTGAAATTACATTACTGGACAATACTCAGGGCCGGTGCGAGCCATCTCAGCACCCTAGGCAAAACTTTTGAATCGTCGCCCCCCCCACCACCACCCCAGCCCACCTAGTCGTGGGAGACACTTCTCTCCCCACCCCCCCACCCCTCACCTCAATATAGCCAGGGACTCCCACCCACCGGCTTTCTTCAGAAGCTGCAGTAGCCCTCTCTCCCCCGGGACTTCTTATCAATCAGGTCTCTGTAGTTGACCTCTCTCTCTCCCCGGCGCTTCTCAGCACAGCCAGGAAGAGAGCTCAAAGCAGCTGTGGGCGGCGGGGATAGGACATCGTACCTCACTATGCAGCCCGCACAGAATTCCCTCCAGCATTTTCAGCACCACCGCAGGAGCCCTCTAACTCCCCCCAGCGCTTCTCAGTACAGCCGCAGTACAGCCGGGGAGAGAGCGCAAAGCAGCTGTGGGAGGCGGGGACAGGACATACCTTGCTGTGCAGCCCGCACATCATTCCCTCCCCCGCAGATTGCCGCTGAACGGCATGGGGGTTGCGGGCTCCACCCGCCTATCAGATCCACGGGAGAGCTCCAGGGGGGCGCTGGGGTACGGCTCACCTGTTGTTCCCTGCCGGGACTGAATAGCTGCTGGTACTTGGCAGCTGCATTCTTCCTTCCAGCTCAGTTCTGCCCTCCAGTGGCCGGCGCCCTAGGCAAATGCCTGAAGCTGCCTAGTGGTGGCGCCGGCCCTGACAATACTTCCTTTGGTTAAGGACTACATTATTTAGTCCCCACATTATTTGACATATGTTTTTCACCTGAATTTTTTGTTAGATTATTATTAAACTATTTTTCACATTACAACTGGTGAATAATCTGTGGTATGTAGGCATGGCAGCTAAACCACCAGTACACCAATGTTTTTTGGGCCACATACATGTTAGAAAGAATGTTAAAGTGTTGATCAATATCAGCAGTTGTGGAACTACAAGGCCCAGCATTATGACCAATTTGAAAGTAGGAACAGGCATTTTTTTGTGCCTGACCTTGCTGGGCTATGTAGTTCCACAGCAGCACTTTACTTAGCATAACAATACAAGTGAACATTACAGTTTGAAAACAATGCCATGTATGTTTAAGATTGCATGTGGTCACACTTACCAGCTCTGGGTGGCGTCGCTGGCCTATCGGTATCCGCGACGTGCATGCCAGGCAGGACCTCAGGGGGTATGATTCTTTTGAGCTTGACCTCATAGGACGTGTAGCAGACAGTGGTGGGGCTTCCTCCGCCAGTCTTGGTGGCCTCCTCCAACTCCATGGCCATTTTACTTTTGAGCTGTCTCTTGATGTCGTTGAACCTCTTCTTGAAATTTCTGACCAGGCGCTTGTGCTGCCTTACAGCGTTCACCGCCTGGGTGATGTCCTTCCACATAGCCCTTTTCCGCTGTGCAGTGGTCTTGTGGTGAGTTTTCCCCAGTAACCGGTCAAACACGGGTATGATAGCCCGGACAAGCGCAGCATTTTCCTCATATGAGAATCTGACCTTTCGGCCACTTTTTGTGCGGCCAGCTTCTACCTCCTTCTCCTCCTCCTCCTCATTTTCTACTCCAGCCATGTACCCCTCCTCCTCCATACCAGTGTCTTCCTCCTCCTCACCTCCATCTTCCTCCACCTCTGACATGTGGCCCTCCTGCAGCTGCTCTAGGGTATGGAATAGGTCATGGGTATAGGATGGGGATGCCAGCGGATCCTCCACCTCCTACTGCTGGGACTGGTCCGCCAGGGCCTGGTCTGGGGCTGACCTTGCTGTGGCCATGCTGCCTGCCACACTGCTGCCACTCCCTGTAATGGAGGACGACCTCAGCAGTCCTCTGCTGCCTCTCCCACTTGGCTGGCTGCTGCCACTGCTCCCTCTGCCACTTCTCCCTCTGCCACTGCTCCCTCTGCCACTGCTCCCTCTGCCACTCCTCACTCTGCCACTCCTCACTCTGCCACCAACACCTCTTCCTCTGCTCACAATGGGGCAGATGCATTAAGCCTGGCGAAGAGATAAAATGGAGATAAAGTGGAAGGAGATAACGCACCAGCCAATCAACTCCCAACTGTCATATTTCAAACACAGTTGATTGGCTGGTGCATTGTCTCCT
Source organism: Crinia signifera (assembly GCF_055691185.1). Lineage (NCBI taxonomy): Eukaryota > Metazoa > Chordata > Amphibia > Anura > Myobatrachidae > Crinia > Crinia signifera. Next base: position 46,050,004 of record NC_139224.1, on the reverse strand, counting down.
TCTACTTTATCTCCAGTTTATCTCTTCGCCAGGCTTAATACATCTGCCCCACTGTCACTGCTCCTCTCCATGCTCCTTACTTCCTATCAAAGAGTGAAATGGCGCCAGTGCCCCTTTATATAGGGGGTGTGATGCATAATGGAGGGGACAGAGGTAGGCCAATAGGTTAGGGGGTTCTTAGTCATGCGAAGACAGTCTTGTAAATCGCACTCCGGTTGGTCCAAAACTCGCACATGACGGCGGAAGAAATCGCACTTTTTGTGTCATAAAATCGCACCACTTCGCCGCAAATCGCACTACATCGCACTTTTCAGCCTCCAAATCGCATCCCATTAAATATGCGAATTATTAACAAAAAATGCTAATTAAAAAAGTGCGAAGAGCGGTGATGTGGTGCGAGATAAAAAAATGTGCATTTATCTCATCCCATAGAATGTCACCCTTTATTTCTTTGAATGACATGTAATTGCTGTACTCTCTCTGATCTAAGATGTTTTGTTTGGTAATCGTTTTTTCTAACAGCTGACAATTTTCTGTAAGAACATGAGTTCAGATTAGTAACAAGAACCTATTTGTAAGATTGGATTAATCCTCGAGATGTAGTGAAAAGGAAATTAAAAAAAGTACAACCTGCCTTTGTATGAAACAAAGTACTTTATCAAAACAGCAAAACACACACACATGCATGCGCACACACCGACACACACACATACACACACGTGTATGCTTTTCGACTTGGTTTTGTTTTTTTAAGTTATCACCACTTTAAATATAGAAGCTAATATTACATTTAGAAAAGAGTACTCGCACAAGGCGAGTTTAGGCAGCGCTTATTTCAATGAATAAACCAAATGGTGTATAAAGGTATAAATTTTACTGTTTAAAATTGCATATAAATACAATTACACATTTGCAAGAATGAAACAATGATAATCATAACTTAAAAAAATGGAAAGGTGGGGAAGTAAATGTAAATTGCAATTAATAATTGCAATAATAAAAAAGATATCCCGCCTCAGTGGACATTTGTATGGTGGAAAAATTATTTGTGATCACTGAATTGTGGAGAGCAGGTAAGTGCACTTTACCGGCTTGAAGTTCTGGATCCTTTTTGAGGAATTATGTAGTAGCTGGAAAGTCCTCACGATGTGTGCGGCTGTATGGTGTGCCGCTGGAGGGGTCAGGGATCGCAGGATGGAATCAGTCCTCTGATTGAGGTGTGAGACAGATGATGGATATCTCAACCACCGGAGGGATGTTACTGCAGCGATGTGACCAGTGTAATACCAGCAACGAATGCAATGTGGCTTCCGTGTCCAAGTTGAAGACCTCGCTAGGTTTGGATGTTGTTTACCAGCGTTATCTTGGAGCACGGTGTCCGCCTTTAAATGAAGTCCAGTTTATGGATGTTAAGTGAATGTCCACAAAGGAGTAATTTTCCACAGCAATGTCCTGAGGCAAGGATGGGCAAGGGATTCACCTAACGCGTTTCACTGCGTCCTGCAGCTTTATCAAAGGTGTGGGGGACTGTGTACCTGGTTCAGGTATATATACCTTCTTTAATGAGTAATTTAGTGCACCTGTGAGATGCAATTTGACAATTCAAACTCTCAAATTAAGCAAAAAACAGTCTAAAAAAAAGGTAGGCAGACATATAACATATCAATTATTATAAGCAATTTGATATACATTAAAAATTGGGTACTTATGTAATATCTGGGCTCCCGTTTTACTTATGAGACCGCATCCCCTCGCGGGGCTCGCTGCGCTCGCCACGCTTCGGGCACGGTGGCTCGCTGCGCTCGCCACACTATATAAAATCAACTCCATGCGTAGTTGGATAGTAGGGGTATGAAAAAATGGGGTGCATTTAACATGGGAGCCCAGATAATACATAAGTACCAAAAATTGTATGCAGAAAAAGACTTTTTATTATAATCAGCTCCGGTCTTGTGATTTGTGGGGATCACGTGATCGGGATACTGACCCACTTAAAAGAGGAATATTCATCATATAAAGCAATAGCCATGGAAATTACCGATGATTACATGGCATCATCGGCAACATAAATATTGTGGAGGGCATTGAGAAGCATTGGGGTGTATATAAACCACGTTATGTGTAATAGACTTGCCTGTGGAACGCATATTGCGTTCCAAATTCAATGGAGTGCAATCACTTCCGCCTCTGCCCTGGAAGTACACAGCAGCTTTGAGGAGTGAATGGTCGAGTAGGGGACGTAGAGGGGCGCGGCATATGGCGTAGAGGGGCGCGGCGTATCCTCCATGTACACCTGTCATTACAGCGTCATTATGTGACGAGAGTGGTCACGTGAACGGGGGTCTCTATTCACTCGAAAATATCTCCGCCCACGTATGGAGCGCACATGCGTTCCAAAGAGAGGGCACGTGATAGAGCTAACAAATCAATGTTAAGCATATGCATACAATAACTTGATGGAAACATATTGCATGATTTGGCCAAAAAATATATATAACACATGTTGGAAATCCCAATCAAACAAGAGAGCCCTAAAAAGAGCAAGGTAAAAGATCAGAAATTTATATCAGATGATAAAGTTAATTTTCAATGTTTAAAAACGTTGATAGAGAGAGCTAATGATGTTGGAATTTGTTCATAACAATTATAATAGGCATCAAACATGGAATTTCATATATACTTGACGTCTTTTTACAAGCACAAATTAATATAATCCCTCAGAGTAGGGTAGATACGAATATTTTTATCCCTGTTCATATCTAACAAAGAAGAACACATCCGTTTAGATATACTATGACATTAATATATATTTGTGATGGGATACTATATTATAAGTCCTCTATTTTTATATAAGGGATTTTCCCAGAACAATTCAAATCAATATTTAGTGTTTAATTCATGTTGCCATGCTCGTACATGACCAGAGGGGATATCAAGGGGGGGGTAAATGAAAAAAGGGGTGGGGGGATATGAAGAAAAAATAATATAATAAAAATGAAGCCAATAGATAAATTTAGAGGACGATATTAAGCTCCATTGCCTCATTCAAACCTCTGGGAAAGAGTGAATCCATTTTAAATGTCCAAAAAATCTCCTGTTTACACAGGATACGGAACCTGTCACCGCCCCTCTTGGTGGGCGGCACATGTTCTAATCCTGTTAGTTTCAAATCCTTGGGATCATTTTTATGGCATTCGGAAAAGTGTCTGGAAACACTGTGGAGAAGAGACCCTTTTATGATGTTCCGACGATGTTCGAGGAATCTAGACCTCAAACATCGTGTGGTTCTCCCCACGTATTTCAAATTGCACGTACAGGTAAGTAAATAAATAACAAAGGAGGTGTTGCAATTAATAAATCCCTTTATCTTCATTTTATCAGTGGTTGTATTAACTTCCGTCAATTTATTGGTGATAAAATTGCACGTAATGCAATGGTTACCACCACATTTATAGCATCCTGAAGGTTTTATTGGGAGCCAGTCTAATGAGGGGGTCAAAGTTTGAGTTGAAATTTTGGGACATTTTAAGCTACTTTGAGCTAACAGATTTTTTAAAGACTTGTTTTTCTTAAATATAAAAGACTGTTGGGGAGGAAGTATCTCCCTCAGTAAGGGATCTTGTTTTAATATTGAGTGGTTCTTATCTATGATTTTTTTGATTTCTTTGTAATCCCTATTAAATGTAGAAATAAAAGAGATACGATTATCTCCATTAGAGAAGGGATCTGGGGGGCATTTGTCCTTCGGACATCTGTCCCTCAGAAGGGCATCCCTATCTCTTTCTCTGCTGGACATGTAGGCATCTTGAACGAGTTGGGAAGGATATCCACAGTTTTGAAATGCAGAGATGAGGTCCTTGGTCTGGCTGTCAAAAGAGTCTAATTGTGAACAGTTGCGTCTGAGTCGCAACATCTGACCCTTGGGTATGTTCTTCACCCAAGGAGGGTAATGACCACTCTTAAAATGCAAATATGAATTGGTATTTACAGATTTTTGGTAATTACTAGTATGAATTGAGCCATCAGCACTCCTTAAAGTTAGATCAAGAAAATTAATAGAATGGGGGTGATATTCGTGGGTGAACCTCAAGTTAAAGGAATTTGAATTTAAATGTGAAACAAAAGAAGTGATAGATGTGTGATCCCCATCCCAAATGAAAAATAAATCATCTATATAACGGCCATAGAGGACCAGGTTCGCGCCAAACGAGGACCCCCAAATGAGTTGGTCCTCAACCTCCCCCATATAGAGGTTGGCATAGCTTGGCGCGAACCTGGTCCCCATGGCCGTACCCATCACCTGTAAATAGAAAGTGTCTTGAAAAAGAAAATAATTGTGTTTAAGGATAAATGATATGGAATTAGTGAGGAAGTGTTGGAGTTCCGCATTCAGATCACCATCCTCTCTCAGTTTTTTAGAGATGGTGTTAATTCCCAATTTGTGTGGAATATTAGAGTAAAGACTCTCCACATCTAGGGTTAAAAAATGATAGGTCTCTTTCCAAACAATATCTTTTATCAAATTTAAAAAATGGGTAGAGTCACGGATGTGTGATCTGAGGGCGGTCACCCGTGATTGTAAATGGGAATCAACAAATTATGAAAGGTTGGAAGTGAGTGATTGGACACCAGAAATAATAGGGCGGCCGGGTGGGGAAGTGAGGTTTTTATGAATTTTGGGGAGGTGATAAAAAATGGGAACCAAGGGGTGAGGGTTAAACAAAAATTGATGTTCATCCTTAGTAATAATAGAGTTAGTAAGTGCTTGATCCAGGAGTGTTTTAAGCTCCAAAATATATTTTTGTGTAGGATTATCAAATAATTTGGAGTAAAAAGAAAGATTTGACAGCTGGCGAAGGGCCTCATCCACATAGCAATCTCTATCCTGGATGACGATCACTCCACCCTTGTCGGCCTCCCTGAAGACAATGGAAGTGTCTCCAGTGAGACCGACAAGGGCTTTTTTCTCCCACACTGTGAGGTTATCTCTAAAATTATATTTAGATTTGTGTTTGTCACTAGAGCAAAGCTTTTTAAAGTCATCCAGTGTTGTCTTGTAAAAAGACTCAATGCTGGTACCCTTAGCCCTTATCGGATAAAAATCGGACTTTTTTCTTAATTTAGACTTGTCGATATCATAGATTTTTTTAGGGGAATCATTACTCTCCGTCCACAGTTCTGCCAATATGTCTAACGAAGTCTGATCACCACTATCCAATAGGATGGGTAATCCAGGGTCGTTATCTTTTCGAGATTTTTGTGAAAAGAAATATCTTTGTCTGCACAATGTGCGGATATAACGATTCAGTTCTATAAAAAGTGTAAAAATATTGGCATCGGTCGACGGAGAGAATTTTAAGCCCTTTTGCAATAGTCTGGACTCTACCTCATTAAGGGGTCGAGAGGAAATGTTAAATATATTAGTGATTGGTATATTTGAGGTTATTTTCTTGCGCTGAACTCGCATGAATTACGCTGAATTACGCTTTAATGACAGGTGTACATGGAGGATACGCCGCGCCCCTCTACGCCATATGCCGCGCCCCTCTACGTCCCCTACTCGACCATTCACTTCTCAAAGCTGCTTTGTACTTCCGGGGCAGAGGCGGAAGTGATTGCACTCCATTGAATTTGGAACGCAATATGCGTTCCACAGGCAAGTCTATTACATATAACGTGGTTTATATACACCCCAATGCTTCTCAATGCCCTCCACAATATTTATGTTGCCGATGACGCCATGTAATCATCTGTAATTTCCATGGCTATTGCTTTATATGATGAATATTCCTCTTTTAAGTGGGTCAGTATCCCGATCACGTGATCCCCGCAAATCACGTGACCGGAGCTGATTATAATAAAAAGTCTTTTTCTGCATACAATTTTGAATGTATATCAAATTGCTTATAATAATTGATATGTTATATGTCTGCCTACCTATTTTTTAGACTGTTTTTTGCTTAATTTGAGAGTTTGAATTGTCAAATTGCATCTCACAGGTGCACTAAATTACTCATTAAAGAAGGTATATATACCTGAACCAGGTACATAGTCCCCCACACCTTTGATAAAGCTGCAGGACGCAGTGAAACGCGTTAGATGAATCCCTTGCCCATCCTTGCCTCAGGACATTGCTGTGGAAAATTACTCCTTTGTGGACATTCACTTAACATCCATAAACTGGACTTCATTTAAAGGCGGACACCGTGCTCCAAGATAACGCTGGTAAACAACATCCAAACCTAGCGAGGTCTTCAACTTGGACACGGAAGCCACATTGCATTCGTTGCTGGTATTACACTGGTCACATCGCTGCAGTAACATCCCTCCGGTGGTTGAGATATCCATCATCTGTCTCACACCTCAATCAGAGGACTGATTCCATCCTGCGATCCCTGACCCCTCCAGCGGCATACCATACAGCCGCACACATCGTGAGGACTTTCCAGCTACTACATAATTCCTCAAAAAGGATCCAGAACTTCAAGCCGGTAAAGTGCACTTACCTGCTCTCCACAATTCAGTGATCACAAATAATTTTTCCACCATACAAATGTCCACTGAGGCGGGATATCTTTTTTATTATTGCAATTATTAATTGCAATTTACATTTACTTCCCCACCTTTCCATTTTTTTAAGTTATGATTATCATTGTTTCATTCTTGCAAATGTGTAATTGTATTTATATGCAATTTTAAACAGTAAAATTTATACCTTTATACACCATTTGGTTTATTCATTGAAATAAGCGCTGCCTAAACTCGCCTTGTGCGAGTACTCTTTTCTTTTCTACCAGTGGGGAGTGACTACCCTCACCAGGGGCGGATTTAGGGATGATGGCGTCCCTAGGCACAACAATAATGTTTACTAAGTAGGACAGTTTATAGGGGCAGTATCTGCATGTCCTATCCATTTACACTCTATTTAAGATGGAATATAGTACAGTACAGTGAATATTTTGCAGTTTTTGCTACATTTTGGGCTGACAGTACTATCACAGGCATCCAAGTGCCGCCCCCAAACATGTGCCGCCCCTAGGCCGGTGCCTCACGTGCCTAATGGGAAATTCGGCTCTGACCCTCACACCCTGGCTGCAGCTTACATTGCAGGACCAGCTCATTGTCAAAGCGCTTGATTATTCCCAGTGAATTCCTCTTTTTCTAATATTACATTTATCCTATAGTCTTTAGGAAAAAGATAATACAGGTTGAGTCTCCCTTATTCGTATATTCCAAAAACGATTATTATTTTTTTTCCGAAAACCATGGTTTTTCAGAAATTTGTTTCCCCACATCTTTTTCATACTTACCTATCCCCCGGTGTCCAAGGCGGCTATCGTAATCCTCTTCAGAGGCATCCCCGGTCCCAAGGATGCATTGAAAGGGCGCAATGCACCCCTAAATCTGGAGATGCCGCTGAAGAGGATTCCGAAGACCTTCGGGGCACTGCCGGGGGACCAGGTAAGTATGAAAAAAAATATTCCAAAATCCGCAAAAATCACTTATCCAAAATGCTCGTGGTCCCAAGCATTTTGGATAAGGGATACTCAACCTGGATTAAAAAAAGACCCTTAGCAACAGAATTAAACTTTTATTATTATGTATGCAAAAGCTAGTGACTCTTTGATTAAACGATTTCATTAACAATATAAGTGCAGTTATATTCTTCAAGCAAAAAACATATTTTCATAATGGCAATAATGACATGAACTGAATTGTGTATATAACATAAATCCATCAAATTCATAGTTCAGTGCAGGGCATCACTTTGAGCATCAATTGGTATCGACAGTGTCATGAACCTGGGTTATAATAGTTCCCGGAACAGGACTGGTATAGTTGGGTGTTACTGGGAAACAGAAGATGAGCTGGTTTGATGGATGTTTTCTTCATAAACAGTGAATAGTGTACAGGGGCGTAACTAACTATTTAGCGCCCCCCCCTGCTGCACGTGGGGGGGCGCCCCCCCGCCGCACCTAACCTGCCCCCCCTTCTTACCCGCGGTCTGCGTCTCGCCCGGCTCTCTGTTGGGACCTTCCTGACGTCACGGTCCCGGCCGGCTCCTGCTGCTACAATGAAAACGGACTCTTAGAAAATGGCTGCCCCCATACTGCAGACAGAAAACTGTCTGCAGTATGGGGGCAGCCATTTTCTAATTGTCAGTTTTCATTGCAGCAGGAGCCGGCCGGGACCGTGACGTCAGGAAGGTCCCGACAGAGAGCCGGGAGAGACGCAGACTGCGGGTAACTATAGCCCCGCAGCCCCCCCGGCGGCGCCCCCAATTTCTCTGCGCCCCCCCCCCCCGCCACCGCGGGGGCTGCGGAGCTATAGTTACGCCACTGATAGTGTAGTGGTACTGAATAGTTTATGGGAAAACAGGATACAGAAGAGCAATAGCAGTCACTCAGGAAAAACTGGTATTAGGCAGAACTGAGCATACAAGAAATAAAACCAGGGCTCTTAGGTGCCAATTTATCACCATCCGCATCTGAGGATGTGATGTGATGATATCGGGCAAACTCGCAATGCAATAATTGCATACAGTACATCTCACGGATGTAACAATTAGCGAATGCAGGGACAGGGCGTGCGATCAAGCTCTGTCCCTGCGATGGGTCTCTGCAGCACTCTCAGGGTGTTTTTCACAAAAAATACCTTGATGCTGTACTGCGCATGTGCCATCATTGCCACTGCCGCCACCTGCACCCCTTCCCACCACAAAGACCCTACCCTGTGCCGTGCAGGGGGGCAGATGTAACATGTGCAGAGAGAATTAGATTTGGGTGAGTTTTTTTTTTCTGTGCAGGGAAAATACTGACTGCATGATTTTACACTGCAATATAGATCTCACTTTGAAGAAAAACCCCACCCAAATCTAATTCTCTCTGCACAAGTTACATCTGCCCCACCCGCAGTGCACATGGTTTTGTCCATCTAAGAAGGATTTTGTCAGAAAGAATGAACTAAAATAACCCCCATGGTTTCATTTAGCTCAGGATGGCAGCAAATGAAGTTATCTAATATATATATTACACACACACTTGATGTACAATATTTATATGCACTGCAGATAACTTCATTTGCTGCCATCCTGAGCCCCCCCCCTGGGCTAAATGAAATCATATGTGATGCATAGGTACTTGTGTATTATCACGGCGCCCATACCCGCGGATCGCATGCCATATCATATACCAAATCCTATGCAAATTGTAGGCAATGTGCATACAATTTGCATACGATTTACATTCGATTTGCATTCAATTAAATCTGCGATGCGATTTAGCACACCACCACTATCCACGTCAGCCCGAAGCGTGGCGAGCGCAGCGAGGCCCGCGAGGGGACCTCAGGCTGAAATCATTAGATGGTGAGCCCCTTACCATGGGTTTTGTACATATTCACATGGCTGCAAATGGATGTGTAGCGATACACATCCATTTACACAGCAACGGGGCAGCACGGATGGTGTAATGGTTAGCATTACTGCCTCACAGCACTGAGGTCATGGGTTTGATTACCACCATGGCCCTAACTGTGTTGAGTTTGTACATTCTCCCCGTGTTTGTGTGGGTTTACTCCGGGTACTCCGGTTTCCGCCCACAATCCAAAAATATACAGGTAGGCTAATTGGCTTCCAACAAAGATGAACCCTAGAATGTCTGTGTGTGCATGTAAATGTGGTAGGGAATATAGATTGTAAGCTCCACTGGGGCAGGGACTGATTTGAATGTCAATTTTTTTTCTTATCTATTTGCTACATCCTTATTATAAACTGTGTAATCTGATTTAATTATAGCCAGATTATGATTATTGGTTTATTGATTATTGGTACTTGTGTAGTTTCACGGCGCCAGCATGGCGCCATGCTACTTCCGGTTTCTACGCTCGGCAAACTATCTAAAATAAACTAACTTAACTCCATGCCAACATGGATAGTTCATACCCCCACTATCCATGTTGGCATGGAGTTGATTTTAGATAGCGTGGCGAGCGTAGCGAGCCACCGAGCCCGCAGCGTGGGCGAGCGAAGCGAGCCCCGCAAGGGGACTCAGACAATGCTGGCACCGTGAAACTACACAAGTACCTGATTATTTGATTGTTTGTAACCCCGGATGTTTTTACCCAATAGATGTTTGTCCAACCTTATTTTAAAGGTTTTTTTGTGTCTGCCGACACCACCTCTCCAGGAAGAGAGTTCAACAATTTGCCTGCCCTGACCGTAAAAAAAGTTTTACCTTCTAAGGGAATAAAATCTTCTCTCCTCTAGTGTAAACTCATGCCCACGTGTCCTAGAGTCCTTCCTCAAAGCAAAAAGGTTGTCTGACAATTCCTATATTGGCCCCCGATATATTTGTACGTGTTAAGCATTTGTCCCCTTAAACGTCTCTTTTCTAGTATAAATAATCCTAATTTGTTCAATCTGTCTTCATAGTTTAAATTATCCAACCCCTTTATTAGCTTTGTTGCTCTTCTTTGGAAGAAGTTGCTCTTTCTTTCTCCAGTGCTATGATATCCTTTTTATAGTGCGGGGCCCAGAATTGTACTCCATATTCTGGATGCGGTCTAACCAATGCTTGTAGAGTGGCATAATTAGATTTGAGTCTCTAGTCTCCATACCACTTCCTATACATTCTAGTATCCTGTTGGCCTTATTTGTTGCTACATGACATCCTTGATTGTTCTAATTACTCTGCTGAGTTTTGTGTCATCAGCAAAAATAGAAACTTTGCTAAGTATAGCCACCCCAATATCGTTAATAAATATGTTAAAAATAACATTTTGATGAATATAATTTCTCGGTCATTCCCTTGAATACTTTGTATACCTTTCACTATGTGCAGAGCCGTCCCTAGCCTAAATGACACCCTAGGCAAGATTTTGTCTGGTGCCCCCTAGCACCGCCACTAGTTCCACCTCTGATCCTGCTCCCGTTTCTCAGCACCATCAACCCTCATCATAGCAGTCATCATTTTGGTGCTCCTACCCGCAATATTTTAAATAGAAAAAGTGTACACATTCAGTGCGCAGCCCAAACAGGGGTGTGTTCTTGCTGGGAAGGGGCAAGGCCAGACAATAGTACCCCTAGTTCAACTTATGCCACACAGTAGTGCAACTTTATTCACATTATATCATGCAATGTCCCTTATTCACGTTACATCACACAACAGTACCACTTTACCTTATGTACATTACTCCTCACATTATTCACATTATACCCTTAGAAAAAAATCCTGAGAAAATATTGAATTTTAAGCACCTCCAGGGCCACACTGCATCCCAGCATAAAGCAGTGTGTGCTGGGCAGAGGAAAAGAGCTGCAGCTGCTGCTGTCACTTAAGAGGAGGAGGCCGGGGCCCCCACTGGGCCCTTCCATCAGACTTTGGCCTGGGTAATTTGTACCCCCTACCCCTTTCTCTCGGCACCCCTGATAATACCACACAGTAATGCCCCTTACACATGACACATTATTAATATCCTTATAACCATAATGCCCCTTACATATTATGCCAACCTTTATTAATGCCCTTCATACACATAATGACACACATAATGCCCCTTAGTCATATGTTGCACATTATTAATGCTCTTATACACATGACACACATAATGCCTGTTACACATGTCGCACATTATTAATGCATTTATACATGACACACATAATGCCCCTTACACATATGCCGAACACTATTGCACAACCAACCCACCCACAGACAGCACTCGCACAGCCGCTAACACTGTGACCTCTGCCTCTGCTTGGATACAGATGTTTCCTCATACATCTTGACTTAATAAGCCATGCAGCTCCTGGCCAGTTCTGCTAACGTTGGGTGCCTTTTTTGCTGAAAATTCGACTTATTTGCATTGTTATGACCAGCACACACAAGGAGCTTACGATGATTAAAATGATATGCAGGACAATAGAGACAGAAAGATATGCCACTATGTGGTGCACCAGAGAAGAATTCTTATTAAAATGTAACCTTTATTATAATTGGTTAAAAGTAGCGAAATAAAAGGACACAAAACATGAAAACACACATAAACGTTTTAAAAAAGGATATAAATTATCCTTGCAACGTGGGACCCCACACTCCTTGTATATGATTTTTACTGTAATCAGATTTTATGATCAGTCTAGTATTTTATTAAGTTAAACAGGTAATCTGAGTATTCGGCGGTGAGTTAATAGGACTTTACATAAGTCACCCTGTTCCCTTTCTCATAGATAGGTGAATCTTGCGGGTACTGGTGCAGCCCTAATAATAGAACAGTGGATTTAACTCACTGAGGGTACATTAGGTGGCGCATAGCTAGTGTGAATATATAGATAATAAGTTTCACCACTCTGGATAGCGTATGCACCAGAGATTGCTGTGCTTAGGTGGCAGCAGCTCTCTGTGCAAAATACTGACACGCTACACGGCGTTCCAACACTGCCGCTCACCCCCGAGTGTCCCGGAGCATGGTGCGCTCAGTAGTGACACGCCATCCCACAGATGCAGGACAAGGAGGCAGCGGTCTTGCGCTCACGGCTTTCAGGGTGCACAACACAGCCAACGGGCTGTGAGCTAGACGCACCACTCGATATTTGTAAACTTAAACTAAACAGATCAAAATCAATACATTTCAATAGGGGTAGGGGAGTGGGGGTAGCCCACGAAGTGTACGGTCGGCATACGCTTCGCTAATGAGCTTCGTCAGCTTCTGTGTGCGACTGTGGCTGTACCTGAATACGGAATGCTATGTTACAGTGATTTCCATGAATACACTATTTCATATGCAGATACAGCCTCATTCACACACAGAATATAGGCATGCTGCATATCATTTTAATCAGCAGAAGCTGCTGATGCCCCTAGGCATTCCAAATGCCCTAGGCAATTGCCTAGTTTGCCTATGCCTAAGGCCGGCTCTGACTATGTGTTTAGTAAGCCAGGTATCAACAAGTGCAACACAAGTGCTATGTAATCCACATAAAAATCCTAGTTTGCGCAAGCACACATGGCCAATAAAGTTGATTCTATTCTATTTCCTTCACTGCAGGTCATTTATTTTCTGCAAATTTAAATTCAAGAATACAATTGTTTTTTAATTAAAAATGTTAATTTAAATAATTACAGAATACAATAAATCACTAGAAACACGTAACTTGACTGATACAAGTAAGTAGTAGTAGTAGTGCAGTACTAGTCTACTGCAATAGATGAAGCTGTAAGGATGCATATTATTTATAATATATATATGTCTAGTGTCCATGTGTCTATGAAACACTGCCATCTGTGGGCAGCAAGTGAAACTACATCTAGCTTTCGAAGCATTAGCTTCGAGCGGGCTTACTAGCAATCAGTGGTGTGCGGTGGGGTGAGGCACAGCATTTCCTGTCATACTAGTGTATATGCCGGAGTTTTGAATTGATAAAGTATGTAAAAAAAATACAAATAATTTATTAAAAAATTCTTATTTTTATTATTCTAATCATTTTTATAGTCAAAACTCTGGAGTAAAAAGTCTATGGCAGGTGAGGCAGTGCCTCACCTGGCTACCTTTTCTGCACATCTCTTATCAAAACTCAGCGAATCTCCAGCAGTGTATACTGCTGCACATGTGTATAATGCTGGTATGTACCCCTGGGCTCATACATTGTGTGCATATCTGGCTCTAATACTTGCCAGGGACTCTTGAGCCATTTACCTCACCGCACGTCCCTGCTAGCAATATCTATTTATCTATATAGATATATATACTGTATATCTATATAGATATCTATATATATCTATATATATATATATATATATATATATATATATATCTATATATATAGAGATATGCAACAATGGGTGATCAGGGGGGGCTCCCCAAAAAGACAGCAATTTTTGATAAAAACAAATTTAATAACACTTCAAAATGTCCATTGGATTCTTTTGTTCACAGTTGTCAGATGTCAGAAACACAATATATATATATATATATATATATATATATATATATATATATATATATATATATATATATATATATATATATATATATATATATATATATATACAGTGGTCGAAGTGGAAATTTTGAAGTGGGGGTATGGAAATTTTGAAGTGGGGGTATGGAAAAGTAAAGAGTGAATATAGTGCGCACCTTCGGACACCCCCCTGTCCATCAACGTCCCCTGCCAGACTGCTCCGTTGTACAGGGGTATTACAAAAGCACAATATGCGCTGCTGAGTGATCAGAGAGCATCCTGAGGGGGGAAAAAAACATTTTTTTTTTATCTTCAGATTAAAGTGGCGGTATGGCATACCCCCGTATACCGCCCCACTTCGACCACTGTATATATATATATATATATATATATTTGTTGCTAAATGATAAAATGCAGGAAGCTGAGCCTGGTGGGAGAGAATGGTCTCATACATATTAAACACACATGATTTAAGTTCTAGGCTGCCAGGTGTCAATCACTGGCATTAAAACCTGATATCAGCCTGGCGTGACATGATTTAGACTTTCAAACCTTTTAAATAAATGCTATGCCGTTCACTCGCTATTCATTTGCTTTACAATAAGCTGCCATTTAGCAATCTTATACAGTTATGTTTCCAGAACACCCTAAAGACAAAATCCATTATGAGCAATGAACAAAGCGGAAGCCTGGCACCTATAGGCAGTTTTCCCTATGATATAGATTCCAATTAATTTCTACCTGCAGGACAGGCTGTATTAGTCAATACGGTTCCATAGACTTTTACATTTTAGAAGACATTGTCTGCAAACAATCAGCTATGATGAATCATCTGACAGAATGTGGATAAAATGTTGTTATTCTGAGGGCAGTATTCAATGTAGAAAATTCTCTGTGCATGGCGAGAGATTTTTTCTCTCGCCATGCACTCTCTGTGTTCCGGAGCCTCCTGCTCCCACTATTCAACGTATTTAGGACTCGCCGCCACTCGCGGCGAGTCTTAACCCCTGCAGCGGACGAGCGTCCGCGGCAGGGAGCTGACAGGGAGCCGTGGGACGGTGGCATCCAGGGAGATTAAAGTCTCCCTGGATGCCCCAGAACATATGTGGAGGGTAGGGGGCCCCCCCGGGACCCAGGCAGCACAGGCTGCCCCCCCCCCCTATAGCCAGCGGGGGACCCAGTATTCACTGCACCCGAACGTGCATATTAACGATCGGGTGCAGTGAATATATGAATATGTAATGAGCGGCTCGAGCGCTCCGGCCCCCTGCTGGCTGCACTGTGTAAAAAAAAAACTGAAAAAAATATTTTTTTTTAAATTAAATATATATTCATGTGCTATAAGCACATGAATAAAAATAACATGCCCCTTCACAGGAAAAAAAACCGGAGTTTTTGACACCAAAATAAATAAAAAATAACCTTTACGTTTAAAAGTTCACATTCCAGCTCTCCATCAAAAGATGGAGAATTGCTACACGGAGAGAGACGGAGAAAATCACTTAAAAAGACGGAGAATATTTCACATTGAATAGGGTTGCTCGCTTTTGGAGAGCAAAATGCTCCGTCCAAGGCGAACAAAGCACAAATTCTCCACAAAACACGGAGAACTTTTCTCATTGAATACTGCCCTGAGCAGGAAATGATGCAGTTGTCTGTTACCAGGTGAGTACCTGATGGTTCATAGTAAAATAAAATCGCTAACTGTTAGGATTACCAGGGAGTACTTGGCGGTTGTGGGTGATTACATGTGCACAGTGGTCGGCATGCCGCCTGCAAGCTAGACCTTCACCAATAATAACCGCCTTTCCTCAATGGAATAGGTCCACCAATTACCGGGATGCCACCTAGACTTACCGTGAGACAAAGCAGTCTCAATATCCCTAGATTCTTGAAACGCAGCAAAGCTTCGTGATAATTAATCCGCCTTTCTATTTTTAGAACCCGTGGCCAGATGTACTAAGCTTAAAAAGTGATAAAAAGGAGAGTGACAAACCACCAGCCAATCAGCTCCTACCATGTCACAGGCTGTGTTTAAAAATGTCAGACAGGAGCTGATTGGTTAGTGGTTTATCACTCTCCAATTTATCATGGCTTAGTACATCTTGCCCCCAGTCTGTAGGTAATAAAAAAGTTTAAGCAGTCAAAAAACAAAGCCCAGCGGGCCTGTCAGGCATTCAAGGCAAATTCCTTCTCAAATGGACAAAAGCATATGCACTGCAGGTGGGGCAGTAAAATGAAGTGGGAAGTGGGGGTGTAAAATCTGCAGAGAGAGTTAGATTTAGGTGGGGTTTTTCTTTAAAGTGAGATCTATATTGCAGTGTAAAAATAAAGCAGCCAGTATTTACCCTGCACAGAAACAAAATAACTCACCTAAATCAAATTCTCTCTGCACATTTTACATCGGCCCCCCTGCAGTGCACAGGGTTTTGTCCATCTGAGAAGGAATATGCCTCTAAAGCTGTGTTCACACGGGGGCGATAGGGGCTGAAATCACTGGGAATATGGTCGCTGGCGAGTTGGGTACGTTATTACTGGTGACCATATTGCCAGTGATGGGAGTGTGGCCCGGCACGCTCCCGTTTTCAGCCCCATTCTAATTTGCGACCAGCTGATTACCTCTGCGGCACCCCCGGCAGAGGTTCCCCTTCATCAGCGACCATCTCTGGTCGCTGATGAAAAGGAGAAACTGAGCAATATAGTGCTCAGCAATATATTGCTGAGCAATATATCTCCCCCGTGTGTACGCACCTTACAAGTGAACTAGAATAAGGCTCTCAGTCTCTTAGCAGACTCCAAATTTTGTGGATTTCAGTACATGGACCACAAATTAGTGTACTGCATCCCTCGCAAGGCTCATTTTTGATTTGCCATACTTCAGTTTCGAAGAGGGCTTGGAAGAGGGCTGCCAATGTTTTAAACACTTCTGCCACCACCGCTGACCCCTGCCACCCGCTAGCGTTATGCTACAATGCCACCCTCAACCCGCCCTCTTCCAGCACCCGATGTGCCATCTCAAGACGGCCTGCAACATTGGGTGCTGTACTTTTGCACCACAATCGAATCCGATTGCATAAGTGTATGGGCAGCATAAGGTGCCCACACACTAGAAAAATCTGCGATGTTAAGATGTGCGCATAAATTAGCCTTGAAATATTTTGTCCGTCCTTTTGTCAAGCGCACATCTTTACCAAAGATTATCTTAAGATCCCATGTGCGTTCCTATGGATTCTTTGCTAAATCTTCTATTCTTTCATGCAACATGTAAATTTGTGATCCATCTGATCTGAAGCTGTCAGGTTTAACATAGAATCGATCAGATGTATTTGAAGTGAATAGAATGTTAAGGCCCCCATACATTAGGCCGACTTGTCCTAAGGACAAGTTGGACCCATTTCTCCTCCGACCCGCCCGACAGCTCCCGGGAGGCTCACATACAATTTAGGACTTGATGTGCCATTTTTTACATGTGATAAATCGCATGCAATTTGTCACATGTAAAAAAAAACAAAACACGGGGAGCTGCAGGGCGGTGAGGAGCAGTGGGGGCGGGCAGCGGCGGCTCTCAAATGAGTGGCTGAAATCGCGTGGAATCGGTCCAAAATTGCATAGTGTATGGGGGCCTTTAGTCCAGGTTCAGATAAGATTCCTGGGAGAGTTCAAGGGAAATCTGAAGAGATTTACAGCTTCAGATATGTCTGCATAGTGGATGGGGGGCTTTACCACTGAAACAACAGTAGAGTGCAATCTAACAGGGTGGGCTTCTTTTGCAGGAAGCAGTAGCCACCGGAGTCCTGTGTAGCTCCGCCCCCCTGCTGAGTTCCAGCAAGTTCTGCCCTCTCATAGCACTGCCTCCCAGCTGAGCCCTGTGTAGCTCCCCCCACTTCCTAAAAAGCAGGGGTACTGGGTGGCTGAGCAAAGGGAGGGTGAGAAGGAGTTGGATGCTGGTTGAGGTACCATACCTCCCAACAGTGCCAATTACCACAGGAATGTCCCGGATTTTGGGGACATTCCCGCGTCCCTCCCACGGCTGGCAGTGTCCCGCGGCGAGGGGGGGGGGGGGGGGGGGCTGTTGGGAGTCCCCCTGTCGGCTGCTGAGCAGCGGTGAATAAATGCTGTGCGCATATGCACAGCGTTTATACCGGAAACCAGGGGACTGGGGGCATGGCTAGAGGCTCACAGAGACTCTGGGTCATACCCCCATAGCGTCAAAATGGGGGCGCAGGGGAGCCGCGAGTATAGACTACGCCCCTTTCGTTAGGCCACACTCTGAAATTTTCGGCACACCAGAGCCGCGCTTCTCAGCGTCCCTCCATCTAAATAGAAGTTGGGAGGTATGGAGGTACTGAGCAACTGGACAGCTCAGCGGCAGGGGAGGGACCGCTTTTGACTAAATATTCGCACATGTTCATGACTAAAAATCCCACCATATCGCACTTTTTACCCACAAATTCGCATCCCGTTAAATCAGGGCTGGGCAACACTGGCCCTCCAGATGTTAATGAACTACACATCCCAGGATGCTTTGCATTAGTTTTGCTATGTGGCCATGCTGAAACTGATGCAAGGCATGCTGGGATGTGTAGTTCATCAACATCTGGAGGGCCGGTGTTGCCCAGCCCTGTGTTAAATGGTTGATTTTTTTTAAAACATTTGGGATTTTGGAAAATGCGATATTGTGCGATTTTTTAACCTAAAAATCGCATCACATTATATGTCACGGGATGTAGTCAAAATCCCGACAAGGACAAAATTCAGACATTTCAAATCCCGACAAGGTCAAAATACTGACCTAAAGAATGTATAGGTGAAACAGTCAACATGATTTTGTGTCGACATGGTTTTTTTTGTTTTTTGACCTGACATGTGCCGACAGGCTGTATTTCATGCCCTACCATCCACTAGGGCGTGGTGGGAGAATAAAATAGTGTGCCGAGCGCAGCGAGCGATGCAAGGGGCTGCGGTCCACTTCCAACTGTGTCCATGTCGACATTCGGGTCAAAAAACTGTGCAAAAACCCATGTTGAACTCCCGACCTGTCAACACAAAGTCATGTTGACTGTTCCACCTGCACATTCTATATGCCGGTATTTTGACCTTGTCGGGATTTTAAATGTCGGGATTTTGACACTGTCGGGATTTTGACACTGTCGGGATTTTGACACTGTCGGGATTTTGACACTGTCGGGATTTTGACACTGTCGGGATTTTGACACTGTCGGGATTTCATACCGAATCCAAATGTCACCATCAATGTTGACGTCACATACTGTATGCTGTATAGAGTGATCCCACGTTCAGCATACTGTCTGCAGCCGTATAATACACGGCATGTGTGAACAGAAGCTGAGGTCACTAAACTCCATCTGCTGGCACAAAACAGTACTGCCTCTGGTTGTATGTTACTGTAAGATCACTGCAATGCAGCTATCCCAGCAGCATCCCTACATCCAACACACACTGTAAACTCAGACAACTTCGTAGTGACCAAATCATTGCAGTTTAGTGGTTTTGTAATCTTATTATGGTACTTGTTTCCTAGAACGGCCACCATCGGGGGTAATCGTGTACCTTAACTTAAGGTACACGATTACCCCCGATGGACCCGATTTCCTTTGAAATCAGGTCCATTTTGCCGGCAAAGGCAAAATCGGGTCCATCGCGTCGGTCGGGTGCATTAACATGGCACGCGATGCACCCGATTTTGCCATAGGGTTCAATGTTAAAATATTTTTAACATTGTAATCGGGGGGAAAAAATGGGAAATGGGCCAATATGGCCCATTTCTCATTGTATATGCCCCCCCCCCCCCATTGTGAATGTCACCCCACGATTGACGCCAACCCGAAGCGTGGCGAGTGTAGCGAGCCCGCGAGAGGCGGCGGTACGCGTCCTCCGTCCTTTTCATACCCCTACTATCCACGTCGGCGTGGAGTTGAGAATATAAAGTGTGGCGAGCGCAGCGAGCCACCGAGCCCGAAGCGTGGCGAGCCCCGCGAGGGGACGCATATACCTGTGAAGTTATACGCGTCCCCTCGCGGGGCATGCTGCGTTCGCCACGCTTCGGGCTCGGTGGCTCGCTGCGCTCGCCACACTTTATATTCTCAACTCCACGCCGACGTGGATAGTAGGGGTATGAAAAGGTCGGAGGACACGTATCGCCGCCCCTCGCAGGCTCGCTACGCTCGCCACGCTTCGGGTTGGCGGCAATCGTGGGGTGCCGTTGAGGGGGTTAAAATTGGGGTCTGGGGAGACTTTTACATTGAATCCAATGTAAAATAGGGTCCCAGGGACCCTATTCACATTTCAATCAATGTAAAAATCGGGACCATCGCGTCGATGCGATGTGACCGACCCGATTAACATTGGTGTGGCCGTTCTAGGAAACAAGTACCCTTATTATTATTTGTATTATGAATGAAAATCTATACAATGCAAAAATCACTGGTGATCAGGCTGAGTCTGAGATGGTGAAATGTGAGGGTGGGATGACTGCAACAAACTTCTGTGTAAACTTGTAAAACGGGCAGTGCTGTATTAACAGTATTGTAGGTCCTGGGCAAAGTAGCCTCCACTGTTTCACGGCATTTAATACAAAAATAGATTTTTATATATACTGTATATGGACCCAGCTTCATCCAGGGTTAGGGCTAAATTCAAATGGGCTAAAGGATCTGCTCACGTGACCAGGGAGGAGAGGGGGCTGAGAGAGGAGGAGCAAGGTCGGAACAAGGGACCCAAACGGACCCTCGCGGGCTCGCTTTGGTCACCACGCTTCAGGCATGGTGGCTCCGCATTGCTTCACTCACCACCTACAGGAGTTACTAAAGGCAACTGGTGGTGGCGTGGCCTTGCTCCTCACCCTGGGCATGAAAGGTAGTTTAGTCCACTAGTATTTAGCAACTACCCTTGATCCAGGTCTGCACTGCACTGGCGGGGACTAACTAACAGCGGCGGCGGGACCTTCAGCAGTCAGAGATGAGAACTTTCAGCGCCGGTGGGAACTAGCATCAGTCAGCAGTGAGAACTGTCAGCGCCGGTGGCAGTTAGCGGCCAGCACAGGACCCTCCTTTACACACAATGTGAGTGTTTGTTTATATCTGAAAAGGACTGTCTGTTATGCATGGGAGGGGAAGGGGGATTCTGCATAAGCTAGGTGGGCTCTGCACAGATTGGGGTAATTCATTTGCTATTATGCACTGGGATGGGAAAGGGAGTTTCAGTATAAGAGGGGTGAAATATGCACAAAGATTGGTATTTAACATGGGAGGGGGAGGGAGGGTACTCTGAACATGGTGGAATCTGCACAGGGTGGGTATTGCCCTGGGAGATGGATATTCTGCACATGGAGGGGGTAAACTGCAAAGAGACAAGTATTTCACAGTGGTCTGTTCTTCAGTATGTAATTTGTACAAAGGAAGCGGTCTATGCAATAAAGGTCACTAGATGGCCTATGTTGGCCATGCTCAATGGGGTCTGCTTTTAGACAAATGGAAAACCAAGTGTGGACTTATATTAAATTAATATTTTATTGAAGATAATTTGCACCATTCTTTTTTTCCAGTCATTCCACCCTGATCACATCTATTGTGAGGAGAGATGGTTATCATTTCAGATATACATCTAAATTTGAATATTGAAAAATCAAAAGGAGTTAGTGAATTCATCTTGTCAAATTGGAATTCTTAATATGGTGACTCAAACCCCTTTATGGTATAGAGCAGGCATTCCAACCACGGTCCTCAAGGCACACTAACAGTGCAGGTTTTAGTGATATCCAGGCTTGAACACAGGTGACTACCTGAGGGATTCTGATAAATAAAATCTGTGCTGAAGCCTGGATATCACTAAATCCTGCACTGTTGGTGTGCCTGGAGGACCGTGGTTTGGAATGCCTGGTATAGAGGTTACACATTGAGCGCTTTGTGTTATACACCTATCTTTTTGTTTCTTCAGGGATTCTTGGGGTACAATTTGGATGTTAACCCTTTGGTGTATGTACTTAGCTGCACAGTGTTTTTAATCGCGCACAATTATTATTACCTTCTCCTTTGTGCTCTTATTCAGTGTCAACTGATATTGTACACACTGGATATTTTCCCTTTGTACGCATTTATATCAAATCTAGTAAAACTATAATAAAAAAAAAAAAAAAAAGGTCACTAGATGGCAACAAAGTCTAACAGCACAAGGAGAATGACGTAGAACAGGAGTGTTAGTCAGTTTAACAAATGCGTACTTACCAACTTTGTTATACCGCTGTCAGACATCGCCTGCCGAATATGCCGGGTTATTCAGCCGCTGTTGTCAGACCCTCCTTCACACAGGAGAGCAAACCTCCAGGTCTAAATTCGAGATTTGCGCTATTATACTGGGTTTTTGCCTGTGTGAAATGGTTGATCCAGATCTTAAACCTGGGTCTCCGATCCTGGTCATTTGCAGGGTCGGAAACCCGGAGTTTAAGATCTGAATCGACCCTTTCACACAGAAAAACGACCCGTGTATTTAATGAAATTCCCGAGTGGAACTTCTTCACCCGGGTAATTAATTTTCTGTGTGAAAGGGATACAAGTGTCTTTTCTGGGAGGCACTGCAACACCTCAGGGCAGGGACGCCATCAGGGTGGGACTGTGGGGACTCCGGTCCAGGGCATAGACAGAAAGGGGGCCCAGGAGTGTAGTCTATTACTGTAAGTATAACTGGTCATAAACAAAGTTCACATTTCCCTTAAAGGAATGTAGAGGTTGAGTAGTGTTGTCAGTACAGGTCTCATTAGTCATAGGGATAGCCATCGACCATCGATGATCTTTTGTTTTTTTCTAAAGTGCCGGGGGCCCTGATATCAGCGAAGCCCTGCCCATGTGTTTTGATTGGCCCAGAGGCCAAATCAGTCAAACATAATGATACGTAAAACTATTAATGGTCATCCATTGCATAGATTTAGACTATCGATGGCCAGTTGCAGTTTTGGCATTCATGGCAAAGGCAAAGATGGCCATCCCTAATTAGGCATGCCGACTATTTGAGAAAGGGAAGGAGGCCCTGCCTATTTTGTGATAC
Source organism: Crinia signifera (assembly GCF_055691185.1). Classification (NCBI taxonomy): domain Eukaryota; kingdom Metazoa; phylum Chordata; class Amphibia; order Anura; family Myobatrachidae; genus Crinia; species Crinia signifera. The sequence goes on along the minus strand of NC_139224.1, from coordinate 46,026,987 downwards.
CCAGGCCGCACAATTTTTGATGGCAGCCCTGCTTCAGGGGGGTGGGCAGCCCTGCTTCAGGGGGGTGGTTCCGAATGGTCTCATCATTAGGCCCGGCTTCCCACCATAAAAAAAAACAGCCCAGGGCTGCGCGGAAGTACCCCAAAAATCGCGAGCCTCTAGCAGCTTACAAGGGGTAGGTAAGTATGAATAAATGTAACAACTGAATGTGACAAACCTTGTTTATAAAGGAGAATACAATTTGTAGTTTCTATTGCAGGGTACACACTGAAGCAATATCCGCAGCCGCCAATACAGTTACCTATAGGCAGTGCTGCAGGAGCACAATATGGCGCATACACACTGAACCCCGCTCCCTCCGCATAGATTGATCAACATGTACAGATGACAGAAGGATGATTAATGACCTACTGTAACATCCAATGCATTGTTAACTCTATCTTTATACTTTGGGTTTGAAAAATCCTAATAAAATTGTGAAAATGCAGTCAATTCTGGAAAAGAAAATTTCTCCTGAGGAAGCCGGAATATAGAATCCAGGAAAACGCGATGAACTATATTTCAGTTATCGAACTGGGACTCACATCATTGGTTTGCTAATCATATTATCCTGAGAACCACCACCACCACCACAGGAACTGGCCATTGCAATTTTTGAGACATTGCCCCTAATTAATCAGAAGAACAAGTGGAGCGGTATCAGGACTCTTGAGCTCTTGCAAATATAGAGCAACCAGGGATCTGTGGGAAACATCTTTGCAAAACTTGGGATGACAGCATCACCCCTAATTTCACCCAGACTCTACAAATCAACATACCAGCACAGAATGGTAATATGAAATCCCTTACATATAAAGTGGAAAAGTATGACATTACTTCAACCTTCAAATGAATCAGTCATCACAGCTGAGAATTTTAGCTAAAATAGTTTTTATGTATATTTTCACTTATTTATTATGTAATATTGTTTATTAATAATCTATTATTTTTTATTCAATTAAATTATTATAGTTTGAACCATCTTGCAGCTTTTCAGCCAGCACTGGCACCTTTTTCTTTACTGTACCATATAGGGGAGTGACTACCCCGTGCCAGCTACTGATAATTGCGTGACACACACCACCCTTCCTTTATGGTTAATAAAGTCACTCAGAAACAGATTTATTTCATGAATTTATGTACAGGTGTAGTAGCAATCTTATAACATATACATATAGTTTTCCTACATCTCGAAACAGTCATATTTGCAAACTCAATATTTTTATATAGTATATAAAATTATATAAAAATGCAATTAACAAACCAAATCTTATAGTTGCAAAATATATTACCATATAAGAGGTACTGTCCATAAAAGTGAAAATAGAAGGAACAAAAAGCATCTGAAATGACCCCTAGGGAGGAATCAATTAGCAGCAGGGTTTAGCGCTGTCTTTTATGCCTGAAGCTATTCAATTAAGCTTTTCCCCGTGGTGACTCATTGATTCTGCGTAAAATGCAGAACCAATCGGTTTCATTGCGCGTTAACCGCATTATCACAGACCACCTTTGTGATTGAATTGGTCAGTGTGGGTCAACTCAACGGTTGAGTGGATTCCTCCCTTAAGAGGCATACACACAGGGTGTTTTTTTTAAGCGATTTGTCTAGATCGCTTACAAATGAAAGCACAAATTGCTCCATTTGTACACCCCATAGCAGTGATGACTGGCCACATACATCGCCCTCTCAGATCTTTAGCACATGGAGGCAAAATCCAGATAGATTGTTAGCACAGACCACCCATACACACAGCGCTATGTGTGTATGGTCTAGCCACCAGGGGGTGGCTGACGCGATCCTGACAGTCATTTACCCGATGTCGGGATCCCAACAGTCAAAACCCCGACGGCCACCAGGTATTCTCCATCGTGGGGGTCCATGACCCCCATGGAGAGAGAATAGAATAGGTGGCGAACGAGCCCACAAGGGGCTTTGTGGCGCTCACCATGCTGTCTGGGTCCGGCCAGTCGGGATCCGACTGTCCGAACCCTATACCACACCCCCACCAGGGAAATCACCTGCCCTACATCACTAAGCAGGAATGCACCTTGTGTATTGTGAACACCTTTCATGTTCCCACTGCAGCTAGGTATAACATGATATATACACATATTGTGTTATTGAAAATGAATATTTGTCCTCTAAAAAAGTCTTATTAGGAATATGTACAAAGAAATACAGATGACATGTACTGTATATAGTGAAATCGTTCATTTTCATAAATGCAGGGAACACTATAAAACAAAAACATGTAGGGATAAACTATGGATACCAAAAATATATCTCCTTCCAAACAATATTTAAAACATTAAAGAATATTTTTTCCCACAGAAATGAAAAAGCAAATGCACTGCCTACATAGAGTGTAGGTAACCATTTTCTGGACACATATTTACCCAGAGTTCCTTGTAGCTATCACCATTCACTAAAACTAGATTGAAAGAATGCAGTCATGTTTCTTTGCTCTAAACACAATGGTTACCACAGCTGTATGAAGGCAACAGGGACACTTTAAACAATAGTTTCTAAACCCTGTCAGACTCTGGATACTGAACACAGGTCAGAGCTGAGGCTTCAGCAAAACTAACAACTTTCACAACACCAGAGGGCCCCAGGTTATTCACACATAATATTTAGAGATTAAATCCTCTCCAAGTGCTCCCGAGCCAGCCAATCAGCAACAAGTTGCTACTAGTGATCAACTTTTTATTTCTTTAAATCACATAAAAATATTAATATTTTACTTTTTTTTTTTTTTTAATAAGGCTTCCTCCAATTTCTTTGCATGCATGTGTTCCCCATCACCCAGAGTGTATGCAAATGAGGGAAATGATGGAAAGCAATCTTTTTCCAAGGGGGGGGGGGGAATTCAATTGTTTGTTACACGGTCTTAATTGTTGTTAAAATCAGACAATTCATCTTATTCAGCACTTTTTCATGTCACACCCATTAGTTTAGTAGAGTCTAGCCCCTTGATGGTAACCTTGACACTCCACCTGTTGTTGAACTACACATCCCAGCATCAGATTTAGCATGGCCAAAATAGCAAAACTGAAGCAGAGCATGCTGGGGCGTGTAGTTTAAAAACATCTGGAGTGTCAAGGTTACCCATAAAGGGTCTAGCCATTATACATGCCCAAAACACTGACTAATGGAGTGCGATAATTAAGGCGCACCAAAAAACAATTAAATTGCAACAATGGGCACCGATTATTTACCCTGCTTTAACAATCAATTTAATCACCCCCTTGTAAGGGCAGAATTGATCACTCCCACCACTCTACACAGATGCACCTCCTCTAACCATACAAAACAGCATGTAGAATTTGGTGGAGCTGTACATGACACTTCTACACTTCATACAAAGCTACCATGCTACAATTCATTCTGCACCCGCTCAATTCCTTCCCTTCTGCAGTACAATATGAAGGTGCTTGTTATTACCATTTGTTACGTCCTGCCAATTGGATGCAAAAAGGAGTACAAAAACAACAAAAAATACCCTTAATAAGACTGAAGTATTAACTCCCTGTGGATTTTAATATCTGTACTTCAAATTATGTATTTTCCTCTTTCCATGTAAAAAAAAAAAAAAAGCTTTGTTGTAGTTGAAGACATGTTCATGTTTTTAATGGTTTAATCCATTCCTGGTAGCCGTAGGATTGTTTTACTGACAAATGTGTTGAAGAGGAAGAAGAGAAAAAAAAAATGTTGAAAGAAGAATCAATCTGAATCACTGAAGTCACTTTGAATAAAAGCAGAATAAAGTCAGTACAGTGGTTGCAAACAGTTTAAATGAGGACAACATTCTTATTAGATCATTACATGTTCTGTTTAATGAGGCGTTTCTCAAAGGGTCAGATATCAATTTAAATCTAACGCCCATTTACACTAATAATATTTGCAAACTGTTAAAAAATACAAACATTTCCATACACTGACAAATTTAAAGATTATAAAAGCAGTCTACACTCGCAGAGCAGCTTGTAGAACATGAAACTAAAAATGTTTTTAGAATTTAAGGGGTGAAGCGAAATATTAACCATAGTGCCACAAGATGACATGACACTGGCCCCTCTACTGGTATTAAAATTTAAAGCAGAAATCCCATGGAAGAGAAGGTGGAAGGAGAGTTCTCCCTTTTCTTTACAGAATACTACCAAGGTTTTCTAATTCTAGAAAGTATCCTGGAATACCATAGCAACCACAGTCACATAGCACCAATCAATGATCTATCATCCTCTGCCAGCACATAACATACTGAGAGACCATTTTTTGAGCCACTTATTTCTTTGCCGAGACTTTGAAAGGAAGATTGTGCATGTGCTCTATAAAATAAAAAATCCATGCTGTTGGGTATTAAATTACATGTGCTAATTTTTTGCCTGATGGTCATTAGTGAGGTAATTATAAGCCCTTTTTAGAGGCGATTGTAAAAGTACTTAAATTGGTATTTAAATCAAAGTAAACAATCCTTTCTTTGGGATTGCTGCTTTAATGCATAGTTTAGAACAAAACTATGAATATAAACAAACATATTGATTATATTTACATGTTAACTTGGGTTACAACATTTTAAATACAATAGTTAATAAACTGTAGATTACAAAACATTTTATTTTTTACTTAATGCAGAGATTTGCAAAAGCTGCCATTACAGTTGGTTGAATCAAATTAAGTCACCTGTGCTCAAGCATGGATAGCCTTAAAACCAGGACTGTAATGTATGAACTGACTTAACATTGTACAATTTAAAAAACCTGCCCTCAAATGCAGTGTATGAGGGGTGTGCAATAAGTTTCCGGATGCACAAAAAGTACATTTACAAAGTGAACATTATATTCCCCAGAGAAATCTATGCAACGTTGCATGTGCTCAAAGCACTAAGTGAAGCAGCTGGAACAGCAGCTATGTCATCTACATGTTGGATGAAAATCACCACTGCAGCTTCCAGTGACTCCATACAAATCCCCTGTATCTCGTAGCAAGGGGCCAGAAAATCCATCACTATACTAAACTTGTGGGAAGTGGCATTGTTGTGGCGGGTGTGGTATAAATCACAGACAGTCGGGATTCTGACAGTCATTACTCGGACGTCGGAATCCCGACTGCACAGCGGGGGGGGCGCAATGAAGCCACTTGCGGCTCGCTGCGGGCATGGTGGTGAGCTGTGCTCGCCACCTATTTTATTCTCCCTCTATGGGGGTCGTGGACCCCCACGAGGGAGCAGTCGGGATTCAGACGTCGGAGTATTGACTGTCGGAATCCCAACTGTCGGGGAGCCGTCCGGCACCCGTTGTGGCACCAAGTCTTTGGACAACTCCTGGAAACGGCTTGCAGCAGGCTTTGGATTGCATACCAATCACCAGCAGATCAATACCTTCTCTAACTGGGCCAACATAGTCCTCAGTGATAGTGGACCAAAGTCAGCTGCAACTCTCATCTGCAAGAGAACTGCATAGAAGTTCTGCAAACCACAGTACTTCCCCAAAGCAGCTCGCATTGGGTCAAAACTCTCCATTTGTCACAGGACATCATGGCTCTCCAGTAACCTCTGATCAGCTCCATAATGAGTTTGTAAAGGAAGAGAACAGACAGACTTCTGTGTGCAGTGCTGCTTATATACGGTTCTGTTCCTTGACGTTTCACAAGAACTTTAGTCAGAGACTACACAATCAGATTGTGTACTCTACCTATGCCCATCTTGACACTGACTGCACATCCCTCATAGTACTTTTAGGTTAACATTACACAAATAAATTGGTTTCTTTACAAATTCATTAAAGAAAAGTTCCCAACTCCATACAAAATCAGAATTAAATTTTCGCGGTAGTCAGAACACAGTTCCATTATAACGGATGTTACTTTTTATCTCAACTATAGAAGTAATATGTCCTACACTGCTCACATAAGACATGCAAAATATGAAGAAAAAAAAAAAGGCATGCATTACATAGTTCCACGTGTTACAGAGCACACAATTACATCCATGAACATAAACCAAACTGAAAATTGGTACTATGTTCCATTTACTACCAGATCAGTAAAGAAAGATACACACATGTGCCTTTATATGGTCACAGGATGCCTATTACATGTAAGTAACTGATACATAAATTCCTGCACTTTAAAAACCATGGCCCTTATTCAGATCTCACAGTACAAATTTGTTTGAAAAATGGGCAAAGCCATGTGCACTGCAGGTGGGGCAGATGTAACATCTATAGAGAGTTAGATTTGTGAGTTATTTTGTTTCTGTGCAGGGTAAATACTGGCTGCATTATTTTTACACTGCAATTAAGATTTCAGTTTTAAACACTCCACCCAAATTAAACTCTCTGCGCTTGTTACATCTGCCCCACCTGCAGTGCACATAGTTTTGCCCATTTTTGAACAAATTTGTACTGCGATCAGATCTGAATAAGGGCCAGTGTCCGGTTATGTAATTACTTCGGCATGCATGTTACATCGGTATTTTAAAAATAAAACAAAGACAGAAACCTTTCTATCGAGAAAGATAAACCAACTAAGTTATGTGACATAAAAGATGCAGTGGTATGCTGTCTTCATTCTGTACTACAGTATATACAATAGAAGATATATTATACATGTATTTATTAGGTATCGGGATTACAAATGTAAATGGTGCATTTGCACCCAATCCGATATCACCTGATCCCAAATTGGATGTGTTTGACGACCCCGTCGGGTTTGACGCGTGGTTCTGTGCGCATCGAACCTGTGACTTTGCCCCTCTAGGGGGCAGGGTTGCATGTAATGCATTGCAGGTGAAAGGACCACGTGATGGCCATACACTGCTGCAATACATCTCAGTAGTGTATGGCCACCTTAAAATATGGTTGCCTATACTGGTATGTGCTCACACCTTGATACTCCAGCAAGTGGATAAATATCTTAATTCAACAACAACTGAATGAAAGATGGGATGTAAGGATGATTTAGCACCTTACAGGAAGGATCCAAATGGGACATTCACTGGGTAGTTCAAATAGTATTGCTAATAGGTGTCCATTAAGATTGGTGCCATAGGAGGTGACCAGAAATTTCATTTTGGATGGTGGTAAACAAGTACAATTCAGTACATCACTGCATGAAATAAGCAGAGATGAGAGGGTTTGGTTTTACTCAAATCTCAAAGCAGGATCGCATTGGCTATCCAAAACATGTGACACCCGAAAACCAACACGATCCTTATTTGAGAACTGAGGAAAACCGAATCTGCACATCTATAGTTTAAAGTAGAGAGGTCACGTAAATGTACGTACAGATTGAGTATCCCTTATCCAAATTATTCCGAAAACCATAGTCTCCAAAATGTACTTTGGTTTTTTGCTAAAAACCTACTGGGTACATCTGTAACTGGCACCAGATATGTGCAAGGACATGATTGTTTGGCATTCATATTCAGTGCCTGAGATAAAAATAATAAAAAAAGGGAAACAAAGTTTGTGTACTAAAATAAAAATAAAATATATTTGTATTTCATGTGCTTATACATCATAAATGCAAGATCTCTCCTTCTTTCAAATATAAAAATATTCTAAAATACGGAATAATCCGTTATCCTAAATTCTTCTTGTCCCGAGCATTTTGGATTAGGGATACTCAACCTGTATAAGGATTCCTGCATGATTACACCAACTGTAGAAGTGCCCCAGTGACGCCATGTGGCAACGGAGCTTCCCCCGGGTCACCCTAGCCGTCCCGACCCCCCCTAACCCCTTTCTACTGGCATGCAATGCTTACAGAAGCCATTTCACCGGCTGGGTTCACATGAATGTATACAAATCTCCATAACCATAGAAAAGTGTGGCTGCTTCTTTTTTAAATAGGATCTTGTATAGAAGTAAAGGGAATTTAGTTAAATAAGGGCTCTTTGCCTATACGGCAGCACTGGTATATAATTCTCCCACTAGTAATCATCATCATCACCCTAACTGCTACTTACCAGCAGCAGGCTTTTGTTAAAGATCGCCAACATATTCATCAGTCTGCTTAGTGTTACCTAAGCTTTTGATATTCGTCACACTACAGAAACCTCACTAATCCACTACCGGTTGTGCTCCAGAGGTCCCATTTCTAAAGAGTATGGGAGTTCATGATATTAGGAAATGCCAGAGTTAAACTGGTTGTACTCTCAAATCTGAACAGAATAATACATGTGTTAATTCATCAGAATGCTTACAAATGTCCATATTGGGTCTCATATTTGGTAATTGTGCTCTTGCATTTGCCCAGCTCCTTGCGCAGTTCTGCCACCTCCGTGCGCAGTACAGTGTTCTCCTTTTCCAGAAATGCTGCTCGGACCGTGATCTGATTTTCTTTAAGCCGACGAGCATCTCGAGATCGTTTGGCTGCCACGTTGTTCTTCTTCCGTCTGTTCCAATACCTTTCATCCTGAAATGAAACACCGCAAACGCTGATTTAGGAAATGGAGTTGTTACAATACACTGAGGAAAGGCTACGGTCTAAGGCCTTGATGGCTTACCTTGACACTTCAGCTGTTGTTGAACTACCCATCCCCCAGCATGCTCTGCTTCAGTTTTGCTATTTGGCCATGCTAAATCTGATGCAGAGCATGCTGGGATGTGTAGTTCAACACCAGCTGGAGAGTCAAGGTTAGCCATCAGGGGTCTAAGGAGTCAGTTAGTGGCTATACAGTATTCACCATCTACTTGCAATTATTTTTTTAAACAAAATGCAGCTGGTATGTTGCACAAATAAATAGGGTTAGGTAAAGGCCCCCATACACTAGTCCGACTTGTTCGAAGGACAAGCCAGATCCGATTTCCCTGGAGCTCATATACGTTTTATAAATGTTCAATTGTTTATATGCAATTAAATCGCATGTAACCTGGGGAGCTGGGAGGAGGCAGGAGAATAAAAAGCCCATTCAGAAGACCTCTCAGCCAGTCAGCAGCAGCCCATATTTTTTTAAAGAAACAATTTTTAAATTCATGTCCGCCAGGGATGCAGTAATGGGGGAGCGCCTTCCCTGCCTGGCGATTCCATGCTCTGCAGACAGGTGTTGCCAGCGGTGCCGCATCGTATGAGATACATTGCAGGTGCTAAACAGCACCTGCTATTTGTCGCCGATTTATGTGCAGCCCGTCCAACCTCCGATCCGATGGACTTGGGACTGCACATCGGATCGGATGTCAAATACACGTGACTTGAGACTATTTCTCAGACCAGATTCGGGTGAAATTGGGCCTAAATCGCATAGTGCAGGCATGTCCAAACTATGGCCCTCCAACTGTTGTGAATGTACACATCCCAGCATGCCTTGCCACAGTTTTAGCATTCCCTAATAGTAAAATTAGGACAAGGCATGCTAGGAAGTGCAGTTTCACAACAGCTGGAGGGTCATAGTTTGGACATGCCTGGTCTAGTGTACGGGCGGTTTCACACTGTCCGGCTCCTGCCGGACGGGAAATTACCGCACGGCTTAAAAGCCGTGCCGCCCCTACAGTGTGTGATGGACAGCTCTGTGTCCATTCACACTGGACGGTCACGGCGCGGCCGCCGGGTAGCAGCCGGATCTTACCACTGCAGTGTCCGGCTGCCGTGCCGTGGCCGTCCCGCCCATTCAGTGTGGTGTGGAAGGCAATGGGCGCCTTCACACACCACGGAAATTACCGGATACTTACGCCCGCCCCCATGTGACGAGTAGGGCGGGCGTACACCCCGTCAGACTGGAAATGCCAGTCAAACTGTTTGGACCCACCCCCATGTGACGAGGGGGCGGGGCCACAGGATCTCCAAACCGGACCATGTGAAAGGTCCAGAAATCCGGCTAAAGGGCGGACAAAGTGGGTCCGGCTTTTTTCCGTCCGGTCAAAACCGGAGTGTGTGAAACCAGCCTACGGGGCCCTTAATGCCTGCATGATAGACTGGACCTCTAACCAGATGGGTGCACCCTAGCTCTTAAATAATCTTGGAATCGCACTGCCACTGCACATGTTTTCTTCTGCTTTATCTGATCTTAACCCTATTGCTATGACTTAAGACGTTGTTATACAGCGTGCCGAGATGTGGCCCCTATCGACCCCCACCAGAAGGGAAGTCCGGCCCCCAGGTCAAGTCAAAACAAAACAGGAAGTGGTGGCACTCTGGGGTTACGTGATACGTGGATAAGGTGTTAAAGTCCACTACATCATTGGTAATAACACCTTATACTTTACCTTCGGTCATCAATGTATTATTATGAATTGCAAAACCAAATGGCCACCTAAATAACTTTTATACTAAGTTCATTTAATAAATCTGATGATACATAATTGATCATTATAAAAATAATTTCTTTGTGAAAGGGTGTTTTCACATGGTGCCTGAAATAGAAAAATAGCGCAGCCTTTCAATTTTCTCTTTTTTGTTTTGCAATTCTTCTGTCACCTAGCTGGGCATATATTTTGTGTGTCCAGAAGAAGGTCAGTAGTTGTGTAAACACACTTGTACACTTTGAAAGCTGCAGCTGAAATTTATAAACAGCATAACTATATAAAATTATTTGACTTTATTTGTTTATAAGCGCCCCAATTATGACACCATTTTAGAGTGTCCGTTCCCTCCATTATTATTATGAATGCCTATACGTGCATATTGTAAAAAAACCCATGTGCTTTTAATACAAGCACTAGCGTTTGTTTCATTTGCCAACCCCTATTACCCACACTGCATAGAGCATCAGCAACACAAGAGTACCTGGACAGCCAGCCAGACTATCCTGAACTACAGGGTACACAAGTAATCAGAGGACCTAGGACCCCGATCCTCTACACTGGGATACAGTGCAATATTAACCCCAGCAGACCTTTAAACACTGTTAGACATAAAGGTCCTACACCTTCACTGCATGAGAGCAAGACCCTGCCTACAGGTTATTAATCCCTGACGACTGCACAGGAAGAATCAGACTATAAACTTTAACCACACATCACCCCAGAGCACCACCACTTCCAGCTATTGCCAAGACCCCTTTGTGGGTTTAGTTCAGGCATTCCCAACCACGGTCCTCAAGGCACACCAACAGTGCAGGTTTTGTAGATATCCAGGCTTGAGCACAGGTGACTCATTAGTATCTGAGGGATTCTGATTAAACCATCTGTGCTGAAGCCTGGATATCACTAAAACCTGCACTGTTGGTGTGCCTTGAGGACCGTGGTTGGGAATGCCTGGTTTAGTTAGAGATATAACCACTGCTGTAGTGACAGGCCCTCTTCCATGATGGAATTCTATGCAATAGAAGAGTACACCATTTTATACAGTATGGGGTTTAATGATATAGGAGCTTTTGAAAGTATATTTATAGATCACCTTTTAACAGATACCATCTGATAGGTTGCCCAGAACAACAACCCATCTTCAAAAGAACTCCCATCTGACCAACCCAAGGTCAACATGCATTTGGTCGCTCAACTGAAGGTCGACATGGCAGTCAATAAGTCGACATGGGTCTCACTTTTTTTTTACCGGAATGTCAACAGTGGACATGGACACAATCATGTCATGCTTGGGGCACGGTGCCTCTTAACACTATTCTATTCTCCCACCATGCCCTAATGTATGGTAGGGCATGAAATACCGCCTGTGGTAAAAATAAAAAATAAAGTTAAATGAAATCCTATTTTAGGAATTAACAAGAAATGTTCTAATATTTATTTTTTTCTACATCAAATATAGACAGAACTCAATCTAGAACACACCTTCATGTCGTCGGGGACATATATTTTCTTGGCCTTCTTTATCATGGGCTGTGGCTTCAGCTCATCTTCTGCAAACCGATGTTTCCTTGGGTCAAAGAGTTCCCCTCCCGGCACACTGGAAAGAACCAAGTCTGTGGGGTCTGGGCTGAAATTTACTTCCACCTCTATCTTGTCAGGGTCAATGGGACTGGGAGGGTCGGCATCTTCAACTAGATCAGTGTCTGTGTTAAAAGCAAAAAAAGGCAAATTTGTCAATAGAGCATAGCTGTAAGATAACACCATCACTGCAAAGTATGTCCATTACAATCCAAATGGCTAATAAACAGAAAGACACAACTGGTCCAATGTGAAAAGGTTCATGACAGAACGGACATTGGCCCTTATTCAGATCTGATCGCAGTATAAATTTGTTCTCAAAATGGGCAAAACCATGAGCACTGCAAGGGGGGCAGATGTAACATGTATATAGAGAGAGAGTTAGATTTGGGTGGGGTTTGTTGAAACTGAAATCTAAATTGCAGTATAAAAATAATGCAGCCAGTATTTACCCTGCACAGAAACAAAATAACTCACAAATCTTACTTTCTCGTGTTACATCTGCCCCACCTGCAGTGCACATTCTTTTGTCCATTTTGAGAACACATTTGTACAGTGATCAGATCTGAATAAGGGCCATTGTGTGCAGCAAAATTAATCTTTCTTTACGGCAGTGGTTCTAAACTCCAGGGCCTCAAGTACCACCAACAGGTCATATTCTGTGGATTACATTAGTCATGCACATGTAAGTTATTCTATCTTGCTGGGTCAACAATTATCTCATCTGCTTCCAGACAAATTCACATTGACATATGTAGCTCCATGTCACTTGTAATGAAGCCACACGCTAAATGTGCATGCTTAACAACAACTGTCTTTCGTCTCTGGACAGGTAAAACAAAATCCCTGATAGTGCTGGCTATCAATAATTTAATTACACCCCAAGGGATCCATTAGTTATGTTCATTTACAGCAGCTAATTTGATCCCCCCCACCCCAAAAGTGAACCAGGGAGAACTATGGCCAGTATTTCTCTCTGCAGAGGAGAAGGCTGCTAATGACCAGGCAAATGATATATTCTTATAACAGTGAGGGAAGGAGATTACAGTCACATTTTATATTTCAACTAAGCTGTAGTGAAACATGAAGATTTAATCTCCCTTCTACCAATTAGATACATTTTTGGGGATAGAGAGATTATATATATATATATATATATATATATATATATATATATATATATAGATAGATAGATAGATAGATAGATAGATAGATAGATAGATAGATAGATAGATAGATACACACACACACAGAGATCCCCTCAGGGTAACCCCAAAGGACAGGCGGCACTCAAAAGGCTATGGACCGTATCCAAATTTTATATATTTAATTAGCAGGTACAAGAACAGTCATGTCGACGTTTCAAAGCCCATGTGGCTTTTTCTTCAGGACGTGTGTCTTATTAAGGTGCATAAAGTGCTGTGCAAAAAATTGGAGCAGTGTGCTCTGCCTACCTTTATCTAGCAGCTCATAACCGGCGTGTTTTGAGCTGCTAGATAAAGGTAGGCAGAGCACACTGCTCCAATTTTTTGCACAGCACTTTATGCACCTTAATAAGACAAACGTCCGTCCTGAAGAAAAAGCCACATGGCCTTTGAAACGTCGACATGACTGTTCTTGTACCTGCTTATTAAATATATAAAATTTGGATACCGTCCATAGCCTTTTGAGGGCCGCCTGTCCTTTGGGGTTACCCTGAGGGGATCTCTAGAGTCCCTTCTCTCTACATTGATACGAGGAAGGCACCGGGGCACTTTCAACACAGTCGACGAGCGTGCCGGCCAATCTACACACACACACACACACACATCTCAATCATAGATAGATAAATCATATTCACCCTTTATTTCAGAGGTCTTCAGCAAAACAGATGGAGATAGAGGGGGTGATGAGGTAGAAGACCCTGGTTCTGCTTCATCTTCCAGGTCAGCTACAGGAATGAGTGAGCTCTGAAGTGCCTGGGCAAGCTGTGTAGGGCTAGATGGGATCCCGTTCTCCAGTAGGAATTCGTCAAGGTCCATGTACTCCAGGTGGAAAGACTCGCCATCATATGGAATGGTCTTATCCCAGATAGGTGGCATAAGCGCAGCAGAAACAGACATTGCATTTTCATTGTCATCCTTGTCCAATTTGATCTTGTCTTTACCTATAAATATAAGAGCAAACTGGCATAAAGAAAAATGTAAAAAAAAAAAAAGCTAAATTAAAGATTAATAGGGTGTAACATGCATGACAAATACCAGATGGTAGATTAAAAGCTGGGAAAGGGCATGTCCTAACAGATCTTAATTTCAGTGTAACACTAAAACTGCTTGGTATCTGTGGAATACATGCAAAAGGAACCAATATTTATTCTGCATGCAAAAGAAAATTCAAATCACTGTATCTACACACTTTGTACTGCAAAATTAATTGGCCCAGGGGCCAGTTTTACTTGTTTTTTTTTGCTGTGGTCTTATGGCTATTTCACACACTCCGGTTTTGACCGGACGGCAAAAAGCCAGACAAAGTTTGTCTGGTTTTTAGCCGGATTGCAGGACCATTCACATACTCCGGTTTAGAGATCATGTAGCCCCACCCCTCATCACATGGGGGCAGGTCAAAACAGTTTGACTGGCATGTCCCTTAGGGCTATTTCACACACTCCGGCTCCTGCCGGGCGGCGAAAACCCGCAGGGCCAGGAAGCCGGGCTGCACACATCAGTTTAGAATGGAGGGGATGGCCACAATTGTGTCCATTCACAACTACTGTGCACGGCCTGGCTTCCTGGCCATGCGGGATTTCGCCGTCCGGCAGGAGCGGGAGTGTGTGAAACCGCCCTTACTCTATATAACCCACACAATTCCTGAGGCCAAGACCTGTGCAGAACTGATGGGCCAGCAACCAACATAGATGCCAAAATGCCACAGAAACATGGACACACATCTGGTGTAAAACAACAAATCTGCACGGTCCTGGGGCAAGAGCTAGCATATATCTCAGCTTACACATTTCCACACATCAATGATTCCTGCTATACAGCCTGCATGACACTATGGGTGAGATTTAATAGGATGAGATTTGCTAAAAAATCTCCAGTTTTTTTTAAAGCGGCAATCATTTACACTGCAAAACCAGTTTGATTTTGCAGAGTAAATGATTGCCGCTTTAAAAAAAAAACCTGGAGATTTCTTGCCAAATCTCTCACTTTCTGAATCTCTCATCCTATTAAATCTCACCCTACATCTCCATGCAAATAAGCGCAGCTCATCAAATTGCTTAATAGGGGTGGCCAAGCAGCTCATTTAATACATACAGTATCATATTCATATTTTCAAACAGGCACATGTGGGAAAGGGCACATGTGTACTAATAACAAATACTACATGGAACAGATATGACCATTGCTATCAGCATTAGGACCGATCAATTTGATACATCTAGTCACCCTGCTGTAGGGGGCAGATTAATCCTCCATACTCATACCTCAGCAAGGGGCATTACAGTGAGGGGGATGCAGTTACAATCCCAGCGGTCAAAATCCCGACTGACGAAATACCGACACTTTCTCCCTCTGTCCACAACACCCATAGAGGGAGAATAAATTAGTGTGCCGAGCACAGCGAGGCCCCGGGCCCAACGCGTGGCGAGCCCGCAGGGGGGGGGGGGGGGGGGGGGCAATCCACGTCCCCCCTTGTCGGGATTTTGAACCGATTCCCAGTGAGGGGATGGTGAACATCACAAGACTTTGTACAATGCCAGGAACTGCATACAGTCAGATTCTTCAGCAGCCATGGATGTTTACTGCTGTATATACTGTAGATCAATATTACTGCATATACACTGCTCCTGCACAATACAGTGTGTATGTGTCCTAGAGTGTACACGGTCAGATTATCCAGCAGCCATAGGTGTATACACACTGTATTGTGCAGGAGCAGTGTATATGCAGTAATATTGATCTACAGTATATACAGCAGTAAACATCCATGGCTGCTGAAGAATCTGACTGTATGCAGTTCCTGGCATTGTACAGGAACAGTGTATATGCAGTAATATTGTTCCATATACACTGTTCCTGCACACTACAGTGTATGTGTTTGTCCTAGTGTGTATACAGTCGGTATACGGATCAATATTACTGCATATACACTGCTCCTGCACACTACACCGTGTGTGCGTGTCGTGTGTCCTTCCTAGTGTTGTTATGTACGAGCAGGGAGGGGGCACGCTGCTGCTGCTGCATATGGCTGCTGACAGCTCAGGGGGAGGAGGTGCCATGGCAGGACAGGAGAGACCCTCACCATCATCTCCTGCGTCCAGAAAGTTCTTAGGAGGGTTCTCTATAAGCTTCTTCAGCACGAGTGGAAAGGAATCTCCCAGCAGTGACCCGGGGGCAGCCGGTGAGGTGGAGGCCTCGACAGAGGGATGTGGCGCAGACATGACGGACAGTCGACACAGCAGCAGCACACCGAGTAACCCAGCTAGGAGGAGGATGAGGGGCGGTGGGTGGGTGTCTAGTTCCTTCCCTTTACTCGTACAAATATGATGTCACATACCACGTGACTACACCATGTGACCACACCATGTGACCATCATTTTGAGCCAGGAAGTCAGTTTACTAGCTGACCTCTGCTACCATTCTGATGATGACTTCAAGTTCTTCCCGTGGCAGTGCTTTTAATTACATGAGCAGGCTGCACAGTGGAGAGGAGGCTGCAGTGGGAGCATATGGGGAGCAGGCTGCACAGTGGGGTGGGGGAGGCACATGGCGACAAGGTCGACAGGTCATTAGCTCGACACAAGCATTAGGTCGACATGGGTTTTTTCACTGTTTTCTGAGCCGACAGGTGGTATTTCATGCCCTACCATCCACTAGGGCGTGGTGGGAGATTAAAATAGTGTGCCAAGCACAGCGAGGGGATGCGGTGCACTTAATCCTGTGTCCATGTCGATATTCGGATAAAAAAACAGTAAAAACCCATGTCGACCTTAATATAAATTGAGCTAAATACCTTTCAAATTTAGTATCTGGCCAGCAGGGGGGCTAAAACTTACACAAACAGAAGTGGGTGAGATTTAATAGGATGAGAGATTCAGAAAGTGAGAGATTTGGGAAGAAATCTCCAGGTTTTTTTAAACTGCAATGCCCTCTACCATGGTCGCCCAGCAAAAGAATTGCACCGATTACAACTGATACAAAACACAGCTGCCAGGCTGTTAACCAATCAGCCCCGTTCTAGCCATATAACTCCCATTCTCTACTCGCTTCACTGGCTGCCAATAAAATGGCGAATCATTTTCAAGATCAATCTACTGAGTTTCAAAGCCCTACATGACCAAGGCCCAAGGTACCTGAAGCAGCTTCTGATTCCATACTGTCCCACCCGATTACTGCGATCTGTAGATTAAGGACTTTTAACAGCACCTAGGATCTCCCGTAATTCATCTGGGGTCGAGCTTTCAGCCATTCAGCTCCGACTTTATGGAACTCACTTCCCCGCACAGTTTGAGAGACCCCCACTCTAGAATGCTTCAAAAACACTCAAGACTTTCCTATTTACTCAAGTGTTTCCTTCAGTCTCTTAAGTGTTGTTTATGAAAAGCTTTTATGTAATATATATATATATATATATATATATATATATATATATATATATAAAAATAAAATTATTATTATTAAATGGGCTACATCCACTTCAATTCATGTACTTGGTACAAAAACAGAAGTGTTTGTAGACACAAATTGTAAAATAGGCTAAATACACTTCTCTTTCCGTTCATGACCCAGGGGGGAAATATTTACATTTGCAGAAGAGGAACTAGCTGGGATAATTAAAATGTGCTATAACACAATGCAGTAATTGTAACTGAAGGGGATCTATACAGCAGCAGCACACCGAGTAACCCAGCTAGGAGGAGGAGGGCGGGCACTTCCCCCGTCACCGCTGCAGTATTCATGAGCCGTCATCGCACACTACGCGACAGAGCCCCGCCCCGCCTCCTCTGACGTCAATGATCCCGTAACCTCTAGCAGACCGCCACCCATAGGCTCAATAAGCACTGACGTTAAAAGTGTGGAAGTGGTTTGTATTCCCTTCCAACATGGACAATGCTAATTTGGGCACACGAGTGACGCATGTAACTAAATTGGATACGCCAAAAACGCAGCTTATTGGTTGTCTGTTTACTACATATTTGCATACTGCGTAGCCATTAGGCAGTGCGTACGTTTTCACATTGGCCACCACACTACTTTCTTCATGAGCGCTCTCCTGCCCAAGTCACGTTTTGGTGTAAAAGGCGGTCGCTTTTGTAAGCTCCGCCTCTCTTGCGTGCTACCAATGTGGCGTCCGGTTCAGAGGGGCATATAAGAGTCTCAAGTTCCTTATTGGCTAAAGCCGAGGTGGTGTCCCAACCCTCGTGTTTACCACTCTGGGCTGTCACAGGATAACATCACGTGCCGCTCAGGAGCTTGTGTGTGACTGGCTGCCCATGTGGTATAGTATTGTGCTAGAGCTAGGCTGAGGTTGTATATATACCCAACCATCATATACTGACAGGGCTGCTTATAGCCAGCACTCACCATTGTCTTCTATCCGTAACTGTGGGTTATACAGAGCTGTCTCCATGTAATTAAAGGTGGAAACAAAACAAACAAAGCCAATTAGGGCTTATTTGCATGGGTGTGGATGTAGAAAGGTCTATAGTTAAAAGATCAATACTGACAAAATATCGACATGCAAAATGTTGACGCATGGAACATTTGACAAGGTTTTATTTGAGGTTTTTGTGCCAACAACTGTTGACGTGGACCCGCAATTAGTGTAAGGCATACCCTGCCCACGCAGTCGGAGTCCACGTGGATGAAAGCTAAAAAATTAAAACTCATGTTGACCATTTCATGTGTCAACCGATTTCATGTCGACCTTTTGGATGGTGATCTTTTGTCAATGTCAACCTCTTAATGTTGCCCTAGACCAGTGGGGGAGCTTGTGAGTGGTAAGTGCAAAAATATAATTTGGGCCCCATCCTCCACTTCAACCCTAGTTCACAATTGGGCCAATGCAGACCTGTTCACACAGGTCCGAATTCAGCCCTGTCCCCGATGGTGGGGGTCTTCTCATGCGCATGTGTAAACCCCCTGAGCGAACGCCTTCGGTGAGTTTTTCATTCGCCAGGGCATTTTGCAAAATGATTGGCAGCCAGGGGGAGGCTGCTGGCATGCCCATGACAACGGTGCATGCGTCCAAAGAATTGCTGGGCGTACCCCTAATTTGGCCGTCAGCGTGCAGTACTTTTATCTGCGAAGAGAGAAAAAACATTTGATACTGACCAACAATCAGATGATTTTTCCTCTGTGTGGGCGAATGCACGCAACATGTCGCAGGGATTCCGCCGGCGAGGGGTTTGCGATTGGCGGGGCGGTATTTACCTGCTCACTAGGCAGCAAATATACACAGCCATGCAAGCAGGTCTGAATGGGGCCCAATATGCTACACAGTAGTGGGTGACAAGAAGAAGCAGAGGGTGACAGCATAAGGCAGGGGGAGGCAGAGGTTGACAGCAGAAGGCGGGGGGGGGGGTGACAGGGAGAGGCATAGGGTGGCAATGGACTGAAGGGAGAGGATGACATATAGAGGAAGACAGTGATAACAAAACGCAAGGGGAGGCAGAGGGTGACAGCGGCAGGCAGAGGGAGGAAGAAGGTGATGGGGAGCAGTGGGTTAGAGGGAGAGGATGACAGGAAAAGCAGTGGGTGGCAGGGGTACAAGCACAATGTCAATATGTACAGAAGTCTATTCATTACAAGAAGTATATGGCTTGCTCAAAAGTGCTGATTGGTGGCAGGACTCCTCTATCATCTAGCACAGAAAAGGTTGTCCCTAAGGTAAGGGGCAGGTCCTTCAGGCAGTGGGTGTTCACCCTGCTCTCAGCACTGGGTCATTTATCTGACATTGCTCAAAATGACCTGTGAGGGCACAAGGTATAACTCATTGCTGGTCAGAAACTGACCTCTTAGTCCTCAGAGGCCCAGTGCACCTGCTGCGCCAAAGTATACCCTTTGCATTGGTTTAAAGAGGTGCTGCTGCAACAAACAGTCAGAAATGAGCTGTTCTAGGTGCATAGATACCTCACAACAAACAAGAAAAGGGGCATGCCCTCAGGAAAAGGGGGCATGACTTCACGGAAATGTCCATAATCACGAGGCCACACCCTGTTTTGCCGCTGTGCGTGTGTGTGTGTATGGCCAGCACTATGAGAGCTGCTGTCTACGCCCCCTGTCCCTCTGCCTCCGTAAATCCATGCTGTGGGATGCTGGACAGTCCACAGAAATAGTGACTGTCCCGTGAAAATCGTGACACTTGGGAGGTTGCTGTAGTCTACTGAAAGTCAGGCAATCTATTCATTTCCTTTATATGGCACCATAAGGGTTCCACAGTGGCCACCAACATACATAAACAATGAACAATAACACTGACTTCATAAGACAATGCAGGACAAGAACGTGGCTTACAAACCATACTCCCTCGGGATGCACCCAATTTTTCAGGTAGTCGCCAACACCCCTGAAAAAGTGGGCACTTCCTAAACAAGTGGGCATTTGCATTGCTAAGGATCACATATACTACTAATTAAAAACATTATAATATACAAAATACAGTGAATATAGTCACAAAATAAGCTCACACTGATCTATCTATCTATCAATTTTATCTGATACATTTAAAGTTGCATGGATTTACACCGATATTCAATTACCCCTGTAATGATCAGGGCAATTGCTCTGCTGCAGGGCTTTTCTATTGGCCTCTATAAATCTAATTTATCTGGGGTTTTGTTTCACTTTCCTCTGACAGGCAAAGCAAAATCCCCCAAAACAGCCCTGTTTTCATCTGAAAACAAACCCATTTCATCCAAAAATTGGACTTATTCGAAGGAAAACACAGGTTTCACTGAAACTATTTGTTTATGGGAAAAGATGTGGGGTTTTTTTTGTTGTTTTTTTTTCTTCAGATGTCCAAATTGAATAGGCAAAAAAAAAAACACAGGGAAACATCGCTAAAATACACCTGATGGTTTTTCTACGGTAATTGTATAATACATATCAGTTTGATGCAGTGTGATGGGAAAGTAGTTGTTAGAGGCAATTGAAAAAAGACCTGGAGAATAACCCGTAGTAAGTAACTGAGGGTTTAATGAGGCGGAAATACCATTGGTGCATCAGGTGCAGTGGACTGGGGACCCTGAGTACTAAGGGCCCCCCGCTGCCTCTGTCACCCTCTTACTGTTGCCCACTGTTTCTCCCTGTCACACTCTGCCTCCCCGTCACCCACTGCCATGTTGCACATTGTGAACTTGGGGGGGGGGGGGGTTGGGGTGGAGGAGGGGGGCCCAGATTATATTTCTGCATCCGGGCCCACCACCCTCAAATTCTACCACTGAGCGCATATACATTGTGTGTTTATACATGCCTATGTACTGATACAGCGGGCTAAATTTATTAGGGTGTGAGAATCAGAAAGTGAGAGATTTTTTTAAAGCAGCAATCTTTTATACTGCAAATTCAGGCTGATGTTGCCATGTAATTGAATGCCGCTTTAAAAAATGGGAAAACCCTCCCAAAATCTCTCACTTTGTGATTCTCACACCATATTACATCTTGGCCCAGTATGTTGTTATTAGCAATCTGTCATGTTTGTAGGAGTTGCCAAGTCAGCTACAGTATGTCAGCATGGACACATGATAAAAACGTGTTTCACTGAAGTCAGTGCGGTTGCATCATTCCTGTTGCATCATGCCTGTTACAAAGTCTGACATTGTTTTAGCATGTGATACTCATTGGTTATATTTTGGTTTTCCTTCAAAACAAAGCTGCAATCATATGTTATAAAATATGACTTTTAATGATAACTAAAATCCTTATGGCTTATTTGACATACTGAGTGGGAGATTCTCTAAACTAAAAATGCGGTAAAAACCCCGTTATCGGGTTTTTGCTGCATTTTGGGATGCTCTAAGCATCCCCCACCGGATTACTGCGGCAGGGGGCATCACCAGAAAAATCTGGCAATGCCCCATAGAAGCCTATGGACCTCTACCGCAACCCACCGCCGCCCCGCACTGACCCCCCGCCGCCCCGCACCGACCCCCCCTCACCTGTGTCCGGGCAGTACAGAGCTGTGCTGCCCGGACCTGTGACCTCCTCCTCCCTGCACTATAATCCTCTTCCGGGTGCAGGGAGGAGGAGAGCCCGGAGCAGCAGCAGCAGCGCCGGGTAAGGGAGGAAGGTGGGAGCCGCCAGGTCCCTGTGGGACCCGCTGTCTCCCACAGCAAAGGACAGCTCTTAACGCAAGAGCTTTCTTTTGCCATAATTATCGCATACGTCAGTGCATACGCGATAATTATGAATGTGATGGGCGGCGAAGGGGGGCGGAGCTGGGGTGCGGATGTTAGAACATCCCCCCTGAGACTGCAAAATTCTATCTTGGTAAAAGTAGATTACATTAAAGGTCTTCATTTGGAATTGTTCTTCTTTGTTTTACAGTTACAATTATTTGTCAACATTTTATTGCAGAGTCACTTCTAGTCTTAATGATAATGGTGTCCATGGAATGCGTCTTGTGCACACACTCTCAAGGCCAGCCCCCCATGCACTAGTGACACCTTTCCTACTGCGCGTGGGCCCAAAAAAATCTTAAGCGTTCACACGGGGAGCGATATTTGCCCTCTGCACATTTGCATTTCTTTGCATGTGCATACGCTGGGTGCGAACGGGCACGGCAAACTGCTAGTTCGTCATCCCGTTCACACCTACCAGTGCGGGCGGTGGGGGTGGGACGGCGGCTATGGGGGTTCCCATGAAAACACTGGGCGTTTCCAGGGAAATTTGTCAGTGACGCGGCTGCTGGTGGCGGGCAGCTGACATCACCGGACAGGGAGCATGCAAAGTGAAGACACTAGAGCGTGTCTTTGTTTTGTGCGCTCCTTCCAAATCATTCGATAGTCGGCGACCATCGAATGATTTGGCCACTGCACCCAAGGCTCTGAATGGATGTTTATGCAAAACAACAATTCGCAGCCATGTGGGGAACTCGGCGAGCGAGGGAGGGACAGGTGGCTGTACGAATGGCGGCCGGCATTTAAACCACACGCAACGCTTCGAAATTCACAGTGTTGTGTGTGGACCAGAATAAGGTTCTGAGTGTACGCACACAAGTGATTGTTACAATTGATTTAGACCAGGGGTGGCCAAACCTGTCCTCGAGATCTACCAACAGTTCATGTGTTTCAGCCAACCTGTGGATCAACAGTAGGAAGGAATGCAGCATGTTTGAAAATGTGACAGGTAGTAATGACTACAGCTGTGCACCAGCTAGGTGATTTGTAAAATGTGACAGGTAGTAATGACTACAGCTGTGCACCAGCTAGGTGATTTGTAAAATGTGACAGGTAGTAATGACTACAGCTGTGCACCAGCTAGGTGATTAGTAAAATGTGACAGGTAGTAATGACTACAGCTGTGCACCAGCTAGGTGATTAGTAAAATGTGACAGGTAGTAATGACTACAGCTGTGCACCAGCTAGGTGATTTGGAAAATGTGACAGGTAGTAATGACTACAGCTGTGCACCAGCTAGGTGATTAGTAAAATGTGACAGGTAGTAATGACTAAAGCTGTGCACCAGCTAGGTGATTTGGAAAATGTGGACTATTGGTAGATCTTGAGGAGAGGTGAGCGGAAGCTTCCTAATATCTGTGGTGTGTTTTGCTGGGGCAGGACAAACCTGCCCTAGTAGGTTTGTCCTGCCCCAGCAAAGCCAACATCTCAGGGGGTTAATTGCTAATTTTTCACGTATGACTAAAAACCTAACCTAGCTTGCTTCCTCCTAGGAGGAACACTGCAGGCAGCCAGGTCACTCACGCTGGCTGGCTCCTATTCGTGGTGGTGGTGGATCATCATTCACTGCCTCTGCTGCCAGCCCAGGGCGCGTGCTGCTGCTGCTGCTGGGCTTGCTCTCTCAGGCAGTAGGAGGACGGCGTGAGCGCGGGCAGTAGGACGGGAGCGCGGGCAGGAGGACGGGTGTGCGGTGCGACGTCACCACGTCTGTGTGTGACGTTTATAGAGGCGGGGCCGGGGGCTAAGGTGAACGGAGCTCACTGAGCTGCTCAGCCCACGTCCCGGCCAGCGCTTCCAGGCTGGAGATCGGCAGCGGGCGGCGGCAGGCAAGTAACTGTCCTGACCGCCGCCAGCTAACTGTGCTACATTTTGCGTGCAATCGCGTGGGGGTGCCATTAGGAGGTGCCTGTGCACCCCCGGCACCCCCCGTGCGCATGCCTATGCCAGTGGTGCTCCGCTGGAGGCACCACTGGCGCGCACCTAATGCAAAGTGGTATGTCCAGAAATTTTCCGGGACAGCCCGCTGCGACAGCGCAGCTGAGCCCGGAAAATTTCCGGCCATACCACCCAAGGGGTTAATATAAGCCCATTTCAATTACACAGGTTCTTGACTGCTCATTGAGGGGCAGATTTATTAAGCTCGGTGAAGTGATAAAGTGTCTGGTTTTTATCACCATCCAATCAGCTCATATCTGTCATTTTTTCAAACCAAGCCTGTAACTTAGGAGCTGATTGGCCGGTGATAAAAATCAGACACTTTATCACTTCACATAGTTTAATAAATCTTTCCCTCAATGTAATGACAGTTGGTATGGTTGGAAGGTGACAGAGTTCATATCAACTGTCATTACATTTGATGATCAGTCAAGAACATGTGGACTTCTTAGTGAAGTGGGTAGAATGAGAAGATAATAACATAAATAACTGCAATTTTGGTTCATTTCCCCCCCCCCTCTGTGTTCGCACAGGGAGTGATGGGTTTTTTTCTGTGTATGCACAGAATGATTTATGCGCATGTGCAGGGTCCCTGGGTGAACGGACTCGGCCACTTGGCCACTTGCATAGTCGCCGGGCCGTTCGCACGGCCGATATGGGTCAGGAAAGTGGGGGGGCGGAGTCGAGTGTTGCCCAAGAGAACGCCCATGGTCATCCCTATGAAAACGCTGAGCGTTACCATGGGTTTGGGGGCGGGAGGAGGTGTCCTGGGGGCGAGGGGATATAGTGCCGATGGGGGATGGCGACTCGGAGAGTCGGCAGGGCAGGCCCTCTGGGACTCGGTAAGCTGCGAGTCAACCAGAATCAGGGCCTATATGCAGATGAAAATGGCCGTGTGAAAATTTTGCATGCAATGGGCCAAAAGTCAATGTTTAAGGTCGATTTTTATAACGTGCAATTCCAAATTAACAAGTCGTCAGAAGCGGAAAACTTCATATTTAAAATGGTACCTCATTTATTGAATTTGTTTAAGTACAGTATGAAGGGAGTGATTGTAGTGTGTGTTGTGCATTCTTGCCCCATCCCTAGAGGGGAAGTTTTATTTTGGGGACACACGGGGCGTTTCCTTACACCACCCATACTGTTAACTATATCAGCTGCAGTGCTATTTTTCAGCAGGAACTCAGTTCCTGGACCTCTAATTAAATATCACATCATCAGGAACTGAAAATGTACTTTCCATAAGATAAGTTTTATGTTAAAGTCACCTGTGAGTGCCTTTATTTCTAAATACAATATATACATCTATCTCTCCCTCCCTCTCTCTGTTTTATATATATATTTTTTATTTAATTGATCCACCCGCAGACCAGGAGTTCCTGGACCCATTTTTCCAGAAAAATAGTACTGATCAGCAGATCAGAGCTTAGTCAGTGACGTCACCGCTAGAACGCTCAGCACAGCACAGTACAGTGTTCTCTGCGTTAGCGACCCGCAAGGCATCACATCGCTATGGCCCCTACACACGGAGCGATGTAGGGGCATTTTCTAAAGAATCTAGTTAGATTGCTTACAGAATGCCCTGAAATGCCCTATGTGTAGGCATCATTAGTATACGTAACTTGCTGAAAAGATGGAGAGATAGTAAAAGCAGCTTTAAACTGGGAGAAACAAAGTTAAGTTATAAACCAAAGCATAATAATGACATGTCTGGCTCTGCTCCTTCTGAACAAACTGGAAATAAAGAAACCGGTGTTTCGTTCAGATAATAATCTTGATTTAATATGATGCCAACCTTAAAGCAATAATTCTTTCCTGCACATTCACACTAGACATGCCAAGACAAATACGTCAAAGCCTGCTTACTTGTAGCCTCTTCAAGATGCTTGGAACTAATCATTTCCTGGCAGAGAGCCTGGTGCGCATTATATAAGCAATATCCAGTAGGTAGTTTATGCAATGTATTACATAACACACAAATAGAACACTACAAAAATAGCTCCCATTATTAACAAGTGATCAATCATAGGTAATGTGATTAAAATCAGATTAGTGATAAAAGTTGATGGTTGCTTCAAAGCATGACCTTATGTAGAGGTCAGAGAGCATGTCATCACCCAGAGTGCACCTTGGCTGCCCAACAGGCCCATGTATCTGGCTAGCAGGATCAGCACCCTGTGACCTCTAGTAGGGCTGTTCAAGGGCAGCACCTGGCATGTACCCTGCTGTGTGCAAAGCCAGCTGTCAGCTCTCTACTGCTGACAGTACTGCAGCCTCGTGCGACATCACATGTAGGGGTAGCACAGGGATTCAATGATCCCTGTTCCAGCTCTGCTTCAAAATATACTTGTGTCGGAAATGTTGACATGCAAGGGGATTTGGGTGCCGGGGGGGGGGGGGGTGTCACTTTTTCACGTTTTTCGTTTGTTTGGTCATGTGTTTTTGGCTGTGTGTATGACCCTTATGGGCTACCTATTCCCCATGTACCAAAGCTTCCTCTTTCAGGGGAAAGCTGTGGTCCCCGGGGGTGACCCCGAGCCACGAGGCTGAGGGAAACCTATCGAGGGTGGAGGACCCACCCGCTCTAACCCTTCCGGGGGTTGAGGGAAGAGGGTCTCTCTGAGCTTCGGCAAGGAGGACCCACCGATCCCTATTTTCCCCTCTTTTGCCTTTTGGCTGAGAGGGGTCAGGGGAGTAATGGGACCCTTCTCCTTTGGGATAGGGTCCATACATACGTACGCCCCTATGCATGATTTAGGTCACTGAACAGAGTGTTTGGAGCACCACCTCGGGAACCAAAAAGAAAAATCTATAAAACTAATCATAGTTTCGGGCAAGATGCGTTATATCCTGACCTGAGCAAATCTGCAGAATGTTTAAAGAAACTTAGGGCATAAGTTTTCTACTTTCTACATAGAGATTCAAGTGTGTCAGGTGGTCCCAACCAACATTGCATATTGTCACCATTCATTTACAATAACATGATTCATCTGGGTGGGCTGCCCTCTTGCAAGAGCACCTTGAAATTGGGAAGTCTCCCGGATACTGATTGTCAGAGACATTAACGCATTATACAGTGAAAGGAGCAGATCCCTCCAACAGCACAGAATGGTGATGTGGGTTTCCTGATGCAGAATGATTGGTCTGTGGAACACATGCCTCTATATAATACATTCAATACTAGTTTTCTTGTGCAATGAAATCACTTGGATGTAATTGTATAGTAAAGAAGCACAACTTCATGTAGGCAACAGGTCTGTATAGGGGTGAATAGGGGTTGGCCGCTGATGTCATGTGATGTCAGCCGCCCACCCTGACCAGGCCGCAGCACAGCTGCTCTCTCAAGGGATCGCCCAGCATTTTTATGAGGATGCAAATAATACGCTGGGCCTTCTGCTTACGCCCCCTGTCCCTCCCTGTGAAACTCACCAAAGCCGTTGCTCCCAGGGTTTGTGCATGAGCATATTCGCACATTTACAGACCCCGAACATCGGGGAAGGAGCCGAATTCGGACCCGAATGAACGGGCCCCATAGGGCAAATGTCCATGATTTATTAGTTACTGCACATTTTTGTTTCCCACGGCACAAAAACCCGGTATATGGTCACTAGGTCGAGAAAGGGAAGGTCGACAGTCTTTAGGTCGACCACTGAAGGTCGACATGCATTAAGGTCAACATGACTGAAGGTTGACTTGGGGTTAGGTCGACAGGGTCATTATGTTGACACAAGCATTAGGTCGACAGTCAAAAGGTCGACATGGGGTTTTTCACTTTTTCTTTTTAGCCGACATGTGCCGTCAGGCGGTATTCCATGCCCTACCATCCACTAGGTAAAATAGTGTGCTGAGCGTAGCCCGAAGCAAAGCGAGTGTAGCAGTGCACTTTTTTAGTGTCCATGTCGACTGTGTCAACATTCGGGTAAAAAAAAAAGGTGAAAACCCCATGTCCACTTTTTGACTGTCGACCTTCCCCATGTCGGACTGATGACCCTGTCGACCTAACCCCATGTCGACCTTCAGTCATGTCGACCTTCAATGGTCTGGTCGACTTAATGAATGTGGACCTTCCGATTGTCTATCCTATGATCCATACCCCAAAAAAACATAGAACAATGGGGAATCAGAGCAGAAGTGGCTGTGGGAACGTAAAGGTAGCCTCCAGGAAGAAAATACTTTACATTAAATTTTGCTAACCCCCCTCCTCCTAACTAGAAGAACCTGTTACAGTGGCTTCTCCAGGCAAAACTAACTCGTAAGAAGTTTTAAAATATAGAAAAATTTGCAATAAATCTTTAAGTTATACCCCTTTCAAAGTCACACCCGGAATTAGGTCACGGTTTCGTCCGAGAAGCAACCCAGCATTTGCGGTGTGAAAGCTCCACGTCCAGCCTGGCTTATTGCCGGGTCAGTTACGTCACATGAGGGCAGGGCTGAGCGGCGAAGCATCATCGGGGGAGTAGGGGAGAAGGCAGCACTTGGAGCTGCTAATGCTGCCTTCTCCATACTGTGAACAGGACTCGGGTCGCTCAACCTGCGTTACCTATTCACACTGCACCTTGACTCAGGACAGAGCCATGTTTAACCCTGGTCATGTGTGGTGGTGAATCTACTTGCCTGCAGGGCCGGTGCCACCACTAGGCAGCTCTAGGCATTTGCCTAGGGCGCTGGCAACTGGAGGGCGGCAGTTCGCCCCTCACCCCCAGCGAACTGTGTAAAAAAATTGCTGCCCCGGCATCCCTGCAGTGCTGGGGCGGTCAGGGGTGTCCGTGCCGTAGGGGTACCTGCGGCGCCGTCATGTGTATAAAGCTGGCTGCGTCCGGCGGGGTCCCTGTAGTGAATAGCAAATAACTAGCGCTATGCGCGCGGCGCATAGCGCGGCTATTCACTACAGGGACCCCGCCGGCCGCAGCCAGCTTTATATACATGACGGCGCCGCAGGTACCCCTACGGCACGGACACCCCTGACCGCCCCAGCACTGCAGGGACGCCGGGGAAGCAATTTTTTATACAGGTACCACCCCCCCCTCCCCCGACACTGGGGCGCCCCCACCCCGACTCGCCTGGGGCGCTCCGGTGCCTTGCACTGGCCCTGCTTGCCTGTTCTTTATTTTCTTTTCTTGCCTTTCCATGAATATAAGAAATACACGGCTTAAGGAAATAGCTGCTTACTACACACTTCTATAAGCCTTCCCCACAATTCAAGTCCCTGATAATCAGTATAGACCTGATGTGCAGCTCATGTGCTACTCCATCGCTATAGGCTAGTATGCAGAAAGTCTACAATTCCTCAAGGAGCAAAAACAAGATTTCAGAGCTTGACTATGGCAATGGCACCTAACACCGTCTTCAGATAGCATTAGCCCACTGAGCCCCACACCATCCTATAGTAGTCACTACTACATTCATAAAAGCATGGTAAAACTGCTGCTATAAGCGGCATAAGTTGTAGTATTAGGGTTTGTGCGACAGTTGCTTTCAGGAAAGAAGTCCCGTCACTGGAGTAGGGATATAGGGGGAAATTTACTAAAGGAAATTTGTAAAAAATAGGTGTATTTGTATTTAGAAATACACTTATTTTTTACATTTAGGGGGAAATTTACTAAAGGAAATTTGTAAAAAAAATAGGTGTATTTGTATCCAGAAATACACTTATTTTTGACATTTTATCCCGAAAAAACGTCAATTCGTAGTTGTATTGATGTGCTATCAATACGAATACGAATTGCCGTATTTTCGGCATAGTAAATGTCAAAAATAAGTGTATTTCTGGATACAAATACACCTATTTTTTTTTACAAATTTCCTTTAGTAAATTTCCCCCATATTATTTAGGGATATGTGTGCCTGCCTCAACAAATCATGGAGCGTAAGCGCATAATTTGCCTGGGGTCATTGTGAATATTTACAGATGTTTCAGTGATAAAGACAATTATGATAGTACCCAATTAGGACTTTAATATGTATAAATAGATGTATATTTTTTTTAAAGTTTTTCTGTATTTTGGTATTAAGTTGTCCCTTCCGGTAGCCAGACCCAGTCGGAACCTACAGCCGCCTCATTGCTGCCACAGCTTGGCTTACAAAGAGGTTTATTTACTAAGATGGGAGTTCTTTTGAAGATAGGATGTTGCCATGGGCAACCAATCAGATTCTAACTATTATCTTCTAGAAGCTGCTAAATAAATAACAAGTAAATTGTGATTGATTGCCCATATCAACATCCCATCTTCAATAGAATTCTCATCTTAGTAAATAAACCCTAAAAGAAAAGGATGGCTGGGCAAAGGTACCAATACACCAAGAGTTAGTGGCTTGTGATTGGTGACATTGTTTACTCTTTCAAAATTGATGAATTAAACAAATTTGATGGCTCAATCTAGTGGGATTAGCACCCTAATAAAAACAATCACCTGTTTGGAAGGGATGCTTCAATACAAGGGTTTTACAATTTATTTTTGCTTAGTTCTTTTCAGTTAATAATTGAGAATACATCTAGCACCTAGAAGAAACCAGTAAATAGGTTATTCGTGCAATTGAGATGAATAACGGAATTACTGCAATAGGCATATAGTGGGTTAAACATCCAAGGCTGTGTGGACCTTAAAGAAGCATGTGACTCGGCATCCAATAAGGATGCACATGATGGTAAAGTTAGCTGGGGATAGTAGCTGCAGGAAGAGGTGGAGTCTTCCTCTTTTTTCCTGAGTTTCCCGCCCTTCATCCTTTTCTTTGATGGTGGGTGGGTGCTTAATTGTGTTGGCTCTTTCCCGGGAAAGAATGGCAGGTTAATTGATTTAAGGTATTCGTTAAATGATGATTCGGTGTATATAGTTGTTTTTCGGTGCATTCACCTTCCACCTGGCCCACCACCTGGTGGGCAGTCAATGTACAGTAGAAGGCTTAGTGGATATCACTTGTTGTTAGAGTATTGGTTAATTATGTAGGTGTGGGTGGAGCTTAAATAGTTAGCCGTTCTTTCTTGGCTTAGTAGTAGTAGTACGTCATATTTATTTATGTTTAACCCCTTCCCGACATTTGACGTACATTTACGTCATGGTCGGGAAGTACTTCCCGACACATGGCGTAAATGTACGTCATGGCTTCTAACTGTCACTGCGTCTATAGATGCAGTGACAGTTAGGTGATGTCTGCTGTCCCTGACAGCAGACATCCCCCCTCGCCGCCCAGGGGGGGCAGGGGTGCCCCCCCCGGTCGGCGATCGCTGTGATTGGCTGTTCAAATCTGAACAGCCATTCACAGCGTTTCCTGTGTTACCGGCGGCTAAGCCGCTCGGTAACACAGGGATCGGTGGTGATCGGTGCTGTCAAGTACAGCACCGATCACCACCGATGTGCAGCCCCCCCCCTCGCACCCGCCAGGCACTCACCCGGCAGCAGCAGCAGCTCCCCCGGCTCCCCCGGCAGCAGGCAGCTCAGCGCAGCAGCGCTGCCCTCCTCCCCCCTCCCCCCTCCCCCCCGCAGCAGCAGCAGCAGCATCAAGCTGCACAGTAAAAATAAATATGTGTACTGAATAAATATATATATATATATACACACACATATATATATATATATATGTGTGTGTATATATATGTATATATATATACACACACATATATATATATATATGTGTGTGTGTGTGTGTGTGTGTGTGTGTGTGTGTGTATATATATATATATATACATATATATGTATATATATATATATATATATATATATATATATACATACACACATATATATATATATATATATATATATATATATATATATATATATATATATACTGTATATAGAAAGATATTCCCGACATATGACGTATATATACGTCATGGTCGGGAGGTACTTCCCGACCGAAGACGTATATATACGTCATGGTTTTAAACTGTCACCGCGGTGACAGTTTGGAGATGTCTGCTGTCCCTGACAGCAGACATCCCCCCTCGCGGCGATCGCTGCGATTGGCTGTTCAAATGTGAACAGCCAATTGCAGCGTTTTCTGTGTTACCGGCGGCTAAGCCGCTCGGTAACACAGTGATCGGTGGTGATCGGTGCTGTTAAGTACAGCACCGATCACCACCGATCGCCAGCCCCCCCATCCCACCCGGCAGCCCCCCCTCCCTCCCACCCACCCGGCTGCCGCAGCGCCAGCACCCCTCCCAACCCCCCACCAGCCGCAGCGCCAGCCCCCCTCCCAAAGCTGGTGACCAAAATGGGGTCACATGTGGGGGGGTTCCACTGTATTGGTGCTTCGGGGGTCTTGCTAATGCGACATAGCACCCACCATTCATTCCACCACCAAATATCACTCCTTCCCTTCTGAGTCCTGCCATGCACCCAACTGGTATTTTTTGGTCACATGTGAGGCATTGCCATACTCGGGAGAAATTGGGGCACAGATTTTGGGGTGCTTTGTCTCCTTCATTCCTTGTGAAAATGAAAAATTTTGAGCCAGATCTGCATTTTTGTGTAAAAAATTACATTTTTTACACAAAAATGCAGATCTGGCTCAAAATTTTTCATTTTCGCAAGGAATGAAGGAGACAAAGCACCCCAAAATCTGTGCCCCAATTTCTCCCGAGTACGGCAATGCCTCACATGTGACCAAAAAATACCATTTGGGTGCATGGCAGGACTCAGAAGGGAAGGAGTGATTTTTGGATTTTGCAGCACAGATTCTGGTTGAATGACCCCTGAAGCAGTGTTCCCTCTAAGCTGTGCGCGTGTGCGCGCGCACACAACTCGCCAAGCCCGCGCACAGACATTACAACTGAGCGCACAAAGGTTAAAATCTTGTTTAGTGTGCCACAAGCTTAATAAGGTTGAAAATCACTGCTATAGCCTATATGTGCTGGTGTGTGAAGTCTGTAAACATTCAAATTGCTTTATTAACTCAACAGAACTCGAAACCTAGGCCTTTATATGTTGTGTGATGCACAAAAATTTAAATTTCCTTCCAAAGTTGCACAGCCAATATCTTTTGCCGCACACAGCCTTCGTAAAATTAGAGGGAACATTGCCCTGAAGCACCCATACAGTGGAACCCCCCCACAAGTGACCCCATTTTGCAAACTACACCCTTCAGGGAATTCATCAGGGGGTATAGTGTACATTTCAAACCCCCAGGGGTTTCACCAATTTTGATACAACTGAGCTGTGAAAATGAAAAATTAAATTTTTTCATTTTCACAGCCCAGTTGTATCAAAATTGGTGAAACCCCTGGGGGTTTGAAATGTACACTATACCCCTAAATGAATTCCCTGAAGGGTGTAGTTTGCAAAATGGGGTGACTTGTGGGGGAGGTTCCTAACTTTTAGCACTTATGGTGCCTAGAAACCTACATGGTGCCTAAAAAAAAATCTCATAAAAAGGAGGCTCCAAAATCAAGTAGGTGCTCCTTCTATTATGAAGCCTGTGGTTTGGTCACCATGCACACTAGGGCCACATATAGGATATTTATGAAAACAAAAGAATTGGGGGAATCAATTTTTAGTCACATTTCTCTAGTAAAATCTACTGTATTCGTTAGAAAAATGTATTAAAATTGAAACTCTGCAAAAAAAAAAAGAAATTTTGAAATTTCACCGACACTTTGTTTTAATTCCTGTGAAACACATAAGGGTTAACAAACTTCCAAAATGCTGTTTTGAATACTGTGAGGGGTGCAGTTTTTGAAATGGTATCATTTATGGGGGTGTCTCACATACAAGTCCCTCAAAGTCACATCAGAACTGAACTGGTCCCTAAAAAAATCAGTGTTTGAAATTTTCTTGAAAATTTGAGAATTTGCTATTCATATTGTAAGCCTCCTAGTGTCCAAAAAAATGAAAAGGATGTTGAAATAATGATTGCAACATAAAGTAGACATATGGTCTTTGTTAGTTATTAACTATTTTGAGTGGTATGTTTATTTGTCTCACAAGCAGAAAATGTGACATTTTGCAAATTGCAAAATTTTCCATTTTTTCACGACATTTTGGTATTTTTCACAAAAAAACACAGACTGTATCAACCCAAATTTACCACTAATTTGAAGTACAATGTGTCACGAGAAAACAATCTCAAAATCACTGGGATAAGTAAAAGCAAAAAAAAGTTATCCCCACTTAAGTGAAACATGTCAGATTTGAAAAAAATGGCTCTGTCAGGAACGCAAAAACTGGCTCTGTCAGGAAGGGGTTAAAGTAATTGTGCCCCTAGCATGATCATGCCACTGATCCGACACTAACTCTACCTTCTACTAGGGGTATAATTGGTGTTTAGTTTGTTAGTTAGTTGTCTTGTTATTCCTGGATTGGATTTGTGGGGCACTTGGCTGGCTCTTTGCTGTGCTGAATTTCAGGGAAGCACAGATTTCCTGATCCACAAATACGTAAAACCAATCTTGTGACTAATCCTATAAATAGAATGCTTCAGACCTTATTTTTCTACAACATTGTTAATGTTACTGTAGAGCCGGATGTGTAAATTGCTCCCCACTCTGTTTAATCTGACTTCATAGCAGACATTTATCTCAGTCTGCGGCATTGTCCCATGACTGCAAGGAATAAAGTAGTCTTTTGTGCATGGCCTACATTCCAAGCCAAAAAGCATAAATCCAGACAGGGCCATGAGAAATTTTTATCAGAACATGTGATAATTTTACACCATGATTGTTATATAAACGTTTGGTGTTTTGTGGCTCATGACTAATATTTAAAACTCAGAATTAGAATACTATATTATACACAGCAATACTTTCCTTAAGATCTGCACACACCTTGTGTTTGTTTACTCCTTAAACCAGGGGTGGTCAAAGCATTGACCAATTGATCATGGCAGAACACTGATTCTTATTGGCTAGCTGCACTAAACTAAAGCTGCTGCTGGTTGAAGCTAATGTGTTTTATCATTGTAGGGGCCAATGTGTAAGATTTTCCCTATGGGGGTCAATGTGTGAGTTTGGCAGGATAGTTCCCACGCCCCTTGCCTCTAATGCTGGCCACACATCAGACCAACTTTCCTCCAACCATCCAACTAGTTGGTTGGATGGAATAAAAACCTGGTACTGGATAGGAGCAAATGTCATTTGTAATTAAGTAATTTGTTTCCCAAATCGGAAAATGGACAACAACTGTCACTCAGACAATGTACTGTAGTTGGACCTATTTGATTTAAACAATTTCCCTGAATGTTTTTGTCCATTCTCCTGAGTTTGTGAGCAAATTGCTTATTGGCATTTGCCCCATACAGTACCAGATTTTCAGTCCAACCAAACAACTAGTTGGATGGTTGGAGGAAAGTTGTTCTGATGTGTCCCATTTTAGGTGCATCACATCCATTTTTTTGGCCTACTTGGAAGATTTTTAAAAAAACCGGTTCCGCTTTTACAGTTGATCACGGAGTCCAAAAGCATGCCTTAGGCATTGAGGGGCAGATTAATACCCCTTTTACACCGCCGAAAAATCCGGGTCAGCGGCGGGTCAGACCCGGATCTTCGGCGGTGTAAATCCCTAACGCCGTGTCCCTTTACACGGGACTTCTACCCAGGTCCTGACCTGGGTAGAACACGGCTAGGACCTGGGTAGAGGGCGGTGTAAATGGGAACGCCGGGTCGGATGACCCGGCTCCCATTTACATGAATGGGGAACGTCCAACCTGCGGACCGCAGCGTCCGCAGGTTGGACGGATTGTCAGTCTGACACTGACAGCCGGCGCTGCTGTCTGCTATACTCTGCAGACAGCAGCGGGGGAGGGAGGTGAACGGATGCCTGTGTGCGGCATCCATTCACCACCTGTCCAATGGCGGGGTGGTGCACGTGGGGACTGGGGGCAGCCTAGCAGCTTACCTTAGTGCTGGGCTGCCCCCAGCAGCGTTCCGGGTATGGCGGCGTCGATCGGCACTTGAAGATGACTTTGCGCTGTCATCTTCAAGCGCCGGGAAGGGGCGGGAGGCGGGTGCGGGCGTTTAAGCCCGTCCGGTGTAAATGCCCCTAAACGCCGGGTCGCACCCGGCTTCAACCAGGGTCCAAAAAGCCGGGTGCGACCCGGCGTTTTGGTCTAAAAGGGGTATTATTAAGCTTGGAGAAGAGATAAACTGGAGATAAAGCGGAGAAAAGGTAAAAGAAGATAAAGCACCAGCCAATCAACTCCCAACTGTCTTTTTCAAACACAGCTGATTGGCCGGTGCTTTATCTCCTTTTACCTTTTCTCCGCTTTATCTCCAGTTTATCTCTTCTCCAAGCTTAATAAATCTGCCCCTAAGTTCTAGATATTTCTGCAGTGCTTCCTATTACATGAATCTTGAGGGACTGGGCAGTTTGATAAGGTCTATAGTATGTGTCTTATGGACATCTCTCCAGGGTCTGCTGATAATGTCTTCTGCACACACATGGTGCCATCTTGCCTTTGTGTTTTGAGCACCTCGGTACTTCACTGCTGTGTAGTCCTTAGAGCCACGGAGGCCCTGTCTCATGTTATATAACACTGCATTTACATGACGGTCCTTTTAGTGTGTGTCCTGCTTTACCACCACTACCTGTTATTTTATTTATTTATTAACAGTTTCTTATATAGCACAGCAAATTCTGTTGCATTCTGTTATTTTTACTGTGAGTATTAGTCTGCACATCTGCAGACTGTAATAAACTTGAAACCCAGGATAAGATGTCATATACTGATTCCACTAGTGTCTACTCTTGTCCTACCTGTCTATTCCAAAAATACCCAACAATCAGAATGGAGGCTTTCCCTCACTTGTGCCATCATTTCCTCATTGCCACAAGGGCACAAAACCGCTGGGTCCAGCCGTCCCACTGCTGATTTTGGTCTTATGACTTAAACTTGTCTGTTGACTTACAAGTTGCAGGAGACTCAACTGTAACTCAACCTGGGGCGCTGGATCAATGGGAAAGTAATGGACTTTAAGGGGGAAATTTACTAAAGGAAATTTGTAAAAAAAATAGGTGTATTTGTATCCCGAAAATACAGCAATTCGTATTCATATTGATAGCACATCAATACGACTACGAATTGCCGTATTTTCGGGATAGTAAATGTCAAAAATAAGTGTATTTCTGGATACAAATACACCTATTTTTTTTTTCAAATTTCCTTTAGTAAATTTCCCCCTAATTCGCTAGTTTGACGTGTAGATTCTTCTTCTAAATGTCAGAATCAATTCAAAATATGTGAGAGAGAGAGAACATGCAGATCCTCCTGTAATACTGCTTTAAACGGTAAACGCCTCAGATCAGGTCATAGATATACAGATAAGTAATCAGAAATAGAATAGGGAAGGTTCTCTTAATTGGCCATTTACAAAGAAATGACACAAATGGGCATATAACATATATAAATGTTATTAATCAGTCAAGATTTCCGGGGTAGTCCCCCTTTGTGGTTACTCACAATTTTCACCAGGTGAGTAGAACGCATCTACTGGGTCTGTTACATCAATTGCTGTAGTCCACGGAAATCTTCACAGATTAATAACATTTATTTATGTTATATGCCCATTTCCATAATTTCTTTATGAGTGGCCAATTGAGAATACCTTCCTTCCCCGTTCAATTTCTGATTACTTATCTATCGCCTGATCTGAGGCGTTTACCATTTAACTCTTTGAGTGCCAAAGTGAGAGATACCCAAAATATACTCTAAAAATGCCAGCGTCGCTCACATTTGTTATATGAATTCAAATAAAATGCATTGTGTAGAAAAAAAAAAAAGATTTTATTTTTTCTACATAAGGTAAACATTACAGGTCATTATGATGAATAAAAATGTTGGTACTTGTGGAGTATCACGGCTCCCATCGTATGGCATCGTATGCCATATGTAGTGGCATACGATGGCATACGATGCGATGCGATGTTTTACCGATTTTTGAGCATTTTTGCTCAAAAATCGTATGCCATCGCATGGCATCGTATGCCATATGTAGTGGCATACGATGTCATACGATGCGATACGATGTTTTACCGATTTTTGAGCAAAAATGGTCAAAAATCGGTAAAACTTCGCATGGCATCGTATGCCATCGATGCGATACAATGTTTTACCGATTTTTGAGCATTTAGCTCAAAAATCTTATGCGATCGCATCGGATGCCATACGATGGCATCCGATGCGATGGCACCTGATTTTGCACTGAAATGCATCAGAATGCATTGAAATGTGTATTAAAGTAGTGAAATGCCCCCAAATGCCATTTTTCATAGTGCACCACCCCCACTATCAACGTCAACCTGAAGCGTGGCGAGCGCAGCGAGCCCGCGAGGGGCGGCGGTACGCGTCCTACGACCTTTTCATACCCCCATTATCCACGTCGGCGTGGAGTTGAGAATAGAATAGTGTGGCGAGCGCAGCGAGCCACCGACCCCGAAGCGTGGCGAGGGGATGCGGATACCTGTAAAGCCCGCGAGGAGACGCGTATAGCTGTGAAGGTATCCGCGTCCCCTCGCGGGGCTCGCCACGCTTCGGGCTCGGTGGCTCGCTGCGCTCGCCACACTATTCTATTCTCAACTCCACGCCGACGTGGATAGTGGGGGTATGAAAAGGTCGTAGGACGCGTACCGCCGCCCCTCGCGGGCTCGCTGCGCTCGCCACGCTTCGGGTTGACGTTGATAGTGGGGGTGGTGCACTATGAAAAATGGCATTTGGGGGCATTTCACTACTTTAATACACATTTCAATGCATTCTGATGCATTTCAGTCCAAAATCGGGTGCCATCGCATCGGATGCCATCGTATGGCATCCGATGCGATCGCATACGATTTTTGAGCTAAAATGCTCAAAAATCGGTAAAACATCGTATCGCATCGTATGACATCGTATGCCACTACATATGGCATACGATGCCATTCGATGTTTTACCGATTGTTGACCATTTTTGCTCAAAAATCGGTAAAACATCGTATCGCATTGTATGACATCGTATGCCACTACATATGGCATACGATGTTATGCGATGGCATACGATTTTTGAGCAAAAATAGTCAAAAATCGGTAAAACATCGCATCGCATCGTATGCCACATGCGATGCGATGCGATTTTTAGCATACGATCTGCATACGATGCAGGTCGTGGGAGCCGTGATACTCCACAAGTACCAAAATGTTTGCTTGTCAATTCTCACAATTATTTTGACAAATTCTCCCTTAGCACTCAAAGGGTTAAAGCAGTATTATTGGCTCCCAACAAAATTAACCCTAGAATGAATGTGCGTGCATGCAGATGTGGTAGGGAATATAGATTGTAAGCCCCACTGGGGCAGGGATTGAATGTTCAGATATTCTCTGTAAAGCCCTGCAGAATATGTGTGCGCTATATAAATAACTGGTAATAAATTAATAAATTACAGGAGGATCTGCATGTTATCTCTGTGGGGGAGATGCACTTACATTCGCACTGATATGTGCTTTTTATCTCCAATTTATCGCTTCCTTTCCGCATTGTTCATATTTTCAACTTCTCTTAATGCTCTAAAGTTTTTTCTTCCGCAAAGACTTTGCGGTATCTGCACACTGGTGCGATGTCCGGAGTCATACTTTTTGTCAACTGCGAAAGCACCCGCTATGTAATTTTCAGAAATGCGCAGGAGATTCTTCCGGACGCCACTGCCTGTTTAAGGAGCATGCCAGTGCCTCATATCCCCATGCTCATCTCCCTTCACTCACCCAGTTCCTCATACCTCCCTGCCCACCTCCATTGACCCACCTATAAATGCCAGTGCACACACACACCTTATAAAGAAAATTAAAATCGCGACCCTCAGGTGGCGATTACTTTTAGTGGGGGACAGTCCGCGGCGCGCCTCTGAGCATACAGCAGACACGGTAAAGCTGTATGCTCCTATAGGAGACAGCACCGTTACTAAAAACAAAGGAATGAGGAAGTACAAGGATCGCACTTCCGCAAAACAAGGAAAGAGCATACCCAAAACTGGTAACGGAGCCGCTACAGATAGGAGAACGCAGTGGTATGCCTTAGTGCATCCTGCCCTCTATCTCTTACATATTTCGAATCGACACGTCAAGCTAGGGAAGTAAAGTCCATTACTTTTACATTGTTCTAGCGCCCTAGATGGATTTACAGTCCGTTTTCCCCCAGTTTCATATGCCCAGCAGTGCGATGCCACACTCCAATCTGTTCACAGACCCAGGGCTGCTCATTTGTGCTGATGGCATCACACACAATCTCTCCCCCCTTTATTGTTTGGTAATACTGTTCCTGGCTGCACTGGGCTCTGGCACGAGGTGACATAACCTTTCCAGCCCTTATTTTATACCTGGAAAGGACTGTTTTCCTGCAAGTAGGTCAATGACATGGAATTGGACCAGTCACAAGCTGAAATAAATGTCCTGGCATGCCAGTGACCTAGATAGGCATGTCTTCATACAGTTCACACCCACTTATTACAAAACTGGCTTCAACATGACAATGTTCATTTAATTCTAAGAAAATTAGAAAATGTTACCATGTGGTTAGAACAAATAGTCTGAATGTTGACAAGTATCGGTCTAACCCCAGACAACCTTCCTTTATGTCTACAAGTAATAAAAATATATTACCTCACACACCAGTTAATAAATACTGTGTGGCATGACATAAGAAAACATCAACAATACAGTTGCTTTAGTACTCTGCCAGACCTGCCACCAACAGGCAGCTGAGGAATCCATGTTGTTGTCTGAACCAGTATACAACCAATCAGTTTATTAGAAGTCGATGACATCAATGAGGCAATAGACTATCCATAAGGTTGTAAAATAGGCCACATATGAAAGGCAATTTCATCTCTTGCCATTCCCAAAGTGATAAATTGTCATAGAACTAGTGTGTCTAAAGCTGGGTACCTATTGTGCCAATCTCTCGGCTCATTGGATTAAACACTCCAATCCCTTGAGCATTTATCCGTTCAGCATGACCCCCTGTGACCATCATACACACTGAGCTAGAAATAGCTCAGGTAATGATGTATGTTCTACTATGGGATCAAGAGATCGGCATCTGACATGTTAAGCTGCACATAAAATGCGACCCCCAATCTAATAGTTGCATGAGGTCGACCCAGTAATTGGTGCGATGTGAAAGGGGTTCCCGGGTCCAGCAAACTGGTAGCAACACGGCAATTTGAACCGGTAAAAAAGTAGGGTTCTTACCGGTTTGTTGCTGTGTTGCTTTGAGGTGTGAATGGGTTAATCGGGTTGAGCAACCCGTTTCCCGTTCACACTATGGAGGAGGCAGTGCCTGGAGCAGCGCCAGCTCTAAGCGCTGCCTCCTCCCCCACCCCCGATGACGCTCTGCCATTCTGCCCCCCAGCCCCGCATGTCATCAATATTGTCGGTTTTGCTGAATTGATCTGAACAGCGCAAAATGCAGGTTCGCACGGGACTGAACTGTTTCAAAGTCTCTACATTTACATTACATTAAAGTAAAATGAAATGAAACAAAAATATATAAAAAATAAAAAGAAATGGACAGACTTTTTTTCTAAAAAAAAGCTGTAAACAAAAGTGGGCCATTTTGCCTTATTTTGATTTCTATTTACTTTTATTTTTACTTATTTTCGGTTCCTTTTTTTTTTTTTTACTGTATTATCTGTTATAGTCTATTTCTCTATTCATTTAACCCTAAAAAAAGGTGCGGTTATATGGAATTCCTTGAAATATTAAGTATCCCCTAAATCTGGGATGGGAAACCTTCGTCCCTCCAGCTATTGTTGAACTACACATCCCAGCATGCCCTACAACAGTTTTAGCATGGCCAAATAGCAAAACTGTAGCAGGGCATGCTGAGATGTGTAGTTCAACAACAGTTGGAGGGCTGAAAGTTCCAATCCCTGCCCTAAATGTAAGAATTTGTGCTGCTTTTCTATCTGTCTACACGGTGAGGTATGATGGCCCAACAGATGGGATTCCGATGGTCAGTATACCGACATCGGAATCCTGAACACCATTACTCAGGCAGAGGAGCGAGCACAAAGTAGCCCCTTGCAGGCTTGCGGGGCTCGCTGCCCTTGCCACAGGCTCTATTCTCCCTCTATTCTCCCTCTATGGGGGTCATAAACCCTCAAGAGGGAGAATAGCCCCTGTCAGTCAGGGTTGCAAAAGCAGCACCCCATGATTAATAAGCATGCTGCTAAACTGTGAAATATGTTGAACCTCTGAAAGCTTAGCTTTCAGGAGCTTCTGCTGATACCTAACCAACTAACGCCATTTTTAGATGGCATTAGTCACTGTACTCTGTGGGTTATATTTCACTGAGATTTTTAAGGTGAGGGATTTAAAGGGTTAGCGATCAATTTACATACTGCATTGACAGCCTCCAGTGTTTTATTCATAAATTATTCAACCTATCATTAGAAGCTATAGTTGGATAGGCTACAGTCTCATGAAAATTCAATCAGTCCAAGAGACAATGGGGGTTATTCTGGTTCACCAACAAAATCAAATTCCTTGTCAAATGGACAAAACCATGTGCACTGCAGATGTAACTTGTGCAGAGGTAATTAGATTTGGGTGGGGTTTTACTTCAAAGTGGGATCTATATTGCAGTGTAAAAATAAAGCAGTCAGTATTTTCCCTGAACAGAAACAAAATAACTCACCCAAATCTAACTCATGTTACATCTGCCCCACCTGCAGTGCACATGGTTTTATCCATTGGAGAAGGAATTTGCCTTTGCGAGTGAACCAGAATAAGGGCCAATGCTTATAGATCCATGTCATATATTTAGCAGCACTTCCAGAGCATATATCATTTAATTCCAGTTGGAATGATATGAAAGAAACACGGACTTAAATACAAAAGGTGTCGGGAACAGGGGTGCATGCCAAATAAATCATGGGAACGTGCTTCCAAAGAGACTATAGTATTTGTCTGAGTAGGTCTTAAATGTGCATGGCTATTACTAAATATGTTCAAACATTGGGCCAAATATATGGGGTGACATTCTATGGGATGAAATAATCTGACTTTGGCGAATTTTATCGCAAAAACGTCCGTTTTCGCACTTTTTCCCTAATTCGCATATTTAATGAGATGCGAAAATCGCCAAAAAGTGCGGTTTTGCGAAATCGCACTTTTTAAAAGTGCGATTTTTAGTTTTCGCCAGAACTCGCATCCAGATGTTTTCACATTGAACAGTATACAATTCGCATATTTAATGAGATGCGAATTTGAAAAATGTGTCTAAAAATCTCAAAAAAAATCAGACCAGGTTCTGATATGCGAATTGGCCAGAACCCTGCACAGATCATAGAGATCTGTGCAGGGTTCTGGCCAATTCGCATATCAGTGTGTTAAAAAATGTGGAAAAGTGTTTTTTTGACAAAAAAATAGCGTGGGGTCCCCCCTCCTGAGCATAACCAGCCCCGGGCTCATTGAGCCGGGGCTGGTTCCAAAAATACGGGGGACAAAAAGCATAGGGGTCCCCCGTATTTCTGAAACCAGCCCCGGACTCTTGGACCGGTCCTGGTTCCAAAAATACGGGGGACAAAAAATCTGGGGGTCCCCCGTATTTTGAAACCAGCACCGGGCTCCAACAGAACAAAAAATCGCACATTTCCTTAAATTCGCACATTTTCATGCCTAAAATGTGCACATTTTCATGCCTAAAATGTGCACATTTTCATGCCTAAAATGTGCACATTTTCATGCCTAAAATTCGCACATTATCGCACCTAATCGCACTTTTTTCTCAGAGATTCGCATGTCATTAAATATGCGAAAAACTGCCAAAAAATGCGATTTTAAAAAGTGCGATTTGGTGCGAATTTTAGACATGCCTAAAAATCGGAACCCATAGAATGTCACCCATTAAGTCTTAACAAGTGATAAAGTAGAGAGTGATAAAGAGTGATACAATACCAGCCAATCAGCTCCTAACTGTACAGACAATGTAATGGGCGGACTGCACGGAGAGTGTAATAGTCAGCATTACTGCCTCACAGCACTGAGGTCATGGGTTTGATTCTCACCATGGCCCTAACTGTGTGTAGTTTGTATATTCTCCCTGTGTTTGTGTGGGTTTCCACTAAGTGCTCCGGTTTCCTCCCACAATCCCAAAATACACTGGTAGGCTAATTGGCTCCCAACAAAATTAACCCTATGAATGTGTGTACATGTGGTAGGGAATATAGATTGCAAGCTCCACTGGGGCAGGGAGTGATAAGAGTGTTCAAATAGTCTCTGCAAAGCGCTGCGGAATATGTGTGCGCTATATAAATAACTGGTAATAATAACTACCATGTTACAGGCTGTGTTGGAGAAATGATAGTTAGGAGCTTTATTATTCTCAATTTTATCACTTGTTAATACTGAATACATCTGGCCCACTATCACCGACAGTATCAAGTGTTACATAGAAAATATAGGCAGCTAAAAACTCTATTCCATCTAGTCTGCCCTTTTTGTTTTCTATAGGTAACCTCAATATTGTTTTATCCTTAAGGCCCCCATACATTAGTCCAACTTGTCCTAAGGACAAGTCGGACCTGATTTCCCCCTGCAGCTCCCCGGGAGGGGGACACACGATTAGGCACTTGATGTGCCAAGTTTTGCATATGATACATTGCATGCAATGTATCATATGCAACTCCCGGGAAGTTGCAAGGTGGAAGGAGCAGGGGGTGGGGGACATCGAGGTGGCGGGCATGGGCCACTGCGAGGCGGCTGGCGTGGGATGCTGCTAGAAGGGCAGAGGCAGCGGGCAGGAGATGCTGTGGGGGACAGTAACACAGAGGCGGCAGTAACGTAGAGTCGGGAGCTGTCAGTACTGAAAAAAAAGCCCATACAATGAATGGGC
This sequence comes from Crinia signifera, assembly GCF_055691185.1. NCBI lineage: Eukaryota > Metazoa > Chordata > Amphibia > Anura > Myobatrachidae > Crinia > Crinia signifera. The sequence continues at coordinate 45,982,018 of NC_139224.1, read as the reverse complement.
AGCCTGTCATTGGCTGAGCGCACTCTCAGCCAATTGCTGACTGGCTAAGAGAGTGCTCAGCCAATCACAGGCTGCCCATTCATTGTATGGCAGGGTTGCCGACCCTCCCGGAATTACCGGGAGGATCCCGAAAATCGGGTCCTCCTCCCGGCCCCCCGGAAAGGTGGGCAACCCTCCCGGGTACCGGGGGGACCCCCACGCCACCCCCCGATTGCGGCGTCTTCCCCATACCTTTTGGATTGAAATCGTCAATCCGCGGGTCTCAGAGGAGGGGGTGGAGCTAAAATTGTGTCATTTTAGCCCCGCCCCCTCCACGGAGATCCGTGAATTGGGGGTTTTAACATCCTGTGGGCGGGGCTTAATGATGTAAAGCTCAAGCCCCGCCCCCCGAACTGCAGCTGGAAGTCTCCTCTCCGGACTTCTCCCGGAGAGGAGACAGAAAAAGTCGGCAACCCTGTTGTATGGGCTTTTTTTCCCCAGCGCTGACAGCTCCCGGCTGCCCCTGCACGGCTCTCCGTTACTGCCCCCTCTGTGTCCCTCCCAAAGTCCGCTGCCTCTGCCCAACTAGTAGTATCCCCCGCCACCCTGCTCCCTCCACCTGCCCGGAGCACTGACAGCTCCCTGCTCCGGCTCCCCCTGCCCGATTTCACTGCCCGATCCATTTTAATGTAGTGAAATCAGGACCAAATCACATAGTGCATGGGGGCCTTTAGTACTTTGTAAGGGTATCCTTATGCCTCTCCCTAAAATATTTAAATAATTATATTGTCTTGGAATATAAGATTTATATACACAGTAGAATTGCTGTGTAAAATAATAAACATTCCTTGATACATAATGTATTGCACCTTGACCATCATCCAACTAAATAGCAGGCAGGAAAGGTATAGCAGTCACTGTGGCAGCAATAAATACTTTTTGCAGGGGTCATTAACATGTAGAATATCCTGCGGAGTGGTGTGTACATATATATGCAGACTCAACTAAAGGACTTTGTTCTGATCACTTTGTAGAGTTTTTTTATGGACAAAGCCAAAGGTTCTTTTCAATAGATAAGATCTACGGATTCCAGGTCTATACTTGTTCATTACAGCCCTTACCTGCTTTACAAGTTTACATTGCAACCAAACAATAATAGTCATTTAGCATTTTAAAACAACAGAATAAAACAGCAAAAATAATGAGTTGACAAGAGTGCAATAGAGTGTGAGCTCTGCAGGCGAGTTTTTTTTACTGCTAACATGGGATATTGCTCACGACTAATTATAAGTAGCAAACATCTTCAGCGTGGCTGGCTGGGGGGGGGGGGGGGTAAGACCATCGGATCACCACTGAATGTTTAACATTCAATGCCGGTAAACATCGTCATGCCTCAGTAGAATGGTAAAACTACTAACATTAAAAAAAATCATTGATGGTTGTTAAATATCACAATGCAATGTCCATCCATTATAGTATGAAAATCATATTGAGTACTAAAATTGTAAAATACATAAAAAAGCATATCTATTTCATATAGACAAACATGCACAAAAAAAGAAAAGAAAAAGAAATTGCACAAGAAAAAACACTTTAACCTCTACAGGAAAAAACACATTGGCCCCCACAGAAAAATATATACAAACATAGTGGCCCTTACTAAAACAATAAAAAAGAAGAAAGAGGGGAAAAAAAGTAACTTGTCCATTTAAAATTGAAGTGGCACTTACCTATGTCCTGCTGCGGAAGTGGGTATTCCAGCAAAGATTTCAGCATTTCTGGAATATCTAGAAATCCCCGTATAGTGTCAGTTTTGGACATTGTTGATGATAGCATTCCTGCACTCCACTAGTTGCTTGGGATTGTATGAGACAAGAACTAGAAGGGAGCCTTGGACTATTAACCTCAATTAATCTCCAATAGCTGTGTATGGGCGTGTTTGTGTGTGCCAGGCACAGAGCTTTGAGCCAATAGTAAGACAGATAAATGAATCAGTTACCTAATCAGAAAGAGGAAGTTTTGTTTGCAGAAGGGAGTGAGTGAAAAGGGACAGTGCGTAAACACAGATAACTCTTCTGCTGCATGTACAGCAACTGTATATGGGAAAGAACACTATGTTTTACACACCAAGCAATGTTAGTAGACAGACTCATTATAGTAGGGATGGACATCGGAATCCCACTATCAAATGATGTCTAATGTTTAACATTTGATAGCTGTAAACATTGGAATGCCAATCTAATTAATATAGACACACATGCACAAAAAAAAAATTACACAAGGAAAAAACATTTCTACAGGAAAAAAAAAAAATGGCCCCCCACAGAAAAATAAATACACACATAGTAGGCCTTACTAAAAACTAGAGATGTGCAGACTCGGATTCCAGAGATCCGAGCCCCACGGACGTCATCATTCCGAGCCCGGTTCCGAGCAGCGCTCGGAGATTCCCGCCTGACTCGGGTCCATCCGCGTGGGCATAACGTCATCACCCGGCGCCGGATTTCGCGAGGCTTTAAATAGCGGCTGCTGCGCCCGCCATCTTCACTCCAGTCTAGTAGTGGGTTGGGAGAGGGTGTGTTGGTGCTGTTGCTGGGGCTTAAACTTGAGCTTGAGCTTGAATGCAATATTTTTTATTCACTGGGGCTGTCTCTCAGTGCTGCTGTGTACTCTGTTCTCCCCTCTGCTTAGGGTGGGATCACCCTAGCAAGGAGGACAGTCTAACTGTGTACTTGTAGTACTACTGTCTCCTCTGTGCGGTCTACCTCTGGTGTGCTGTGCTGTAATTATTTTATTCACTGGGGCTGTCTCCCTCAGTGCTGCTGTGTACTCTGTTCTCCTCTCTGCTTAGGGTGGGATCTCCCTAGCAAGGAGGACTGTCTAACTGTGTACTTGTAGTACTACTGTCTCCTCTGTGCTGGGGCCTACCTCTGGTGCTGTGCTGTAATATTATATATTATATTAATAATTAATTATATTATATATAAAGTCCACTGGTGCTGCCTGCACTGAATCTGCCAGTATTATTTACTCAGTCCACTGTTGCCACTGGCAGTGCTACTACCTAAGTGTACATACCTAGTACATACTAGGCTGCTATATATAATTTAATTAAAAAATAATACCTGTGCTTCGTGGGACTGTAAAAAATAATTCCATGCTGCTGGTGCACTGACATGTGCCACTGAGTGCCACTGCCAAGCAGTACCTAATAATAAAATTAATTATTATAAATTCTGCTGGTGCACATATACTAGTATTGCTAACGTATCTACCTGTCTTGTGCCTAGTACTGCCTTATCTACCTGTCTGGTGCCTAGTACTGCCGTATCTACCTGTCTGCTGCTGTATCAACTGCTGCAGTGCCACTCTTACATGAGCCATGTGTTTGTGCTGCACACTTGTGTGGCTTAGCATAGTTATCCAGCTACCTCGGTGCAACCTTTTGCCCTAAAAACAATATTTTAAGGTGTGAGGTGTTCAGAATAGACTGGAAATGAGTGGAAATGAATGTTATTGAGGTTAATATAGCGTAGCAAAAAAAATAAAAAATTCTACGATTTTAGCAGTTTTTATGCTTTTTTAACAAAAAAATCAGAACCCAAAACACAAAAAATCCAAACACAAAACATTTAGGAGGTGTTTTGGCAAAACCCATTAGAACCCAAAACCTCAAGGTAATCAGAACCCAAAACCCGAAAAGTGGCCGGTGCACATCCCTACTAAAAACAATAAAAACAGTGGCCATGATTGCCCCCACAGGGAAAACAATAGTTCTGACCTGGACAATTCAAATGTTCTCAGGTATGGATAAATGTATGTTGTTAAAAACGTGGAACATCTGACCAAAGCCTACCAGCATACTGTATATGGACCTTTGTAAAATTTCCACATTAATTCATTTATTATTATCTTATATAGCACAGTAAATTCTGTTGTGCGTTACAACTGGAAACGACAGCAATAGAACAACACTATTAATAATTGACAGGCATAGAGGTAGGAAGGCCCTGCTCACAACTTTATAGTATTTAGGGAAATGGGCATTAACCACTTCGGTGGTATGCCCGGAAATGTTCCTGCACTGCAGGAGCGGGCTCTTCTGTAAAAAGTTTCCAGGCATGCCACTGATAAGTAGGTGTGTGCCAGTGGTGCCTCCAGTTGTGCACCACTGGCGCACCACCTCTAGGGGCACACACAACCCCTGTATTGGCCCCCCATCGCATACCTCCCCAGCGATTGTACGCCAGGTTGCTGGGGCTCCCATGCCACTACCCCCCCCCCCCCCCCCCCCCCCACTGACGCCAGGCCCCACTCTGGGAAGTTTGGTGCTGCTCAGGACCAGTTGGAAACCCGCAGGTGTTCGTGTGTTCGGGCACCTCAACACCAAAGCCGGCAGGAGCAGCCCCAGGCGAGTAGCGACTGCAGCTTGAGTGGTGAGTATATCTGGAGCAGGACAAACCTGCCCAGGTAGGTTTGTCCTGCCCCAGGGAAACCCACCATTGAAGGTGTTCATAGACAAGGATACAGTATGTGCTATCTATTGATGTGAAAGTGAAGAAAAATAAAGTACAGTATGTGATGATATGTGTACACAGTGTAGAGCGGGTGGAATGGTGTAGGATAGCTTAAGTTTATGAAGGATGGTTCTGGAACTTGATAAGCTTGTCTGAAGAGGTCAGTTTTCAGGGTATGCTTGAAGGTTTGGAGAGTGGAGGAGAGTTTATTGTGCATGTGAGGGCATTCCACAGAATAGATGCAGTCTGAAAAAAGTCCTGAACACACAAATAATGTACCA